>NC_081295.1:13643863-13946893 GCF_030435805.1 Mustela lutreola | reverse complement strand
ATGGAGGACAAGGGGAGTTAGAGAGGAGAAGGGAGTTGAGGGAAATTGGAAGGGGAGGTGAACCATGAGAGACTATGGACTCTGAAAACCAATCTGAGGCATTTGAAGGGGCGGGGGCTGGGAGGTTGGGGGTATCAGGTGGTGGGTATTAGGGAGGGCACGGATTGCATGGAGCACTGGGTGTGGTGCAAAAATAATGAATACTGTTATGCTGAAAATAAATTAAAATTTTTGTTTTAAAAAGTAAAAGCACATGGTAAATCAAATGTGATAGCACACTGAGTTCAATGTAGAGGCTAGTGTAGTAATGTTATTTTCAAATGTTATGATGAAGCTGTAGAAGATTTTAAAAATGCAGTATGTGAGTATTTTATTTCCCAAGTTGAATGTCATTTACTAAATCATGGGACATAACTGCCAGGTTGTTTATAACTAAGAAACTAAATCACAGTGACTAATTTTATTGAAGTAATATTTTATGGGTCATTCCAATTCAGAGAATTAGAGATGAAAAGGTAAATTCAAGTTTTTGCCAAGGTTCACACTTTCTTGGGGGAAATAATGCATAAATATCTATGATAAGAGATGTATTGGAAGAAACAAGAAGGCCGAAATAACATATTTGTTCTGTGTGTGATGGTTCTTAATGAGGTATGAGCAGCAGGGGCTAAAGAGAAAAGGTTGTTTCTCACTGGATAATATCCAGGTGGCCAATGCCTTCTACTCATTAGCTTGAATAAATGAGAAAATCAGTGCCATTGGTCACTGTATGTTTAGGATAATCAAAGATGCAAACTGCTGACTCTTCCTTGAAGGCCATATTGTGAAAAGGAAAAGATGACTTTTTAAAAAGAGACCAGTGACTAGTGAGTAACACATCCAAGCATTCTTTGCCTTTCCAAGTGCTAGAAAAATGTCAGTCCCTGAAATTAAATGGCTTTGGAATGTAAAGATAGATGCTCCAGGAAATTCTCTTTTCTATAACTTCTATTGTCTCTATATATCCTCACTGGGACCTAGGAACTCATTCTTGGGTTTGGCAATGAAGCATGAAAACCCAAGTATCAGAATAGAACTGGGAGCCAGAGTCTATTACAGAACCACATTGAATTGGACAAGAGAGCAACCTAAGTGCCTGTTTCTAATTTGAGCACGGGAGCCATGGTTGAACCAACTTTAGTGCTACTTTGTTTGCCTCCTTAAGGTTTTGAAATCCTACAAGAAAAGATGGAGGTGAGATTTCCCCACTAAATTAAGGAGTCATGAGGACATCAGTCCTACTACCTAGAATGCACAAAAACAACTTCCGCTTTAGGACTCTAAATTCATGTTTAGGAACTGCGCTGCCCATCTCCAGCTGCAGGCAGACCAAGAAGCAAGATTAACTTTTCCAGGAATCAAACACTCAGAGTATTAAAGCGGGAGGTTGTTTGCACCAGGGCTCCTTCCCCAGGGCCATTGGGCAGCTCAAGACTTACACAGATTGTATTTAGTCTCTATAGGCACAGTGACCTTTCTTTAGTCCAATCGCTAGCACAGGGCCAGCACTTCTGCTCTGAAGGGGGCTGAATGGCCTCCAGAGTCTGCCTCAACCTTGGTCAACAATTCATTTCTGCTCAGCGCTGCACTGCAAAGATCAGTTGCTTACTGTTCTGACCTGCAGATCAACTTAGAGACAGAAATAGCTCTTCCCCGCTCCCTTTTAACTAAAACACAAAGAATATTGACTCTTGGCCTTTATTTTTTCCTGAAACAAAACTACAAGGATGCACATAAATGGATCTTTATTCCATGCTTAGTTTCCACATTTCTTTAACTCTTTTCACTTATTATGCTAGAAATGATGACAAGAAAAATCACAGAATAGGTGTTAGGGAAAAGGAAATTATTAGTGAAAGTAGTTCATGTATGAAATGTAATAATAATTCACATTATTATACTTACCACAAAAATATATAATTTGGATGAAATCAGAAGGAATCCAATCTTAAATTCTAACCATGATTCAGAACACAGAAAATTTTGGGGGAATTTGGGGTTATTTAACATGAGTTAATTCTGTTCTATCTCACTATAATGATCTCATTTTAAGTCATAAATTATTACAACAGCCAAAACTAAAGAAATTTTATAGGAAATATGTGGTAAATAGGACAATAAAAGTACTGCATATGCTTTACTGTGGTCAAAACCCAGCGTTCTCACTAGTAATATAGTGCACCAAATCCCTACCAAATTCCAAATTCCCTATTCAAATAAAGTAGGAATTAGTTAACTTCGTTATCCTATGTTTAGAACTGCACTTCTGTAGATATTGCTACTATAAAAATTTCTTTCTCCATCAATATTTTCAAACATTTTATAATCGTCTTAAAAAATAAAATAGAACAACAAAAACACAAAACTTGTGGTCCAGTAAAAGTAGAACTTAAAAAAAGTAAAAGCATTTGGAAAAATGCTGTGGCAATGACTGAATTTTCACAGATATTACAGTCTTCTTCCCTGTCCCTACTACTCTCTGAGGCTACCCAAGAATATAGAATTACATGAATATTTCCCATTATTTGTTGAACTAGAGGGGGCATAGTCTACAAGCTGCATCTGAATTGCTGGGTCTCCATAGTCAAGTAGAAGGGTGACTGAGGAAGGGATTCGTTTGAGCGTGGGGGTTTGTGGGAATGGGGACATTGTGAGGATCACTGCTCACCTAGTCTGTCACTGGACTCTCTTAGACAAGTCAGTCCTACTGCCTTCTGAGAGATCTCAGCAGCTTGAATGAAATGGCTATCTTCTCACATAGAAGAGGATTGACTGGTTCTCTCAAATTCTCCTGCTCTGAGGGAAGCTTATGAACTTCTGGACTCCTCCCTGACCCCTCTCACGTTGAGAGAATATCTTAAAGTTCCTTCCAACCTCAACTTTAGCAGAAACAGAATAATTCTTTCCAGTTCATACCTGACTAACTCATCACAGCTTGAAGGAGCCCATCAGCCAGATCTACATAGTACTAAGAAAATAAAAACCTAAAACATAAGGTTTTCAAGTGGCTTCAAGAGTCAGGTAGTTAAAATAAATATATGAGAATGCATATACTATTATACCATAGAGACTGGTAGAACTTTGATCTATTGGAGAGGGAATATGCTATATAAAAGAATTTATATAATTTTTAGAAGCATGTATATTGGCCAAGCACACCAGGTCTTTGGATCAAATTTAGACCATAGGGTTAGTTTATAACTCCTGAATTTTTGAATTTTTACAATTTTGAATTTTTGACATTTGAGGAGTCAGTACACAACAAATTACTCTTATACTGCTATGGTATAATTAAAATTGAAGAAGGTAGCTTAGAGGAGGGAGATGTAGTTGAAAAATCAGAGTTAATGAAAGAAACAGGAAAGACCATGATGGGGGATCTCTAATAGGAATATAAATATATAAATACATAGTATATAGGATTTTACCTTCATAAAACATAAGCCAGATCCCAATAGTCTTAGAAGTTAGAAAATATCAATAGAGACAAATGAATAGTAAAAAAAATGAACACCATTGGAAAGTAATAACCCAAGAAACCAAATTAGCTCAGAATGCAAAGAAATGAAAATTATGAGAGGAAAAAAACTGTTAAAAAACAAGAGACTTGAGGGCTACATCCAGAAAAGCCAATATCTGAAAAAGAGACAAAAAAGGAAAGAAAGAGTAATCACAAGGAACGCAAAACCAAAGTACTAAGAGAAAGACTTTCAAGGAAGACTTGATTCCATAGCTAACAGAAACTCTCTATATACAAAGAAGGCACAGAAAAAAAATGTTAATCAACTTAGCTATTCAAAGAAAAGGAAATTTTATAAGCTTCCTGATAGTTTATCTTCAAACAGTGAAACTCAAACAAGCCTTGGACTTCTGTAACAATTTATGTGAAATAAGACCTAGCGAATTAGGAGTGAAAAAGAAAGTTAGAGTAGAAGTACACATTCAGCCAACTAAGTATTCATCTGTGAATGTAAATAAGTACATATTTGGGGGCATTAAGAAAGCCACTCAAGGAATTTCTTTTTCCAAGTGAAAATTGGATCTGAATAAACATTTCAATATAGGAAAAGTGATCACATGGAAGAAACAACGTTAAGTCAAGAACTTATATGGATAAGAGTTAAGATGGCGGCTGAATAGGAGGACCCCAGGCCGGTCTTGTCCATGGAACACAATGAGATAACAATCAAATCATCCTAAATCCCAGAAGTTGGTCTGAAGAAGGACAGAAAAAAATTCCACAAATAACGGGAGAGAAGAAGCCTTATCGAAAGAGTAGGCAGGGTGGAGACATGGTTTGAAGAAGAAAGGGACTAGAACTGCTGTGGAGGAGAGGAGCCTTGGTCGAAGAGGCGAGATAGAGAGAAAGACAGACAGACCAGTAGAGGACCACACAAGAGAACCCACAAGGACAACATTTCCCCAAAACCATCTGCTGGGAAAAAGAGACGGGCTGATTTTTGTGAGTTCTTGCAACCAGCAGGGCTTTAAGCCTTGAGTTTGAAGGTTGGTGGGCTTAGCTGGTCTAAAGTCTTGAGGGTACTGCCCAGCTTCTGGAGAGAAGGCAGGCAAGTACCCCTGGGGGCAGAGGGCACAGCTCTCTGAAGGGTGCTTGGAGCGCCCAGGGAGGAGATGATTCGCCCTTCTTGGAGGAATGGCAGAGAGGTAGTTAGTATTCCTGGAGAGGCCTCTCTGGGCACACAGGAGTCCACTGGCGCCCTTTCTTTCCCAGCCCTTCAGCAGAAACACAGATGCACCAGCAGGAGGCAGCACTGGGCCAGCACGGACTGCTTCACTTGCTTCCATCAAACAGTACTTCTCTGTACTCCACTGAGACTGACTTTCAGGGTCAAGCTCACCTCATTTCCAGCACAGTGAGACCCTCCTCCAGAAGACCAGAGCAAGCTCCTGCCCACATCATGTTCTTAAAGCCTGGAGTTGCAAAGTCAGCAGACTTGGCTGAGATAGAATCTGTAGGGCTGATAGGAGACAGGCCAACAAGCCAGGGGCAGGTGGCCTGGATTCAGCAAATGGGTAAGGCCTGGGACACACCAAAGGAAGATGATTTGTTCTTCTCAGAGGACTTTGCTGAGAGGCAGCGGGCTTGACCCTGCTTTCCAGGGACGAAGAAGGTGGTGCCATTTTCCTCCTCTGCCCCTCAGCATCAACACAGAGCCACCTGGGATGGTAAGCAGCACAGTCAGGATGGGACTGCCTAACCTGCTGATGGAGAAATAGGAAGTTAATTTTATGTAGGAAGGTGATTAGAAATAAAATAAGAAAAATATCTTTTATGCTGATAAATTTGAAAATTCCTGGAAAATATAACTGGACAAAACATATTCAAGTAGGAATAGAAGAATAAATTATTTTATATCTATTAAAAAAATTAAAATCATTTTTAATATTGTCGTGGACTGTTACTGCTCTGTCTCTCCCCTTCATATGTTGAAGCCCTAATCCCTAATGTAATAGTGTTTGGAGATGGAGTCTTTGTGAGGTAATTAGAGTCATGAGGTCATACGAGTGGGACCCTGATGATGGGATTAGTGCCCTGATGAGAATAGGTACCAAAAATATTGCTCTCTCTCTCTCTCTCTCTCTCTCTTTTTTTTTTTTTCCTTCCATTTGAGGACAGCAAGAAGATTGTCTAGAAGCCAAGTAGAGAGTGCTCACCAGAAACCGACCATGCCGACACCTTGATCTTGGCCTTCTAGCCTCCAGAACTATGTAAAAAGAAATTTCTGTTGTTTAAACTACCTACTCTGTGGTATATGCTATGGCAGCCCCAGATGACTAAGACAAAAATAATTTCACAAAGGAAAGTCCCGATTCAGTGTCTTGGATATTTGTATTCTATCAAACATTCAAGGAGACAGATCAGTCCAACCTTAAATCCATTTCTAGGCAATTGAAAAGAGATCCACTATTCAGCTCATTCTATAAAGCCACAACTTTTGATAACAAAAGTAGATAAAAAGCACATGGAAAAAAGAACAGTGTCGGCCAATGTCTTTCATGAACATAAATGCAGAAAACTCCAAACAGAGGGGCGCCTGGCTGGCTCAGGTAGTTAAGCAACCTGAGTCTTGACTCAGGTTATGATTTCAGGGTGGTGAGATTAAGCCCTGAGTCAGGCTCTGCTCAGTGGGGAGTCTGCGGGAGATTCTCTCTCTCCCTCTGTTCATAGGCACATATTCTCTCTCTGTCTAAAATAAATAAAATCTTAAAAAAAAAAAAATCCCAAACTAAGTGTTAGCAAACCAAACTTGTTGCCAGATGAATTGGGAAGACCTTGAGCCCTGAGGTCTTGACTTAGCCTGTCCCAAAGATGAAGGTTCTCAGTTTCATCATGAGAAAGAAGTCAAGGACAGACACAACACCATAGATGAAGGACACAAGCAGGAAAATTTATGAAAGCAAAAATGTTACAGGATTCCTTCCCCTTGAGTGTGCACTTCATCACTTTGCTTCAAAGGAAGAGGTAGACCAAAGAGTGGTGGGCAGCAAGCAACATTATTTATTGAATGAGAGTACAAAGCTCCTAAAGAGATAGGGGACCTGCGAGGGCTGTCACCAGAGTTTCTAAATCTAGAGTTTTTATGGGCTTGTTGGCAAACTGTCTTAATCTGATTAACCCTTCATGCACTTGTCACCCAATCAGGTTTCGGTCATCTACCTATCACATGGGAAAGGGTGCACGGCTCCTTTCAGGGTGGTATAAAATCCTTTTAAGGGTGGTTTCCTTGTACAGTGTGGGGCCCCTTGTCCCTGCCTGCCTTTCTGCCAACTATTTTTCATCAAAGCTATACTCTTGAGATGTGACAGCAGGCAAGCTTTAGAGAGAGAGAGAGTTGTGTGCCCTATTTAATTTTTTTTTATCTTTTATTGAGAGTTGTTAACTAAGGAGCGGAATATTTATTACTTGGGGCAAGGATTTCTTGGAAGCAGTGTTTCACACTTTCTATTTCCTTTTTTGGTCAGGAGTTTCTTGCCATGCACCCACCATTCTGGGCCTATCTGGTTGATCCAATTTTTTGTGGCTTTGTTTTGAAGTGGGGCCAGCACCCACCTCTTACTCCCTCAAAGCAGGCCATTATTTCCTCTTTGCTGACCTCCAAGCATCCTGTTAGAACCTAACTAACTGCTTGTATAGCAAATTCATCTGTGTTTAAGAAGATAAAACAAATAGATTAGGTCAGATTTATCCTAAGAACACAATAGTGTTTAAATATTAACAAAAAAAATCTTTCCACTAATTCACTAATTATTTTTTAAAAATACTTAAAAAATATGGGACATGTGGGGGGCTCAGTGGGTTAAGCAATTGCCTTTGGCTCAGGTCATGATCCCAGGGTCCTGGGATTCAGTCCTATGCTGGGCTCCCGGCTCAGAGGAGAGTCTGCTTCTCCCTCTCCTTCTCTTCTCCCCTGCTCATAATCTCTCTCTCTCAAATAATTGGTAAGATCTTAAACAAACAAACAAACAAACAAAAACCTTTAAAACAATTTTAAAGTATTCACCACAAGTAGATGAAAATACCTAAAACTGTACAACAGATGCCCATAAACATGTGATAGATCCCTATATCCTTGATGCTAAAAAAAAAAGGCAAAATAAAAATATAGAGTTTAGTAAAAGTTACATACCCAAAACATACAGCACATGATTCTCAGTGAGAAAACATTAAAAGCATCCTCATTAAAATTAAGAACATGTCTGAGATGCTTGAAATCATTGTTTCTATTGAAATTTGTACAAGGGGCCCCAGTCAAAGAAAGAACATAAAAATAAACTCTTGCACATGTCCACTATACAAGACCATTCTTGGCAGCACTGTTTGTAAAATCCTCAAATTGGAAAGAGAAGCATAAAATACAGATACTGTTTAACTTACTTGTTTAGGATCCTTGTATAGTTTAATCTTCTCTTCCGGTTATTTTAACCTTTCTTTGTTTGTGGGAGACAGATTCTTTCTTTTGTGAATACACAATGCTTGGTAGCTAAATCAATATGTTGTTTAAAGTATTTTAAAAAATATTTAGCAAATTATTAATTTAGCAATAACCATTCAATGTAAAGTTAATATTTCATATTTTATTTAAGTGTAGGTATATAATTTTTATAGTGTATGCTTATAAAATTATCATGTAACATTTAAAGCTAACATCATTTTTAAAGCTTTATTATACTTAATATTTTTTGTTCTGTGACTAGTTTCATATAATCCTCATTTGGATCTCCATAAATTTGAGAACAAGTATCAGTGTTTTGAATGAAAATAAGTATAAACATTTGAGTATTTTAATTGAAAATAAGTATAAACATATTTGAATATCCTTCATTCTTTATAGATGTGTGGGTTATAAAATTACTCACATAGGAAAACATAATGATGCCTAAAGGGAACATGAATATTGCAGATCGTGGCTAATTATACTCTTAACGCTCATGGAATTGGTTAATCATATTCATGATTAGCAATGAACTTACTAGAATTTCTATTGCACCCTCTATGCTAGTGAACAGTTACAATGTTGCCAGTATAACAATCCAATGCCAGGAATGTAGGTGATTTTAGTTGACTGGCATTGACGAAGGCTTAATGTAATGTAATTTATGTGCAATTAAGATATCATATAGAGCCCAAGAAGATAAGACAATAGAATGCTCTTGAGATGCCTCACTTTCTTTTCAGTGAAAAGCATAAGCTGAGCTGAGACCACAGTTTAAATTGTGAAAAATGCGTTGTTATGTCCCCCACCTCACTGTTTTTCAACCCCAGTTCTAGCGCCCAGAACCTTCAGGCTGCCTAGAGCCACCCCTCAGGGCCATCCTGTTAGATAGAAGTCTCCCCTGGATCACACAACAGGGTAGAGGAGAGCTCATTTGAATTTTATTTAAAATCTCATGATCTTAACCATTCTCCTGTTCTTTAATATAGTCTCTGAATTCATCTCTGGGAGGCAGAGACATATGTCTTTCTGAGTGATGGTGAACATGTTGATAACCTCTGGGGAAATTTAGTGGAACTCTTCAGACCCAGCACTGATCTGACATTCACAAGCTGTTTGTTTTTCAATTGCTCTGGAACTAAGATTTTGAATTGTCAGTGCTACCAAAAACTGATTGTATCTTTGCAGTCTGATCTTAGAAAAGAAGTAAGGAAAGAAAGAAGGAATATTACATTAGACTGGAAAGTTTATGGTAACAGGATTTTTTTCTAACTTGTTTTAGTTCATTGGTGTATCTTCAAGGCCTAGAAAGTGTCTGGCACATATTTATTCAGTAAATATTTGTGCATGAAAAGAAGGAAAAAAGAAAGAGAGCAAAGAAACACAAATGTTAGCAAATTTCTCTATGTAGACCATCTATCTGCCTTGTCCTTCTCTTGGTGGACCTGGCTTCCTATTTTTAAAAGGTATTTTTTTAGTATCCAGATACCTCCTAAGGATAAGCTAAACATCAGATCTTCCCTGCTTACTAAGCCATTTTGAAAATATGCTCCAGTGATGACTTATGACCAGCAATTTAACATTTAATTGAGTGACATGGACTAAATCATCAATTAGTTTAATTAAACTTTTCAGTGGAATTAGTTACAGGTGTTGAAACTCCAAAACAATATAAAGCTATTGAACAACAAGGAATGTCACAGGTAGTGTGAATGCAACTAAATCTAAGAAAATGTCAGCAAAGGAAACACGAAAAAATATCAGAAAATCATATTGTCAAATATAAATTTGAAGGATAAGTCTTCTGTTTTTCTTTCTACAGGTAGAGCTACTTCCTTACGCAATCCCAGCCGTGGAAGACCTTTCTTTTTTTTTTTTTTTTTTCACTTAACAGAACCACTTTTTATTTTTATTTTTATTTTATTTTATTTTATTTTTTTTATACTTTTTTAATTTTTTATAAACATATATTTTTATCCCCAGGGGTACAGGTCTGTGAATCACCAGGTTTACACACTTCACAGCACTCACCAAATCACATACCCTCCCCAATGTCCATAATCCCAACCCCTTCTCCCAAACCCCCTCCCCTCGGCAACCCTCAGTTTGTTTTGTGAGATTAAGAGTCACTTATGGTTTGTTTTCTTGTTTAAGAAAACTTAAACAACTGGCCAACTTCGCACTCCGGTCATAAAAAGTCTGTAGTGGTTAGGGGGCAAACATTCTTTTAACCTGCAGCGCCGAAGACTCTCCTTTGACATACACCACCAAGCCAATGCTCAATTGCATCATGTCAAAGCAAAATTTCACCAGGTCAAGTTAAACAGGCAAGGGAGACGTTAGTCAAGACTACTGCCATAGGGGAGAGAGACTGAACTCAACTCTGCTGAAACAAAAGGCAGAAAGGTTTTTAAGAGTTGAGATGAGCTAGTGGAGAAAGACTGCAAGACATTAGGAAGGAGATTGATCAATGGAAGTAGGCCATCTGTCTTTGCTAATTGATACTCATCAAAGTTAGGCTCCTACTTTCCTGTGACACTGGGAGACAGAGACACTATCACATTCCACGATTACATTTCAAGGGGATGGATCCCAGATCTTTGTTAAAGATATTTCTGGGTTGTTAGTCTAGCAGGAGGCAGGGAAAAGATGAATGTACATTTCAAAGGGGCAGAGAAACAATGCAGTCACAAATTCTCTGAAGTAAGAACTCTTAAAGAATTCAGGAGCATATAGTTGGGAAGAGATCTGTCTAAAATTTTATTGGGGTGAAGGAACATTAAGGCTGTCTTGGTTAAGCAGTCATCATAGTTTATAGGAAGCCCCCATATATCTTCATTTCTCTTCTCATCTTTGACAGATACAACGAATCATTCGTGTCCTCAACAAATTTTCCTTTAATTCCAACCCTATTCCAGGCATTGGGCCCTGAGAACAGAATTAGAAATAGGGGTTTGTAGTGCAATGAGAAAACAGACAAAAGATACATACTCAGCTGTGTACCGATAAATTACAAATAAGGCAAATGTTATCAATAATGACCTATCCTGGTCTGTGAGTTTGCACCAGGGGGACCTGACATAGTTTGAGTGGTGGGAGAATTCCTTCAGGAAGCAACGTTTGAGCAGAGATTGGAAGGGCGAGTAGGAGCTGAGTGAGGAAGGGAGGAGAATTTGTAGGGTGAGTTGACAGCTAGTAGAATGGCTCTGAGAATGTGGGTGGAGAAGGGCTGGGAAATAGAGAAAAATGAAAAAGACCCGGGTGGCTGCAGCAGACATTGCCAGAGACAACCCAGCAGGACATGGGCTGGAGGCTGTGAGCGGTAGGGTTTGTCACTCACTTCTCCAGGGATCTGAGATGGTTAAAGGGAGGCCAGGTTGCAGTTAGGAGTGTGAGCCAGGAAAGACCATCCTATGTAAACCTGTGGTTTATCTCCCATGCATTGGCACAGTTTGGAGCGTTCTTGCCTAGAACCAGCTTCTTGGGCTCTCTAGGAGCAGGGGGTGAGCAGGAGGTGATTTGACTCACTCTGTTCTCTCACACCACTTCTCCGAGATAACTCGCTGATATTGTGGATCTTGGTCTCTCTCACACGTGTCATAGCCAGATAGAGAGTAACGTCAGTATGACATGGTGGGACTATTATCACGTACACTGGGAAGAAGTCGCGCTAACACGCGGAGGTGCACTTGTGAGTAAGGGCAGCAGTGAGCTCTTCTCCTGTGTTCCCCACCTTCCAATTTGGCTCTGAGGCACCTGTTCATTCCTTTTGCATCTACGTCATCTTGGGTTTTTTTTGAAAAACCTAGGAATCAGACTATGGAGACTCACTAAAATGTTAAGCCTAACCAGTTATTACATGTGATGAAGATAGTTTCAAGTTATATTCATCAAAAGTACTGTGCAGTTCTTTTTTTTTTTTTTTGAAAGAATTTATTTCTTTATTTGATAGACAGAGATCACAGGTAGGCAGAGAGGCAGGCAGAGAAAGAGAGAGGCAGAAGTAGGCTCCCTGCTGAGCAGAGAGCCCGATTCAGGGCTCGATCCCAGGACCCTAGGATCATGACCTGAGCTGAAGGCAGAGGCTTTAACCCACTGAGCTACCCAGGTGCCCATTGTGAAGTTCTTAGAAAGGTACACATGTGACCTATACCATGTGCTGAAACAAAGCATGCAGTAGTTCAAAGAAATAAAAATAGTTTAAGGAATTATTTTATTTCACCTTCTTTCGATGGCAGACTGATGCCTTGGAAGACATAGGGTTCTCACAGAAAGGCGAGGAGTTGGGCTGAGTCTCAGGTCACAGCCCCATCACATATAATGAGTATGCTGTAATACCAGGATTTCTAAAAAATCGTTATTATTATTACTACTGTGTTCTCCATTAATGCTCATGGTATTCTCGTTAGCCTTTTTGGTGGCCAGATGTGACAATTTCCTGAAGAGCGATGAAAGATGTATTTATAACTGGATACCAAAAGCCATTTTGTATGTTATACTGGAAAACACACCAAATTTCTAATTGGTCTGTCTGAAAATATTACATTAAAAAACCACAAGCTAAGGTGAAGGCCGATATGCCCACATGTTTTTAGGAAGTTGTAACAAGCAAAACCGCTAAAAGACTCAAGATCATATAACCTTACCCCAAAGATTACATAGGGTTACATAATTGCAGTCTTTCTCTTTTCCTTCCCTGAAATAGAAAATCTTCTAAGAAATAGAACTTTTAAAACGTAATAATGATCCTTGATGATTCGTGGCCATTTCACCAAGATTTCTATCAATAAGTTGGATCAATTTACTGTTTGCTATTTCTTGTCAGAGATCAGGTGTACTTTGAAAGTTTTCATAACATTATGCTAGCTGTCATTTTAGAAAACCTTCTGGGAGAAGAGAGAAGGTAGCAAACAGAATGGGTGGACTCCTATAGATGACTCCTGTAGATGATTTTAGATGAAGGAATTCAGGCATGTTTGGGGTCATTTTTCAAAGCCATGCCATTACAGCCAGGATCCTTCAATAACACAAGTTGTTTGAGGCTGATCCACTGTGCTCTCTGAATACACAAAATCCAAAAAAATCGAACACTTTGGTTTTTAGAAGACATCTTTTTAAGAATTTAGGTATAGGTCATGAGATGCTTTGTAGCTCATCTAAGGCCCCATCTTAATTATTGTATCTCTTCTGTAACAGGGGAAAACTAGGTTAGTGTCCAAGTATCTCTATTGGTATCATTTATTTCTATGGCAGATTGTTGGATTTCACCAAATTAGCATTACTTATCTGTGTCTTCAGCTTATTCATCCATCCACCCGTCTGCTCATGTATTTATTCTCTTACTCATTTATTCACTATTAATTCAGGACACTTTGGTAGAACATCTATCTGTTATATAATTGGGAGAGGGTAAGCTGAAAATAAATATGAGTAAGACACAGTCTCTGCCCTCAAAGATACCACATTTGTATTTACTTTCAAGCTTGAACTAAACTGGTTTCTAACTCCATTTTTTTTGTTCTCCACTTACAAGCTTAGTTGTCCTACATTTTCTATCTTTCCCCAACATTGACCCTGATTTCCACACTGTGGTCACTTTTGGGTCTAATCTTTGGAAGCCCAGTGTACTAACAACGAACTAAACTCCAGTAGTCCTCCACCTTTCCTCCACCCTGAAGTGTCTAGTACTAGAGCAATACCTCAGTTTCCTTTTGGGAGAATTATTTTTACCCCACTGAATTTCTGTCTGTTTAATGTCTTACTAAATACAGCCTGTCAAACAAGGTACTTCCGCTCTGTTAGGCAAAGAGTGAGCATGTGACTGAACTAGGCTAATCAGTTGTTCTTCCTGGAATTTAGGTCACTAACAGAGTGACAAGGAAAAATGTGGAGCTGAAATTCATGCAGGCAAGTCTGTAGGTGCCCATAGCTGCACCGGTTCCTGGCCAATTCTCCTGCCTTCCCCTTAAATCTGTGAGGAACCCCATTCCCTTCCCAGCACCCTGCACCCTACTTCCTATTGCACTGCTCTAATGAGTTTCCTTACTGTGGGGTCACCTGAGTTCCTTTCTGCAGTTCCCAAACAGAAACCCTTCAGTGACAGAACCTCTATTTGTGAAATCTTTATATCCCCGGATTATGTGTAGGGTCTTGCTACTAACATTTTCAAGGAAACCCTGAAAAAAGTCTCGTATGTGCTCTCTGTTCAGTCCTCTCGAGTTTCCAGCTCTGCCTCTAGGCATGATGAGCCCCCAGAAGTTTGGTCCCTGCCCACTGGAGCAGACCTCTGGCACTCAGCTACGCTCTCCACGTGTCACGGCTCTTCTGACCTCTGAACTTCACATAAGGAAACTCTTCTGTGGTCTTTGCCAACATGGTGCGAAGTTCTTCACGGATAGTGCTGCTTTGCTACGTGGGTCTGTGTTGTGCTGTCTCTTCGTGGTCTTACAGGTACTTAAATTAAATAATGCTTCCTATTTTCACTTCAGTTTCTTGTCCAGATAATTGAGACAGAAGTCCATGGAAGCTGGGTCTTGGAAAGACAGTAATTAAACCAAACTTTACTTGTGTGATTACACCATGGTAGGGTAATTAAAACTGTTCTCTGTGGGCTAAACGTGTTTCCTTTGATTCTACAGAGAGGTTTTGAAACAACTCTGCCGAAATAGACATCTGCTCATCTGAATAATGCATTTGAGTCTCAATGAAGGTTTGCCTCAATGTCTAAAATATTTAACTGTTTAAAAGGTCAGGTGGGAAACACTTATGAACTACATGATTATATTTGGAATGTTTCCCTTTTATGATATTGAATAACGCCCATTCCTTCTGGTTTAGAGGTGTGCCAATTTCTGAGTCTTCTGCAACATTATTATTCTTTGTCTAAATTGTCTCCTGTATCCTGGATCATCATCCATTTCTGTTTGCTTGGTTTAAAAATATGGTTATTACTTCAGATTCCTTTCTTATCTTTTGTTCACCATAAGAAAAAAATATTCTATGGCTGTTGTGCTAATCAAATACAAGCAATGATAAAGCACACATTGTTTTTAGATTTTTAGAAGTGTAATATTTCTTATTCTTTATCTCATAGTTTCCTGTGTCACGTGTTTAAATGTTTTAACTTCTGCATGAATATCAATCCTTATCAATATAGACTCCATTATTCATTCACATTTTCCTATTGATTTTTAATTTCAATTTCTTTTTCTTTTTTTGTTTTGTTTTTTATTGTAATTTTTATTTTTTTGAAGATATTATTTATCTGTGACAGAGAGAGAATGAAAGAGAGAGAACATGAGCCTGGTGAGGGACAGAGGGAGAAGCAGAACTCCCTGCTAAGCAGAGAGCTGGGTATGGGGCTTGACTGATCTCAGGACTCCACGATCATGACCTGAGCCAGAGGCAGATGTTCAACTAACTAAGGCACCCAGGTGCCTATATTTTGTTTTATTTTTGATGGGCATATACTTTATTTATGAACTGTATAAAAATTTTAAATTAAAATTAAGTTTTAAAGTTTATTCTTTGTGGTAAGTTGAACAAATATGAAACTTGCTCTTTTGTATCTGTTTTCCTAAGAAGTCAAAGGAGGTATGCTGGGGTATTGGTGAGAAATAGACAGCCTGCTCTAATTTCTTTCTATTTCATCTTGTTGGACTCTATTCAGTATTTATATAAGCTTAGAAGAAATGTAGCATTAATAGTTAATTATATACCATAGATTATATGCCAACTCCACTAATCACCCAGTGTTATTTATGTTTCCATCAAAGGTTCAACTCTGTTACCTGCTGTGAGCAAAGTCCAACCTGTTACCCAACCCTTATCCTTCAAATGCCAAGGAAGAAAGTTGGAGAGATGACTTATCATATATAAAATTATTGGTATACATAACAAAATGCACAAATTTAAACTTGTAATGAATCAACACTAAAGGTAGAGCAATTATGAGCTGGGGGAAATCAATGAGGCTTGGAGTACTGTGGGATTAGCCTCATGGAATCTGTTTGATGTGAGGCTGTTGGGGCTGACCCAGATCCCCTTTACCAGTCCAATTACCTGTTCCTCCATTGCTGAATGGGTGCTGCCTCTTCTACTTAGTCATTACTCTCAAAGTACAGCCAGAAGTTAATGATTGACTAACCCAAGAAGACAAGGCCATCTCTTTGGTTTAACAGGAAACCAACTCTGGGGTATCATTCCTGATTTAGAGCCCCTCATGGGAACAGATATCTTGAGGTCCATTTTCAGCCAAGATGACCTCCGTGCTTGCTTTCTTACTGTTTTGTTTCCCTCACTCCCCAACTGGCAGAGTACTCCTTGACATATCACTCTTACAAGAATCATTCTCTCAGGATTTGATCTGAGGAATTTCTACCTAAGAGAGTTGGTATCAGACATGGACTTGAGAAGCAGACTCTAATAAGGGAATTCTAAAAGTGGACCAATCACTGACCAGATGGCAATCAGGACACCATTCCTAGTGGAAAGCAGGCTTTTGATAGTGCTAGCATGCTACAGCAGTGGGATTGCTAATGATTTTCACCTGTGCTGAACTTTGCAGAAAATAGATGAGAGGAGGTGCACTAGCTGGCAAAAAGTCTCTAGCATTTGAGAATTTTAAAGGAACAGTACTCAGGACTATAGAATTGAATGCTTTGATAAGTGCCATTGATGCACTGAAGAGAGCAGGCTTAAGTATACAGACCCACAATTTAAAACAAAATGTGAGTGTTGGGAGCCTCCTTAGCTGCATTGACAGAAGCAGTTACGTCCTGCAGACAGGAGACCAACGGGGCTGAGACTAGACACTTGATCTAATTGAAAGAATGACAGATATTTCAAAGAAGACTTAATTTTGAACCTAGACCATTCTCCCGAGTCAAAGCCTTGCCCTGACAGGAAAGAAGTGGGATCTGAGACTTATGACCACGTTCTTGAGGGCTCTTTTCTGATTGAAAACTTGTGCAGAAATCTCAAATGAGACATTTCATAAGACGGTCAATGGTTGCCCTGCTTTGGACCTGCCCTTACTTTCCCTCATGGACACCAGAGAGAAAACCAAGGTTAAGGATCCACATGCCCCTATTGGGAAGTGCGGGGGTGGGGGAGTCTGCAAAAGTAGTAAAGGGCTCATACCCTAACAGAGCCATGAGCCTCACCTTCACATGTTGGTGGGAACCAGAAAGCAGATTTTTGGAGAGAAATTCTCGTCTAGGATGTAAATGAAACAAATTAACCCATAAGGGAATTTAGGTATGGTGGAACAATTAATGTCTCTGCAATTAATGCTATTGCAATTAATGTGATTGTAAGTTCTATTCTAGTGTAATGTTGTGGATTACAGTGTTTTTCTGACTTAAAGAAAAAAATTCCCATTACAAGCTTCTTCATTTGAATAGTAATAGTGCCTACTTACTAGTCTCTCAGACAGCCATGTGCCACCACTGGTCACCGGTTTGGCTAACTGCATACTTCTTGATAAAAAGAGGAATAAAATAAAACTATATTTTACAGCTAGCATCATTATATAATTAGCTACATGTTTATTATTGGTACCAGAAAAGCACCTTTTAAAAATTTACTTATAGGGGTGCCTGGATGGCTCAGTGGGTTGAAGCCTCTGCCTTCAGCTCAGGTCATGATCCCAGGGTCCTGGGATTGAGCCCCGCATTGGGCTCTCTGCTCAGCGGGGAGCCTGCTTCCTCCTCTCTCTCTCTGCCTGCCTCTCTGCCTACTTGTGATCTGTCAAATAAATAAATAAAATCTTTAAAAAAATAAAAATAAAAATTTATTTATTTGTTTGAGTTATTTATTTATTTGAGAGAGAGGGTGAGCTCATGCACTCAGGCACACACTAGTTGGGGGAGGGGCAGAGGAAGAGATCCCAAGAAAACTCCCCACCGAGCACAGAGCCCGATGAGGGGCTCCATCTCACCACACTGAGATGGCTACCTGAGCTGAAACCAAAAGTAGGACGCTTCACCGACTGGGCCACCCAGGTGCCCCCAAACTGTGCTTTCAAACACTATTCATGCAGCAACCATCGGCACATTTTTATGTTCTTAACTTTATACATTCTTTTAATTGTGCCTGTATTTTTGGTCAGTTCTTTTGTGCCTCATCTTTCATAGCCACACCTTCCTTTCACAGTTCCTCTCAGTAGCCTGAATCTGAAGAACAGTTTCCTCTCAGCCTCTTCAGTTTCTCTTTCACGGTTCTTCAGTCATCAGCAGAGTTTCACTGCTGTACCTGAACAGAAATACAGGAGCAGGGACTCCCTGAGTGCTCGTTGATGATGACAGAACAGCACATTAAAATGCCATTTCCTGTGTCCCTGGATAAGAAAATGTCTTGTAGATTTGTGTGTGTGAATGCTCTCTTTCAAACTGTGATGCAACAGTGCCATCATACCCAGCTGAAATAATCATGGACTGGGGGAAATCATGTGTGGACAAGGAATTGTTTCTGTCCATAAGGAAGTCATAACTGAAAATAGACTTGCTAAACATTGGCCATCTACAGTGAATAAAGAATAAATTCTCTGTATAGGCCATTTGTGAGGGATGTGTTGTGAGGTATTTTACTTTCTGCCAATTCTTCATACATAATTACCATTCTGTATATATTGTTAAATTCAGATGAAAAGAGCAGTCATACGTCTCCAGGTAATAGTTGGAACTGGTTCTTTTTAACAGTCCATTTACTGAAAAACCAAGACATGAGAATATTCTATGCTAACCATCCTTATTTGGAAAACTCTAATGCTATCCAGAGTTGATCTATGTAAGTTGGAGTAGGGGAAAGGAGAATTTTCTAGTAAAGCTTTTTTCAGCTGTAAGGGCCTATTTAGCTAGAGCGATTCCATCTGGTTAAACAGTGATTTTGTTGTTTATGCAGCAAAACTTAAACTGACACTGCACACACACCCCCCACGCCTGCCCCAAAGGGAACTTACTTAAAAGCAAGTCCGGGAAACCAGTCCCATGAACAAAGCCCAAATATAAGGGCAGGTCAGGCCAGGTGGAGATATCCAATCAGTGGGGCACATGTACTGTCTCCCTAGCTACCAAGGAATATGGGCCCCACCTTTTGGGCACCTTTTGGACACCAATTCTGACCAAGGTGATAGGTTAGTTCAAATAGCTACTATAGGGTGAATTGTAATTCAGTTGGCCACCTGTGTGTGATCTAGCATGACTGTGCAGCTTTTTCTGTGTGTTGCAATCTTATTAGCCACCTGTGTGTGGCTGGGCTCAACCACATGACCCTTGCCCTTTAAAAGTTAGTTGGCAAGGCAGGGAGGGGTCACCCTCTCTGTAAGAGGCAGCCCTGAATGGTTGGTTTGATTCTCCATGCTTGGCGTGAAATAAAGCTTTGCTTGACTTTCGCTTTGTATCAGTCTCCCTCCTTTGATCATGGACCTACCATTGGGGGACCTTTCACAACCTTAATATTTGGCATAAATATTCTTTTTTTAAATTTTTTTGGTTATGTTTCAAGATTTTATTTAAATTCCAGTTAGTTAACATATAGTGTAATAGTGGTTTAAGGAATAGAATTTAGTGATTCATCACTTAAATACAACACCCAGTGCTCCTAAGTGTTCTTTTGAGGGCAGGGAACACTTTGTAGAGGTGAGTATCTTAAAACAGTTTTGGTAAAAGTTCAGGCCTCCAGGGCATAGGTACTATCAGGAGTCAAGGCAACATAAGAAATGGCCAAATGATTTCTTAACAGAGTGATTCGGGCTTGGGGGGTTTTGTTTTTGTTTTTTATATTTAGGGAGTAAATGAGACACACACACACACACACACACACACACACACACACACACAATCCAGAGAAGAAAGAGAGGGAAGCTGAGAACTTGGGCTTGCTTGGAGAAGACAGGCAGAAGGCACCTGAGTTGGGCAATTGAAGGACTTGAGAACAGAGTGCCTAGCATTGACATTGGGCTGTAACACTAGGCATTCTGATGTTTTCCTCCACCAAATCATTATTATTATTTTCAAAGATTTTATTTATTTATTTGACAGAGAACTTGAGAGACGGAACACAAGCAGCAAGAGAGGCAGACAGAGAGGGAGAAGCAGGCTCCCCACCAAGCAAGGAGCCAGATGCGGGACTTGATCCCAGGATGCTGGGACCTTGACTGCAGCTGAAGGCAGACCCTTAACTGATTGAGCCACCCAGGCACCCCCACCAAATTATGATGTGTGTTCTATTTCTAAACTCTAGGCAAAGTCTGTGGGGTAAGGGAGATCATGGATAGCACTAAAAAGATACATGTCATATCTGATTGAATGTGTTGCCCAAACAGAGATAGAGCATCAGAGAACTCAGGGTAATCTTTTCCTATATTTCAAAGATCAACCAATGTATTATTAGAGGAATACTCAAGATGGACAAAATGGGTGAACAGTATTTATGTGAGAAAGAATAAAAAGACAAATATTTAGTCGGTGTGTTGCATGTGGCTATCTCATTGTCATTCAATTAATAAGTAATGAGATTCAACATATAATAAAGTTGATATTACTATTCTACCAGCGGATCCTTTATAATAGCTTCCACAGCCCTCTATCTCCCGTTCTACTCTCACTGTAAATAGTCTTCTCCTATAAAATGAAGGGCATTTATTTTCCAGTGATACTGACTTCTCAAAGGGGAATAGTCAACCATAAGCCTATGATGAGTGAATAAAGAAATTGTGGTGGATGTAAATACGGTGAAAGATTATTCAGCCTAAAAAAAAAAAAAAAGGAGACTCTGACTTTTGCAACAACATGGATGAACTGGGAGTACGTTATGCTAAATGAAATAAACATACATGGAAAGAAGATAGTGCATGCTCTCACTTCTATGTGGAATGAGAAAATGGAATACACAGGAATGCCTGGGTGGCTCAGTGGGTTGAATCCTCTGCCTTTGGCCCAGGTCATGATCTCAGGGTCCTGGGATCAAGTCCCGCATTGAGCACCCCATCAGGCTATCTGCTCAGCAGGGAACCTGCTTCCCCACTTCCCCAACTCTTTCTGCCTGCTGCTCTGCCTACTTGTGATCTCTGCCAAATAAATAAATAAAATCTTAAAAAAAAAAGAAAATGGAATACACAGACATAGAGAGTAAATGCTCCTATGAATGTACCACTGAGTAGAAACTGTATAAACCATTTTCAAGGATACATTTGCAGTAGGATTATATTTTACTTAAGGATTATTTCTTAAAATTAGCAAATAAGATTAGAATAGAATTAAATCCAAATTCCCTTAATCTGCCCATGATATACTTTACACATTGCTCATTATATTTATGTAAAATATAAACCTATATCTAAAAATGGATTTATCAATGTACCATATTTACCAAAACATAGAATATATATGTTAAATCTATTCTATAATACTTTAATTGCCCCAAAGAGAAAATAAGTATAATTGAATTTGTGTAAGTTAAGTGCTCAAAAATACTGTAAATCTTCATAACGTATATAAGGATTATATGCCTTGATACTATACACACACACACATATATATACACAGATTATATGCTTTTCATACTTTTTTCCAAAAAAAGCTCACTGAAGATATATTTTTTTCATAAAAGTATTCTAGAGTGAATAAGTTAGAAAAGTGTGAGTTGTGATTCTCATGATGAATAATAGGAATGAGGGAAATTGCTTTGGGTTGAAGGTGAGGAGCTTTTAGACACTATCACATTGGAAAGTTGTACTAAAAATATGTTTCCATGTCCGGTGAACTCAAAATTTTAATCTTCTTCAAACTCGGATTTTTCTGAACCAACACAATTTAAGGCTCATTCCAAGTATTCTGTTTATAATGTATTAGGTTAACCATTTTAAATTCTCCGTCCCTGTCCCAAATGTCAATGAACTAATTTGGCAGTAACTGACTTCTTTTACAGATGAATGCTATTTCCTGGTTCCATCTAAGTCAGAAATATTGGACCATAAGCATAACCCTTTCTGTGGCTCTAATTATGATTCACAGCAAAAAATAAAGGCAGAAAAAATTAATAGTCTCAAAATAGAGGCACTTTTGTTGTTTGAAAGAAACAAAATTTTAATTCATAACATTGTTTACTCTTTGACCTTAAATAGGCATTTCTTCTTAATAAAATTTGGCATGGAGCATTTCTTGCTAAAGAAGAAATATTTTTAAGGATCAATAGCAGGTTTTTAAAATCTAGACAAAAGCTAGGTGATGAGAAGAATAAGCCACTGCTTTGTTCAGAGTTGTTCTTGCCATGGGCACATACCAAGCACTGTGAGAGCGAAGTGTCTATCAAAATGCACGTGTGTGAACGACATGATCAAAGACACAGGGTGGTAGATGGTGAGTGTGGGGTTGAGGGAGAGTTTCTGAGTTCTGTTTTTGTTTTTGTTTTTTTTTTTAAACAGATGTTGAGCTAGTGTAGAAGGGAGGTCTGGGTAAAATACTCTCAGATCTATTTCATATACAGCCAGCCTAGAAAGGACTCCAGTTCTCTTAGATTTCCATTCCAAATTAGACATATTCAGAGAGCCACACCATATTTCCTGATAACTTTCTGGTATTACCTGTCACATTTTGATATTGTCCATGGTCTTGTGACTCTGTGTTATTGTGGGAAACAGCTTCCCTTGTGGAGAATGTTAAATTCCTATTCCATGTACCACTCCCTGCCCCAGAGAATCTCATATCCCAAATTTTCTCAGTTTTGAACCAGGGTTGTGTCTGTTTAAAGCAGATGGAATCTGACGTGATTTTTAACACATTTAGTTCCTTCTAACAAGGACCTATTCCGACTGGCAAGAAAAAAAAAATTTTCCTCCACTAAGAATTCTTTCCCTTGTCTAAGAAGTATGATGCATGAGTCAAAGATGGTGACTTCGTAGATGTTTGGGTTTTGAGCTTGGATGATTCAAAAATGACAACAAATCTTATGATTGTATTTCTTCAAATCTCTAGAGGATCAGAAAGCATAAACATTTATATTTATCATTCATTCTGGGCTTAGAGGGTCTTAGGAAGCTAGCCTTGCTGCATGACATTCCTCAAGGCTGACACAAAACTAACCTGTCACTCCACCTACGCCTCCACACCCTCAGACTAGCATCTCAGACCCATACATCTGAATGTCAAAACCCAGAACATGAGAAAACTGGTATGTATCACTTATTTGCTAGTGTAACTTGGTAAATTACATGAAGAAATTTGGTTGAAGGAATGCATTGTATATATTTTTCTTTCTTAAGAATTCAAGGATACGAAATGTGACATAACTTGGAGAAATGTGATGACCTTTAAGGACTTAACTTTACCTAGTCAGCTGGGAACATGCTTCCTAATGTACAGAAGACATGTATTGGGTTTGCCTGGCTCACTGGGGGGACAGAAAAAAAATTTCCTACCCTCAGGTAAGAGGAACATTTTTCCCAGAAGGCACTACCTGTGACGTTTAAAGAAAAAGTTCTGTCAAGTCAGTAACCTTTTGCCTCTTTATACCACCTAAAACTGCTCTAATTTATCAGTGACAGCCTGAAAATGCAATCCAGTTTAAACCCAGTACTGAAAATCCATTCTCATTCTACTTGACCACCCTCTAGCAAATGAGGCTGAAAAATATTCTTTCTCAAACCTCTTTCTCCTTCCTTGGAATCTAGTACATAATTATCCCATGTACCCCTTATGCTTCTAAAATTATCAGCTGTCATTCTTTTGGGGGGATTCTTGTTCTTGAATTTAAGCCAACTGAGGAAGAAATAATATCTTATTAATCACAACATATCCTACAATATCTAGTACAGCTAGTACAATGTCCACCAAAATGAATTGATTTCTTAAAAATCGATTAACATTAGGGCTGAGGGGAAAATAACATAACTTGGCCCATTCTTGAGACCTAGAAACAGAGATGAATAAAAATTCAGATCTGTCTATGGTCACAGCATCAGTTAGTAACAACTGAAACATGTAAACCCTGAATTCATGTAAACCCTGAATTCTTTTCTTTATACCATGTGCTAAGTGCTTCTTCCTTACTAATAATCCATACAGTTTAAGTCACAGATATTTTGTCTAAAATCCCATAGAAATCTGGGACTGGAAAGAGCTCAAAGGGGCCATACCATTTAAATCACCTCTTATTCATACAAATATACATAATAAAAATATGCCACTAAAATGCCTGGTTCATAACGTCCTTATAAATTAAGTCTTTCAAATTATTCCTCCAAAGGCTTTTTCTTTATTTTTCTTGAATATTCTTCAAAATGAGTCTACATTTGCCAAACAGTGAAAGGGTTACAATGAGTCAGAAAATGATGTTGGTTCTTAAGCCACTAAATCACTTAGAGGATTATGTTTTAAGGAATATTAGAATTCTAGAATCATCTGATTGGAAGGGACCAGAGAGGTCATCCATTCTGAAATGTGCTAAAGCAGCACTTGGTTCCCAGTTGATCTGGAATAGAATATTGTACTGAAATCTTGCTGCATTTACTGTCATTTCTTTCAGCAGAAGTAGGTGAACAATGATGATATCTTCTCTTTCCAGTAATCAAGGTTTCCCGACTTTTTATAGTAGATTTTCTACACATTGCATGAAATGTATTTTCTTTCTCAGTAGCCTCAATATTTCATGGGAGGCATGAATGGGCTCTTCAGTGCAAAACAGTCTGAGCTCAAACCCTTTTATTGTCACTTAATAGCTGTGCGAACTTAGATTAACTAATGTTTCTGAATCTTGGTTTCCTCCTTTCTAGAACAGAGGTGCTTAAACACAGAACTAAAAGAAGGAAGGGTTGTCTTCATGCCACACAGTGACAAGTGTTCAGTAAGGAGTAATTATTAAAATCATCATTATGTACAGTTATGTCGAGTCCTCTCTTCTCTGTCATGTCCTAATGCTGACAATTTCTTGGTGGAGTCTTTGAGTCTCTGACTTCCTTTTGGTTCCTTTCTTCTCTTTAGAGATTTTTTACTCTTTCCAAACAGAGTGAACACTGTGGAGCTTTTGTAAGCCCTTTTATGTTCTCTACTCTGAGGTTCGCCAGCTTCCACGTAGAATTTATATCTCATCGCGACACAAAGACAAACAAAACGTCTTTCTAGGAAGGCACAGGAAGTCTTCCCTGACACTCATACTTCAAATTTCATAGGTCCTATGTCAAACTAATTCTCTCAGGATCCCCTTTGAAAATTCCACATGTTAATTTCAGATTATGTGAAGGAGCCTCAAAATTTTTATTGTAAATCTACTGGATGGCTATCCTCACTTTGATTCTTCCTGCTGATTGTCAGCTGTTGACCTTCTTCCTTTGGGAAAACATAAAAGCACCTGCCTATCATCCCCATCACCCTGGAAAGGACTGTTGCTTTTTTAGTTTCCCCAGGCCTTGGGATTTCAATTGAATAGCCTCACATTTAATCGGCTCCTCTTATAATAGCTCATCTGTTTTATTTTTTTTCCTTCTTCCTAATTACAGCCTATTACCTGATATGTTTTTATTTTGCTATATTCTTTGTTAAAAATTCATCAGTCAATGCTTGGCATTATACATCTACTTTGCTTCCTGAATGTTCCAAACCTTTGTGAACTTCTTTGACCCTTGTCCATGCCTTTCAACTAAGGGTTCATTTTTTTCTACCAAAAGTTAGGTGATTTTTTAAAAAGATTTTATTTATTTATTTCTCAGAGTGAGCACAGGCAGACAGAGAGGCAGGCAGAGGCAGTGGGAGAAGCAGGCTCCCCGCTGAGCAAGGAGCCCGATGTGGGGACCTGATCCCAGGACCCTGGGATCATGACCTGAGCCGAAAGCAGCCCCTTAACCAATTGAGACACCCAGGCATCCCACGTGATCCTAGTCTTATTCCTGATATGAATTCTAGTTATGAACTGATTAATATCTTGGAGAAAGAAAGCTCATGGCTAAGCCAAAGCAAAATTGTGAACAGTTCTGTCTCTCTTTATACTTTCTTTTTTTTTTTTTTTTTTTTTTTTTTTTTTTAATTTATCAGAGAGAGAGAGGGGGAGAGAGTGAGCACAGGCAGACAGAATGGCAGGCAGAGGCAGAGGGAGAAGCAGGCTCCCTGCTGAACAAGGAGCCCGATGTGGGACTCGATCCCAGGACGCTGGGATCATGACCTGAGCCGAAGGCAGCTGCTTAACCAACTGAGCCACCCAGGCGTCCCTCTCTTTATACTTTCTGTGCATGGTCTTCCTTCCTTTCTTCCTTCCTCTCTCCTTTCTTCCTTCCTGCCTTTCCTGCTTTCCCAGTGCATCCTAACCTGAGGAAAACTCTTTCTCCTCCTCACTGGGACTAACCCTCCCCTAGCCCATATGTTTCTACTCTCTTAGGGTTATATTCTTGGGCAAAATTTGGAAACAAATGAAACGTTTCCCACACCATTTCCCTCAACAATACCACTTTGGAATTTACTCTAAAGAAACAACAGAAGTAAAATGTCAGAATCACAAAGAAATCCATAATATTTACAATGATAAACTGTAGCAACCAAAATACCATATATCTACTAGGTTGAATAATAAGTAGTATCACATTAAAGACTTTGTAGTAACTTGGGAAACTGTTCATGGTATAAAATTAAAATATCCATAAAATTATATGCCAGAAATTATGATGTTTAATGTCACATAACACTTGATTCTCATGAAGTAGGACAAATAATGTGTTTTTTTTCCCTCCAATTTACTTATAAGTAGAATAGTTGTTGTCCATTCACTTCAGGATTGCCCCCTCTTGACTTTTTCCATTCCCAAATAACTCAAAATTAATTTTTTAAGCTCTAATGGAGTTTTAGAAATTTAGTTTCTACTATTTTCTAATCTCTTTAGGTTAAATTGAACATATTTGCAATGGAAGTTACTCTTAATTTTTAGAGTTCACAAAATACTACATAGTAACCTGCTAGCAGAATCTTGAGATTCTTTTCTTAATATGTGTATTCACCATATCTTAATACTCTTTAATGCTTGTGTTGCATAACTTCCCTTGT
This sequence comes from Mustela lutreola, assembly GCF_030435805.1. NCBI lineage: Eukaryota > Metazoa > Chordata > Mammalia > Carnivora > Mustelidae > Mustela > Mustela lutreola. The sequence continues at coordinate 13,919,874 of NC_081295.1, read as the reverse complement.
GAAAATTGTACAAGTTATGTAATCATAAATGAACCAATCCCTACACTTCTGTACTTTTCTGATGGAGTCACAGGGAGCAAAAATAACTCTAGATCTTTTCTACCTATTGAGCTTCTTGTACCTACTAAACAGGAGTGGGAATTGGAAAAAGGATTATGGGTCCACACTGAGAACCTGGAAACAGACACATCACTATAGCAGAAATGTTTGCCATGAATCTGAACAAGCAGGATGTAAAACGAAAACTTTTAAATAATGGAGTGCTGAATACTTTGCTACTTAGTTCTTTGAATAATTCAGCTTTTTTAAAACCCAAGAACAAAGAAATATGTAGCAAAACTGTATCAAAGAAGAAGCCATGGTATGTGATGTTTCCAAAAAAAAGGAAAATAAAGGAACCCTTGAATTATTTAATCAATCATGAATATAAGAAAACAACAAGGACAATAGTTTTAGTTAGAGGCTAACTTAAGCCCTGGCACAGAGCCCTGCTGAAAAACCAGAATTTTAATTCATTAGAGGAAAACATTATATACTGATCTGTCATACAAATTCAAAATTTCATTATAGGCAAGAGAAAACTGAATTTCTGATTGCTTTTAGAGCTGCTGCCAAGTGAATTAGATCTATGAAATTAAAGGTAAAAGATATTTGCTGTAGTTTTAACTTTTTTATTAATAAAAAGCTTACATCATGACCATGAACACTGAATCAACACATTATCCATTTCAACAGATTTTTTTGTAAGTATTTAAAAACTTTAAAACTTTTATTCAGTTGGTACTTCCAGATTTCACATGATACAATCTTTTGAGTTTGGCACTTCTTTCCCTGTCATCTGGCTTGTATTGTTCTGTTAAGAAGCCATCCATTGGGGGTACCTGGGTGGCTCAGTGGTTTAAGCCTCTGCCTTCAGCTCAGGTCATGATCTCAGAGTCCTGGGATCGAGCCCCACATCGGGCTCTCTGCTCAGCGGGAGCCTGCTTCCCCCTCTCTCTCTGCCTGCGTCTCTGCCTACTTGTGATCTCTCTCTGTCTATCAAATAAAGAAATAAAAATCTTTTGAAAAAAAAAATAAAAGAAGCCGTCCACTGTTATGTGTAGCATAATCATCCTGGGATCAAGTCCCCCATGGTTCCTTGCTCAGCAGGGAGCCTACTTCTCTTTCTGCCACTCTGCCTGCTTGTGTATACTCACTCTCTCTCCCTCTCTCTGACAAACAAATAAATAAAATCTTAAAAAAAAAAAAAAAAAGGAAAACAAGAAAGCACCTGTTCTCTTTCAGATCCCTTCTCTGTAGGGGGTCTATTTCTTACCCATCCATATACAATATGGGTAGTACTTGGAGTACAAGAAGTTTTTATTTTTCTGCTCATCCCAATAATTCCACAAGTTTTAGTTGTCTTTGGACATTATCTCTGACCTTTCTGTCCCCAAGCCAATGAAATCTGAAGTTCAAGCTAACCCAGGATGGCAAATGTCCTCAAGGTAAAAGCTTTATTCCATTTAGGAGCTGTTCCATTTACATTTCTGACTTTACTTATTCACTTACTTTTTTTTTTTTTTTAATTTTTTATTTTTTATAAACATATATTTTTTATATACATATATTTTTATCCCCAGGTCTGTGAATCACCAGGTTTACACACTTCACAGCACTTTTTGACCTTTAAAGATTTCTCTTTTTTTTTTCCAGCTCATCCATGTATTTAAAAGATCTTTTAATTTTTTTTAACCCAGTAATTTTAATTTCTTTTTTACTTCTTGCAGTGTGAGAGTTAATGAAATACGTAGTATAACTAAGCTATTAGAAATAGAAATATGACCTAAGTTTCTTGGCCTCTTTAACTACAAACATACGTAAATCTAATAAACTCAGACCATCTCTCACATGACTATAACATGTTATCACCTGAGTCTGTACTCCTTCTGAAAATTTAAATTCAAAATGCTGTTCTCTTAGTGCAAACTTCTTATGCTTCTATTTCTCCTTGTCTTCAATATCGTAGACATTCACTGCCTATCAATTTTTCTGTTTCCCTGTGGTTTCCAAATCTTTTCCTATTTTCCTTCCTCAAGTGAACCTGTATTGAATCACTCAGACACTCTCTGATCAGCAAGATCATGCCCCTGAATTCCTTTTTAATTTGTCTATGATACAAACCTCGATCTCTGGACCAGTTATGTTCTTCATCAGCTCTGCTTCCATGCTCAGGCTGATGAAAGTGATGGGGAAGCACAATGAGCTTGTGTGCATGGATTATCATGATTCCCAACCATAGGCTCAAACTGGGTAACTTTTCAACCCCTTTCACATAGTCCTGAATGACTAATAAATATATTAATATACATATTAATATATATTATATTAAGTATAATATATAAACATATATACTATATTAAATATAATATGTATAAAAACATATATGCACATATATAAAACCATTCTCCAGCCATGTATCTTACCTCTACTCTTGTTTTTCTCAGAAAATTTTACCTCATATTTTATAGGAAAGTGTCCTTAATTTCCACCTTTTCCTACGAACATATTTAAGGCCACAACCATCATTCTCATCAGGAGAGTTGTTCTTCCTGTTCATAGACAATCAGCTACTTTTAAAATCCAATGGTTTCTTTTCCGTCAAACCTCTTTGTATCTGAAGATTGGCATTCCTTTCTCTTGATTTCATATCTTTCTCTTTCTTAAAACTTCCATAGTTTACTTTATTGGCTTCTAACTACCCCTTAAAGTTTGGTTTTCTTTAGAGTTTCATCTTGTACTCTTCTATTTTAGTTTTATGTACTCTCTCTGGTTGATGTCATCAACTCCATGATTCCCAAATTTAATTCTCTGCTCTATACCTTTCCATGGAGTTTCAGAAACATATATTTATTGTCCTACCTAACATTTCCACCTGTATGTCCTGTGTTCACTTCAAACCCAATGACATATCCTGAGTATCCATAAAAAAGATGAAGAATAGATGTATTACTATGAATGAATCAAAATGGTGAATATTTGGGGGTTCTAGGCCAAGTTACACTCGGAGATTCTTGCCTTTCTTCAGGTGAAATCATCCAATATAACTCATGCTTATGTACCATATCGCATCCAAGGCAATCTACTCCTCACTGTCTGGACTCTTAAAAGTGCTTTTAAATGAACTCAGATAAGAAGCATTGCCATTCATTGGTAAGAGCTGTATGTTAGCCAGGCACAGACACTAAGCAGATCTTTCAGCAAAGAAATGGATGATATCAGACTTTTCATGAAATTATTATCAATGGTTCACTCAAATCATGTCTAGATTCATTACCTCTCCCTGTTCCTATTTAATTGCAAGAGTAGATTATTTGTTAAATAACACTTCTTAAGAATGAGTGTCACAAAATCCTATAAAAGTCTTCCAAATCAAAATTTGACTTTTATATTAGATTCCCTTTAAAAACAAATATTCATATTTGACTCTTGTTTTCAAGGAAATTGTACAATGATTTTATAAATTGAGTCCCAAATAAAGTGAATGAGCTCTCCAGCACACAATAAAACTGATATGTTAAAGTTATTTTTATAAAAATTCTTATATCTTCAAGATTTTTCAAGAAAATAATAGAAATGTATTACATAGCAGTAGTGCTTAAAAGGGTGATAACAAATAGAAGGACTGATTGAATAAAGTTCAAAAAGTAGGGGCGCCTGGGTGGCTCAGTGGGTTAAGCCGCTGCCTTCGGCTCAGGTCATGATCCCAGAGTCCTGGGATCGAGTCCCGCATCGGGCTCTCTGCTCAGCAGGGAGCCTGCTTCCCTCTCTCTCTCTGCCTGCCTCTCTGTCTACTTGTAATCTCTGTCTGTCAAATAAACAAATAAAAAAAAAATTTAAAAAAAAAGTTCAAAAAGTAAGCCCAATATATACAAATTACATATGGCATGAAGGTGGTACTTCAAATCAGTAGGACTATATAATAAGCTACTTTTCAATCTCGACCTCATACCATACAGAAAAATAAATGTCAGGAGGATTAAAGAATCAATAGGAAAATAAAAATAAATGTGAAGTCAATTCACATAAATTTTAAATAACAACTAGAAGAAAACACAAGGCAGTTATTGTTACCCATTTTCCTAGGAGTTTTTATCAATTACATGGGGCTTAGTATTAAACTCCAAGTTTCATAATGTCTGTCATGTCCATCAACCCTTTCTAAAGGACGTGCACCTCCATTTTCCTTGTACATAACATGCCATATAGGAACAATCTGATCTTTCCTCTTAGTGCCATAACTGATGTTCCATGAAAGATTGTAAAATCCAAATCTCAGTTATAAAATTATATGAATCTAATGAAAACAATGCAGCCTGAACAAATAAGCTAATCCAAAAATAGTAATGTGAATAGATCTTAGAATCATAAAGTTAAATAAAAAGTAAAATTAGAGAGAAAATTCATTTATAAATTTGAAGTGTGTTCTATGTGTGAGGAACTGTATTAGGTACTGGGGACAAGTCAGCAAACAAAATAACTAAGTTACTCAGGAAGATTACATTCTAAACATGAGAACTATGATAAATATGTCTATTTATTCAGACCCCCATGAAACAACACTATATATTTCAGGGATATATAATATCTGATGAAATAAAAACAGATGGAAGGTGGAATTTTTTCTTTTCTCCTAATTAGCAAGTGGGTGAAAGATCTTGTGTTGAAATGATAAAGCCCAGATCTCTACCAGGAGTGAAGTTTGCCAGTAGACCAAGCTCTACATCAGTGCTTCTCCTGATGTAAGTCCACAGAATTTTCACCAATCTATCACAGAACATACATCTGTAATACAAAATAATAATAATAATAATAATAATTTTATTATAATAAAATTATAATGAAGATATAATTATTATTTACCATGTAACAAGTATGGCTACGTGCTTTTCTAAAGATAAATTTTTAAAAATTTATTTATTCGAGAGAGATAGCATGAGCGAGGAGGTCAGAGGGAGAAGCAGACTCCCTGTGGAGCTGGGAGCCCGATGCGGGACTCAATCCCAGGACTCCAGGATCATGACCTGAGCTGAAGGCAGTCGTTTAACCAACTGAGCCACCCAGGTGCTCCTAAAGATAATTTTTTTAATAAAAACATCCAAATACACTCCCATATTTTTTATAATTAGAGTGCACAAATACAAATGTATCCTCTCAAATTTCTGTAAAGTTTCTAAAAGTGTACTCTTATATCATGAAATTGTCTTGCAGTCAGCATGTAAAAAGCAGCTCATAGACCAGCGGGGGCCAAGTCCGTTTTCCAGTAACTTCTCCCTGGTAGCCATATGATTCATTATAGGGGTACTTAAACATCATCACATTCAGTGGGCTGTTTTGATAAAGTCACAGAATTCCATGCCACCAAAGTGATGGCTTCACCTTCCCTCATTATAAGGTGAAAAATGGGCCTTGTGTTCTGTTCTCATAAATTTTGTCAGTTATTTGTTTGACAGTTTTCAACAAAATAAAAAAGGGGCCATGCACATTAATTTTCTGTTTTGTGTTTGGAACCAGCAGAGCAGGTAGGTGGGCAGTTGTCAGAACTACTTGTATGTAGCTTTCAGCATTGCCTCTCCTTTCTGAGAGTCAACTCTTTGTTCCATTAAACTTATACAAAAAAGCTACAGGGGTGAAGACAGAATTGGCTAGAATCCTAGCTCACATATTTATCAGCCACAAAATCTTGGCAAGTTATTCTCAGCCTTTGTTTTTTTCCACTCTGAAATAGGGATAAAAATTCCTTCACGGTGGTGGTGTAAAGATTGAATGATAAATGGTATAGAAAACACCTAGCACCATAGCTGCTATGTGGTCAAAAGATTCAACAAGTCTTAAGTTTCCGATCATCAATGGAATCTAAGATAATTTTCAAGATAGAGCTCAAACTTAAAACGTATTCAGATTTTTCCTTACAGAAAATAAAACTATTTTGTTTGCTCAAAAACAATCTTAAATTATATTACACTAAAAAGAACTCTTAAAGATACAATCCAGACTTCAGGTGGGACTGTTTCTTTCAATATCACAAAATTGTTTTATCTCTTTCTCCATTAGTTTTTGAGTAAATGAATAAAACTGTGTTTTATTAGGAATAATAAAGAGGATAAACATTAGTGTGTCTTCGAAGGAGATTAGAATGAATAAAAGTTTCAGGATCATCTTGTTAATAAATTCTATTAGAATATAGGGGATAATATGCAAACAGAAAATGAAATATGAGTCACAGTTGCAGCTAAAACTAGATAAGTAATTAACTGTTAAACCAATTGATAATTTAGAAAACAGAGGGTTTATATCTAAAGTATAATATAGGTAATAGCAAATAAAAATCCCAGTAGCAAAAGGGGTAATTGACAATTCATCAACAATCAAATCCAAATGTTTAATAAACTTGAGAAAACACTCAAACTGAAAGTCACAGAAATGCAATATTAGTGTGATATATTTTCTACCTATTAGACTATTAAAAAAGCTTTACAGGAATCTTACTGATGATAGGCACCAGGAAAAAAAGTTTTCTAATGTGTTACTGTTACATGATATGCAAAGGTCTTAAGAGCAGTAATATGCAATCATCTATTTAATTAAAAATACTGTGTCCACTTACTTGTGGAGCATAAGGAATAACACGGAGGACATTGGGAGATGGAGAGGAGAAGTGAGTTGGGCGAAATCAGAGGGAAAGACAAACCATGAGAGACTGTGGACTCTGAGAAACAAACGGAGGGTTTTGGAGGGGAGAGGGGTGGGCGGTTTGGTGAGCCTGGTGGTGGGTATTAAGGAGGGCACGTATTGCATGGAGCACTGGGTGAGGTGTATAAACAATGAATCTTGGAACACACACACACACATTAAATTAAATTTAAAAAAAACAGTTTTTTATAAAAAAAAAATACTAAGTCCTTTGATCCAATGGTCCACTTGGAAATCTATCCCACAGAAATCAAAGTACCAGTATAAAACATTGCTCATCTGGAAAAACACATCAATAAAGGAATAAATGGACACATTATGGTATACCCATGCCATTAAACATTATATACTATTTATATTATGCACCCATTAAAAAGAATAAATCATGCTACTTAGGTTGCCACTAGGAGTTACTGAGTGTGTAATGATACAGATAAATGTATAAAATCTCATCCCATTTAGAAAAAGAAAACATGGAGAAAATATGGATTGATATGTACTAGGTTGTCAATATGAGTTACCTGGGGAGGAGAGTGTTAAGTTGATGAGGTAAGGAAAAGAGAGTCAAATAAAAAGGAAGAAAAGAAAAGAAAAGAAAAGAAAAAAACTGCTTATGGCCATTTCTATGAATGTGTATCATCACATTTAAACAAAGTTATATGCATGTGTAAATAATAAAATTTTAAAATGAATTAGAAACAGTTTTTGAATCCAAAATTATCTCCATCCTCTGACTCTAGAAGTCCCATGTGGTTTAGCTGGTTGAAAGCAAATCTTTCATTTAGTCTTTTCTAGTGTAAGATTGTGGAGAAGCTCTTTGTGATAGATAATGGTAGAAGGTAAATAAATATGTATGTTCCTCAATTCTGAATTCAAGGAATTTTCTTGTCAACATCTTTCTCCATTACAATTGTTTTATTAATTCATGCTCTGAAAATGCCACTAAAGAATCCGACTCTATTCAGGAACCTAGGGGATGGGAAGGAAGAACATTCTGTTGTTAAATGACCAAAAAGGGGCCCCTTTGTGGCTCAGTGGGCTAAAGCCTCTGCCTTCTGCTTGGGTCATGATTCCAGAGTCCTGGGGTTGAGCCCCATATTGGGTTCTCTGCTCAGGAGGGAGCCTGCTTCTTCCTGTCTCTCTGCCTGCTTCTCTTCTTGCTTGTGATCTCTCTCTCTGTCAAATAAAGAAATAAAATCTTAAAAAAAAAATAAATTAGATAAATGACCAAAGAAAGAGAATTTTTTTAAAGATTTTATTTGTTTATTTGGCAGAGAGAGACACAGTGAGAGAAGGAACACAGCAGGGCAAGTGGGAGAGGGATAAGCAGGCTTCCTACTGAGCAGGGAGCCCAATGTGGGGCTCAATCCCAGGACCCTGGGATCGTGACCTGAGCCAAAGGCAGACACTTAACAACCGAGCCACCCAGGGGCTCCAAAGAAAGAGGAAAAGGCAACATGGGTCTTTGCTTAAAAATTCTCTAAGAATTGGTTATATTTATAAATGAAACATGAACAAGGCAAAACTAAATGTTCTAGATGAATGTGAAAATTCCAGGGAAAAAGAGAAGAAGGGAAAAAACATCCTCAAGAAACAGGCTCAATATACAACATGCAATATTTTAGGGCAAAATATTATGTATTTCCAGGACAATAAAACAAAACATCACAGCTAGGAAAAAAGATCATAAGTAATTTTGCAAAAGAACAAATAAGATTTCTATTGCAAGCAATATGTGGAAGAATCAATTCTACCAAAATGAACAAAAATTATAAAAGGCATAGGTAATAACAAATAGAGAAAAAATAATTAGTGAAAAGAACAAGAAAGAAAAAGGACAGGTGTGGAAGCTAAAATGTAGAACGCCAAAAAAATAGTAGGAATTATTAAGAATGAAAACAGAATATGAAAAAGATTTTATAGTCAGTCATCAAGTAAACAACAAAAAAATAGCATTGGCTATTCAAAGTACTTTTGTATTGCAAGCAAAAATCAATCACAAGTCAGCCCATAGACATAGTTTGGTGAAACGTTACACTTTAAAGATTAAAAAAAATTATTTGGGGCGCCTGGGTGGCTCAGTAGGTTAAGCATCTGCCTTCAGCTCAGGTCATGATCCCGAGACCCCCGGAATTGAGCCCTGAGCAGGGCTCCCGGCTCTTCCAGCAGACTTCTCCCTCTCCCTCTGCCTCTGCCTCTCCTCTCCACTCTTGCCCTCTCTCTCTCAGATAAATAAATAAAATCTTAAAAAAAAAAAAATCCTTGGGACGCCTGGGTGGCTCAGTTGGTTGGACGACTGCCTTCGGCTCAGGTCATGATCCTGGAGTCCTGGGATTGAGTCCCGCATCGGGCTCCCAGCTCCATGGGGAGTCTGCTTCTCTCTCTGACCTTCTCCTCATTCATGCTCTCTCTCACTGTCTCTCTCTCAAGTAAATAAATAAAATCTTTAAAAAAAAAAATCCTTCAAGCCTTCATGCAAAGAAAGCTTACTTTCAAGTCCATTAAAATTAGGCCCCCTTTGAATCTTATTACAAATATCAATGTCAGTTCATGGACTAGTATGTGAAAGGAAACAGATCAAACAGACCAAAACACTTAGCCAGGTGTCATTTGTGTGTGAAAACAGTAGGAAGATATTTCTGGAACTGCAAGATCACAGATGACTTCTCACCCAAGACTTGTTTTTGTAAAATACACAGAAGGATATATGGATATCCTAAATGATATGGAAACTATCTGATTATACTATGGACTGCGGGGTGAGGGTGGATCTAATGCCTTTGATGAACTCTGAAACCTGCCTCATTACAGAACAAAGTCGTGAAAGTACCTGGGTTATTGCTCAATGATAGGAAAAGAAGGTCCTCCAAGGATCAGAGGTGCTGCCGATTAGTCTAAATCACTAGTGCAACAAACAAAAGCTTGTTCAGGAATAAAAATAATCGGGGTTTCAGATTCTGGAATTTAATTAATGAGCTATGAAAAGACATACGGCTTTGAGGTTACACCTAATATTCTCTAGGAGAGAATTGAAAGCAACCTAAAAATAAAATATAAATGCATATTTGTCACCTTAGAAAAAAATGAGTTCGGCTTGAGCCTCATGAAAGCAACAGTAAGTGAAAACAGAAAAATCAATGTTTCAAAATTACTTAGGAAGATCTGAAAGAAGCATTTAAAAAATGAAATAGGTTTAATTAATATGATAACTATTTTTAAAACTGTAGAAGTATGGGAAAATATTTGTCATGTGGTGTCAAATGAAAGGAAAAATGGGCAAATTAAATGTGCATTATAGATGCATGTGGATAAACCAATACAGAAATAATCAGAAATAGGAATAAGCATAGCATAATGTGGAATTATGCATAATTGCTTTACTTATCCATAAAACTTAAAAAATAGCACTCAAAAACCTTTTTAGAAACTTAGAGACAACTTCTTAATACTGTTGTTAAATTATATTTAAAAATTTTAAATAGGTCAAAATTCAGTTTTAAGACAGTGGATATTGCCTCTTCTGACCAAGAATAACTTGCAACATCAAAAACCATTGGCTTTTTTTTATCAGTATTAAAAGCATGTAAAGAATTACTAACCTACTGTCTTACCATATCCGGTAAGATAAATTAGAAAAGAGGAATATATCTGATGAGTCTATACGACCCGTGTAACAACTAGTGATATATATATTTTTTTAATATAATTTTTTATTTTTTATAAACATATATTTTTATTCCCAGGGGTACAGGTCTGTGAATCACCAGGTTTACACACTTCACAGCACTCACCAAAGCACATACCCTCCCCAATGTCCATAATCCCACCCCCTTCTCCCAAACCCCCTCCCCCCAGCAACCCTCAGTTTGTTTTGTGAGATTAAGAGTCACTTATGGTTTGTCTCCCTCCCAATCCCATCTTCTTTCATTCATATTTTTGCACTAAAGTAAATAGATCTTCTAAAGTTGGAGGGGCTCTAACTAAATATACCATATGTACAGTTTATAGAAATAAAAATAAAAGGTCTTTGTGACATTTGCCGATACTAAAAGTGATACTTACATTCAAACACAATTTTCCCACTGGAGATTGAAGCCTTGCTGCTAAGAAAAGAGCATTGCTTTCAGAATTCCCTTCCGACCTCTAGGCAAGTCTTGAGGATTAGTCTGCTTCCTCCCAAATCAGGTAAGTCACTGAATTTAAGGTAATCCAATATCGCAAATCATGGGTCCCCACAACATCAGAAATCATGGGAAAACTTAACACTTCGGAAAAATGAGGGCATCAGTAATATTGAAGGCTTTAATTTATAATTATGCTTACTCATTCACTTTATTAATGATATTAATTAAAAAAAATCAATTCCGCCTCCCTTCCACAATCCTCATGCATCTTCCATTGTAACCAGATTGTCCTACTCTCTGTTAACCCAAACGAGACCATCAAATCCAACATCCACACCTTTTTCACACTGTTTTTTCTGTCTCCTGTTTGCAGCTCTAACAATTCCAGTCAATCTGCAAAGCCCACATCAAACCACAGTGCCTCTCGGAGGGACCCCAGGGATCATTGTGCTCGCAGCTGTTCTAATCGTCAGTGCAGAATCATTAACACACCACTGTCTACACTACTAGTTACCTTTGGATGTTCCCACAGCTTTCTGTGAATTCTCCCAAGGGTGGGAATCAAAACTTTCCCTTCTTTGTAGCCCCAAGGCACTAAGAACTATGATTTCCTACCATTATTGAAGGAATAATTTGCAGAAATATTTAACTTAGTGTGCAAGCTTATATGAGAAACAAAAAGATAGATTTGGGGAACAGGTTGATACAGTAAGTTTGTAAATAGAGCTTTAGAGGTTTTCACAACTTGAAGGATAGTGCGATGTGAAAACTAGTTCCTTAAATATAAAAATAAAAGATAAACCAAGGTTCCCTAAAAAGTGCTTTTCTTAGTGCTAATCGCTCTTAGTTTAAAATTTATTCTTAAATGTTCCTTGTATCACCAGTCAAAACTTTGGACCACACATAAAGGCTTTTAGTTGTTGAAGAATACTTTGTTGGCTTTCTTTTATTTATTTTTATTTCTTTATTTTTTTGTTGACTTTCTTTTTAAAAAAAAATTACCTAAAAATAAGAAGTAGTCCTCATTCTTCACTCTTCATGGAGTTGTCTGTAATTGCGTGTACATTTAGTTGCCTTTTATCCCCACTTGGGTTTCTCCTTTCTGATTTCAGTGGTATTAATCAAAAGCATTGTGCTGAGTGGCTGTATATTCTCTTGGATAAGCAAAAAGGATGCTGGACTTGTACAATTGTGTGCCGCTGATCACATACATCTTTAAATAAATGTGAGGGGCATGGCTTTGTAAAGAGCCTTTGAATTTCCTGACTTCAAGTCTCACTTCTAATCATTCAGGCAATTGGAATTCTCTTTCTGGTCATTTCAGAGACTATTATAAACTGTTACTATCTACCTGCTTTTCAGGTTTAAAGCACTTGAAGTTTTCCCCTTTATCTTTGAAAGAAGGCATACATCTCTATTATTACAACCTGTCTCCACACAGCATGATGGGGATGGCCATTTTTTCTTCAGGGAGGGTTGTATTGTCATTTGATCTCGCCAAGATTCGGGATGTGATGTTTATAATCTGAACTTCCAGGAGCCAGCAAGTACAATTAAATAATTCTGATGAAGCCAGCCACAAAGATCTGGGTTATGACATTTACTTCCTCATTTAATTACATAGCACAACAAACATTAATAGAAGAAGTTGATATTTCAATCATACGAACATGCAGAGATGGAAAATATGTGAACATTCTCCTGCACACCCCATCTTCATTTCTGCTTTTGTCATTTCTCTACTGTTAACCTAGAAATGTCTTCCCAAATCTTTTCCATTATCTGAATTGTAGACATCTTTATTTATTTTCTGAACTCGATAACCCACAAGAGAACACTTGATTGTTGACTGTTCTTTCCTCTCCGGTTTCATACACGTGTCTTCTGTTTTCCAGATAGCTGCTAAGCCTCCGAAAGGAAGAGATCATGGAATAGCAGTCCACAACTCCATCTCTCTAATAAACACATGGAGAAACTGAGGTCCAAAAAACTTGTACTTGTTCATTCATGTATTCAGTAAATGTTTGTGCTTTAATTCTGTGCTTGGATCTGTGCTAAATTCTGGATATAGAACACGTAGTGATAACAGTGTTCCTGTTCTCATGGACTTAAGTCTGGTGAGGCATTCAGCCATTAATCAAATAATTATTTAAAATGTGAAATTTGTTCTATGTCTAGTTTCTCACCAGTTGTGATAAGCATCTGGAGGTGAGGTCCGTAGTGATACATATAACAGGATATGTAATAGGGGAACAATCATTCCCTAGGTTCCACCATCAACTAAAATAACATATAAATTAGAGCCCAGATCTTCTATTTTACAGAATAATCCTTTAGACTATCTACCACACTGTGCGTGTCAGATAAATTCATCCTAATGAGTTGATTGACTACTGCTCGGGTGGTCTAGAGTTGACGATAAAAATGATATACAAATCTGAGGACTGAGGTCATTCTTCATTTTAGCTTTGACTTTGATATTCTGCTCTCCTGAAACCAGTTTTCAGAGAAACAGGCAGAAATCACTGTTTATGTTAAATATTGCCAGCATGGCACAAACTGATCAATCACACTTGTAGTTTCTGTGTTCTATGTCTAGTTTCTCACCAGTGGGACTTATGGGTCAGCCAAAAATGTTTAACCATTGTCTAGTGTTTGAAATTCCAATTCAACATCACAGCTACATCACTATCTAGAGGATTCTGTAACACCTCTAGTGTTGAAAACAGTCCTCTTAAAACAGCAATTCCAAATTCAGTGAGTCCCTTAGACTGATAAGGATGTTTGTTTGATACTGGCTTAAAGTATTATTACCTCTTGAGGAGTGCATGGATGGCTCAGTGGGTTATGCCTCTGCCTTTGGCTCAGGTCATGATCTCAGGATCCTGGGATCAAGCCCTGCATCAGGCTCTCTGCTCAGTGGGGAGCCTACTACCCCCCCCCCCGCCTTTCTGCCTACTTGTGATCTCTCTCTGTCAAATAAATAAAAATATTTAAAAAGATTACCTCTTGAGAGTTAAGACTCCATTTTAGCCCCATATTCTGATACACTGAGATATGGGACAACAGGAGTAATGGTGATACTAAATATACATACACACACGTCTATTACTGGTCGAGACAGGATTTTTCAGGTTTCCGACTTTAATCTTCTAAGTGATTGTGTACTTGACATTGCCAGTTCACGGAAGAGAAAAAAAAAAAACCACTAAAACTTGCTGTGTGTATTAACACATTGGTTTAAGGGGTGCCTGGGTGGCTCAATGGGTTAAAGCCTCTGCCTTCCGCTCAGGTCATGATCCCAGGGTCCTGGGATCAAGCCCTGCACTGGGCTCTCTGCTCAGCAGGGAGCCTGCTTCCCTCTCTATCTCTGCCTGCCTTTCTGCCTACTTGTGACCTCTGTCTGTCAAATAAATAAATAAATAAATCTTTAAAAAACAACAACAACATTTATTTAAAAATACTTCGAAATAACTACCAAACACCTGTAAGCATCTGTGCATATACCAGCAGTTCTTTTTGGTCTGAAAACTATGCAAGTGGAAAGTTACCACTCTGTTTCATAAGTAACAGCAATTTGTGACAATCATAGAATATGCTGGGCATCATCAACTGCTTTGTTATCTGCTGCAGTACAATTTAATTAGGAAGCCTTAGTTGATTATCGGCCAGTGCCCGCTACCTTAACTGCTCTGTTCCAGTTTGATGACTAAATTTTATCCTATCAAGTTAATATATTTGAGAAGCTACCTAAATATTCTCAAGTGTTTTGTTTGTCATATTATACTCCCCCCATCAAGAAAATTATATTACAATGTTTGACGTCAGCTTAAAATGTTCTATAATAAATTAAATATATATCTCTGAATGTAAGAATACTTTGATTTTATTTTAGCTATGATTTCATAACTTACAGTGTTGACTATATCAAGTAAAATATAAGGGAATATATCAATCACCATAATTTCAAGGTTTTTTCCTGGCTTTTCTGTGGTGTTTGTGCATATACATGGCATTTCAGAATGAGTGGTTATATTTTGAAAATTAACCCCTTATCAGATATATAATATGCAAGTGTTTTCTCCCATTTCATGGGTTGCCTTTTCATTCTATTGATTATTTCCTTTGCTGTGCAAAAACTTTTTAGCTTTTTTTTTTTGTAGTTTCAGGTTTTTATTTAAAATGCAGTTAGTTAACATATAGTAATATTGTTTCAGGAGTAGAATAAAACTTTTTAGCTGTATGTAGTCCCACTTCTTGGCTTTTGCTTTTGTTGCCTATGCTTCTGGGGCCATATCCAAAAACTCATTGCTGATTTCCACATCGAGAATCTCTCCCCTTATGAATAAACAAGTTCTGGCTTCAGATTAAAAAAAATAATAATAATAGTCCAGACTGATAAGAAGAGAACTGAGTAGTTCAAAAGCCATGTAAAGATAGTAAAAGATTGTCCAGGCACTCAAAAACAAGGAAGTCAAGAAGGGACTACCACCTGTCTTCCAAAGCAAAAAGGAACTAAGACAGATAGTCACAACAAGGATTGGTCAGTGTAATTTTACCTTTGCCTGAGCTTCAGATGTTAGAAACAATAAACAAGCGGGCTTTAACTTTTTCGTTTTGGCTCTCGATGGAGAAATTTTTAATTTGCTGAATTTTTGAAATGTTGATTATTTTCACTGGTGTTTCCTCACTCCCATATGCAATTAATAGTAGTAAGTATAAATGTATCATCAGATCTAACATGGAACGCATGGACTCAAAGAGGATATATAGGTGGTATTTGAAGAAGATATGAGAAGGTTTAACATATGGCATTTAATTTTTTTCTAACATTACACAAGTGCAATATTTTTTAAACTTTTGTTTCTTATGAATATTAGCAGGATCTATTTTATAAATCAACTCAGGTCTTTTGTAGAACTTATAAAGTGCTTCAGAAGAAAGTGATATGCCTTATCTTACACACCTTTGTGCCCTCTGTTACCTAGCATTCTGAGAATTACATCGCATCTGCACAATCAATATTTCCTCAATTTAATATATAGTGTCCTTCATGCACTGAAATCACTAGTAATGTGCTAACTGCCATGTGAATGCACCTGTTTGCTGCGGCAGTGGCTTGATGGGTTATAGACATGAATACTTTTATTTTTCTTCAACCACTGCCTTTAACAAAGTTCGAATATCCCTTTCCTATCACATCATGACATCTTTAAAGCATCAACCTCAAACTATATTTAAGTCTACCATCTTTTCCTTTCCAGGAGGAAATGAGAGTGAGGAAAAGACAAGTCTGACTTTTCTCCCCTCCTCCCACACCAGGGTCTCAGAGTGGGTGGGGCCCTGACGGTGGAGCTCCTTAGGTATACACCTTCTTCTGCTTTTTCTTCTCTGCCTAGCTTTTCTGGGGTTGTAGCAGGGAGGGAAAGGGGGAACTAAGGAAATTGCAGGTTTATCTAACTTTGCCACATATTGGTGGTGGGGAAGCCAATCTGCTCGCACTCTGGTGACACTCGTAGACACCTGGTCTCATGCTCGTGCAAACTGTTCTTTTCTGCCACTGGTGATCGCCACAACTTCAAGGCTTCCTGCCAATGGCTTTCTTGATGTGACCTTTAGAACCTTCTCAGTGAGACACAGTCGCTTCTCCCTGTGGCACCACCAATGGCTGGTACTGCTCATCTTGGGCCTCCATCTTGCTCTGTCCATTTATATCTTAGAAGAAGATCACATATTATTTCCTCTCCCTTACATTCATATTTCTTCACATAAAGATATAGGAACCTTTATATTTTCTTCCACACCCGTGACAGCACTGAAAAACTGGAATAGGGTGATGGGGTTGCCTCCAAATTCTTCCTCAAGACAATGGAGGAGGTCCTCCTTGCTATGCTCTTATAAGTTTTTCAAGCAGGTACTTCTCTTATAATCCTTAGAGGCAAACTAAACATCATTCTCTCCCTTACATAAACCTACAAGCTCCAGAGACCAAGTAGTAGTAAGCCTCTTTCCCACCTTTATCTAGAATGAACATTTCTGAAAGGAAAGCTTCACTCTTAAGCTTGAGAGTAGTACCTCTTCAGCTTGTGACAACACTCTCCAGCAAATCTTTCACCTGGGACTCCTGTTCTCACAAACTCCTGTAAATAATTATGAAAATGTTAAGCTTATCATCCAGATTTTTTCATTTCACAAATACTATCCTAAAGCTAAATACATTTTTATTACCTATATCCATATATATTTACTCTGAATCTATTTTGAAAAATAACATTTTAATTTAAGAAGACAAACAATAATCTACTCGCAATGTAGAACAGAGAAAATTTATTATAACAAGGAATTATTGATTTTTTGGATGTCAGAACAAATTCCTGCATAGTCTATAATTTTTTACTAAAAATCATTAGCAGATTAAAATACATACAAACCAGGAAATAGTTAAAATAGGTATGAGTACAAATAAATATTTTAAAAAGTCTTCTGGGGAAAAAAATTTGCACTGTGGCATAGTAGTGAAAAGTAGAGGAATTTTGAGTCAGAAAGATCTGGGTCCAGCTTATTGACTGGGTCCTTGAGCATGTCGTGATTTCTGAGAGCTTCAGTTTTCTTATCTGTAACATGAGCATAACAATATGTAACTTGTAGGGGCGCCTGGGTGGCTCAGTGGGTTAAAGCCTCCGCCTTAGGCTCAAGTCATGATCCCAGGATCCTGGGATTGAGCCCCATGCGGAGCAGAGAGCCTGCTTCCTCCCCTCTCTCTCTGCCTGCCTCTCTGCCTACTTGTGATTTCTCTCTTTCTGTCAAATAAATAAAGTCTTTAAAAAAATATGTAACTTGTAGAATTGTGGTAGGGATGGAAATAGATAATACATGTAGGCATCCAGGAAGCTTTTAGTAAATCACAGCTGTCTTTGTTATGATGATGACAAAAGTATCCTTGATTTCTGGAAATAATAGAGAGAAATCCTTATAAGAATTCTTTTAAATGCAGATGTTTCTGAATGAAAAAGGATGAAAGTTATTCTTCCATTTCAGACTTAAGAACTCATTCTCTTAACAATGAAAGTTTCATTCAAGGAAATATTAAGATAAGATAAATATATAGAATGTCACTCTGTCACTGAAAATGATGTGATCCACTAAGTCACTTGCATTTATAACAGAAGATCCAGTTCTTTAGATGGGAAATTAAAATAAAATGCTACTGTTGATGAAATTAAAAATTTCAACTCCAAAGAGGTTGATAATGGAAGTTAGGGTTTAGATCTGCTGAGGCTCGTCGTTGTTAAGCCCAAGGTTGACCCTAACAACTCTGTGCTTGTGTGGGATCTCATTGACACTAAAACACAACGTAGGTGTAAAACCAAGCAGTTGCTAAGATCCCTTCAGGCTCCAAATTTCCATGATTAAGCAATTGAAATTTTGTTGACTACAATTGTTCCAAGATTATGTTTCATTCTTGTCCAGGCTTCCTAAAGCAAATATCATCTTGCCCAACCTCCAAATTCCAAGAACTATGAAGTGGTTTTTCCTAGTCAGAAAAGACATATCTCAAACTCTAGAATTTTTTGTCCCTTCTCCTTCTAAATGAATATTTTGAGCATCACTTAATCAGTAGACCCTATTGCTTCCACCTAAAAAAATGCATTATAACAAAAATAACACCCTAAACTCTGTACTCTTTATTTCTGTTCACTAACAATACAAATTCATCATATTTGGGACTCGAATTACCCCCAGAAAATCCTAGTCTTCAATAAAAAAGTAAGGAAAAAAAAACCTATTTCTTTATAAGTTGTGATACCTCTTTTTATGAATTCATTTCACAAACTAAAAAGATTAATACAATAATTGAGTTCTGTTTTGAATTCAAAATGATACAATTTATTCAACATGAGAAACAATGTAGACAAGAAAAGACAAGTGAACTTTGACACGGAAGAACTCCATACATATTAATAATGATAATGATGGTGGTTAATGCCTGCTGGGTTGGGCAATTGCTGTACAACAGGCAGTGGTCTGGGCACTTGGCACAGATTCCCCGGATCTGATTGATTCCCCGGATCCCTCAGCAGTTCGTGAGCTGGATATGAATCATGTCCTCATTATTGTAGTGGGAATACTAAAAAACAGAAATTTCAGCCATTTACCAGGTTTGTCCAGCTGGTAAATAATGCAGACAATATATTGGGAGAAAAAACATTAGTGAAAAGTATTTACATGTCATCCTGTGAATATTTTTTAATTGCACAATGTACTCAAAATTATGGGTGATAATTCATTATAGCAATTACATTGTGAAATAAAATGCTATCCAATTATATAAAATTAAAAATGTTAAATAACACATAATATGTGTATTAAAATGATGGAAGGAAAATGAATATATTTACAATAAATAATGTTTAGAGTCTACATGATTAGTATGATGTATGAGTACTCAATCTTTCTTCTTACAGAGTCAGGGGAAAGTCTGTTTTTTTAGACTGTGATTGGTACAATCCCATTTGATTCAAGGGGGAAAATGACATTTAAACACAGCCACTCAGAAATTGTTCTCCATTCTAGTTTGTTACTAGATAACCAACTCCTGATTCCTAAGCAATAAACTTGACACTAACCCCCCCAACTTTTTTTAAGGAAATAAGAAAGGAGGTGCATAGTCTGGGCCACTTTGAAAGCAGGTTGGTATTTGAATTAAATGTATATAAAAATTTATAATTTTAAGTCTCATTGTTCTCAAAGTCCCAAAGTATGAGAACTTGAGGTGGCATGGCTGCCAGAGAGGGCAGCAGGTGGTGATATAATGCTACTGAGAGGAGAATGGAGGTCCACAAAGATGAGGCAAGAAGTCTAGAGAGTCATTGTAAGGGAGAGGGAGAAGGTCTGGGATGGAATCCTGGACCTTAACATTCAGTGACCAAGTTAAATGAGGCTGAGTAGTTAAAGGGACTCAGAGGAGAGACCTTAAAGGAAGAAACATGTTGAAACCACGGAAGAGCAATTTGTCTGATGTACCAGATGATGAGCTCATGAAGATGGACTTTCTTCTCCTTTCCCAGCTCTAACTTCTCCAAAGGGTATTGATAGTCAAAAAGCTGAACCTAGTGAAAAGTCAGAGGAAAAAGTACATGTTTCCTTTTTCCCTTGAAGGGAAATATTAAAGGAATGTATCATGTTGAATGCTCAGAGGTTAATTATGAAGAGAAGTTCAAGCTCGGGACAGGGTTAGGGTGTGGTCAGTGACACATTTACTTGGGCACAACATTTAAGAGGGTGCCAAAAACCTCAGTAATCAAGATAAATAATATTTAATTCAGTATTTTAAAAACTAAGAATTAATGAAAAAAATCCAATGAACAAGATACCAAAATTTTAAATAAATTCATGTTGTTTTACACACCAGATTATAGCTCAATGGGAAGACTCTCAACCCAGGTCCAGGAAGTCTGAGGGTTAACAATGGTGTAAAAACAGATTGGACAACACAGGAATTTATATGGTCAAATTTCATTAAATTCTGGAGCTATAATTGACTTTTCCATTTAGTTCAAATATGAGAGGATATTTTTGATAAATACAGATAGGGACACATATTTTTTTCCTTTTGCTTAGGGCTCCAATATAGCTTAGCAGCGCTGTTCCAGCCTCCAGATATTTGTTAGATAAGGCAAAATTCAGAAGGGAATGCCAGCAAGCTGAATACTTAAAGATGCTATGAAAAATAGGGAGTACTGGGCTCAGGGGCCACTCCCTAAACTGTGCTAAAAGATTGACAGAGTGACTATGGAGAGGAATTTAGAAATGCATTAAATAAATTTAATCTGATGTCCCCATTTTTGCAAGATGATTTTATTTTCAATAGACACCAAATAAAGAGCAAGAGATTTGAAAAAACTTAAATGACTTTGAAAGAGGACATGTAGGAAAAGCTATTGAGTAAAAGTCACTCCCTAGGAAATAACATGCTAATTAACGTACCCAGGATGTAGACATTTGAGAATTTAAATGAGCTCAAAAAGAGGAGAATACAAATAAGTTAAATAAGAAATTCAACACAACTTATGCAGTGATGTTATTGCTCATACTGTAAAGACAGATTAGAAATTCAGAGTTGAGAGATGGGACTGGATCAGCCTCCCTAAAGTGGTCAATAATAAATTAATATTTTATCTGGAATCCATATTACTGAGGTTGGATAGTCCTCCATTTTAAGAGACAATGTATCTCTTAACTTGTTGTCTTCAGAACTTGAAATTTTACATTTTCACCTGTTTTGAGTCAAAAGCTTTTGTAGATAATTTTTAAAGATTCAGTATTAATTTAAAAAATTTTGTGGTATAGTTGACACGCACTGTTACATTAATTTCAGGGGTACAACATATTGATGCTATGCCCATCACAAGCGTAGCTACCATCTGTCACCAGACCACGCTATTACAATACCATTACCTATAGCCTCTATGCTATACCTTTCATCCTCATAACTTATTCATTCCATAACTAGTATTTAAAATTATTATCATTTACTTATTAACCTCAAAGTATATTCTTCTTAAATGTTATTAGATGCTTTGTTATAAATAAATGGGTAATGCTTCAAACACATGTCTCTCCAGAGATCTGCAACAGGGATTTTGATAGGCTTCCTGACTCCTAGTTGCTTGGGCAGGTAAGTGATCGTACCCATCAGTGTCTTTCCACAGCTTGGTTTCAAACATAAAGAGTTGTTCCAGGGTCACAGTAGTCTTAACTGAAGATAATAAGAAATGTTTGTGGTTAGGTGAAAGGCCTCTGACTACTTTGGGTGCAACCTTTGTTAATCAGCGGTTTCCTGTGTACAAATGGTTTGGAAATTGGAAATTATTCAGGAAATTGCCCAAAAATGACAAAATGGCTTCATATTTTAATGTCAAGTAGTTTAAATAATTGTACTGGAGACATACAAAACCCAGAGGTCAGTTTTGAATCATACAATTGAGTTATATACTTCAGTGTCTAGAATCTATTCTACTAGAAGAAGCTGAGAATTTAATCACATACAGAGGAAGACAGATTAAACAATAATTTGATTTTAAAAAATCACATGGTTACAAAAAAATGATTTGATCTGTGAAATGGAGTAGATACCACAAACAATATAGTCTTCACAACCTAGATTGAAGGGCGATTTCAAAGACAAAATAACCTATGACTGTGCAGTACAGGTAAAGTTATCAAAAAATCTGGAAAAGTCTGAGTGAGCATTTCTGAATTTAGCATGATAACCCTCAGGTACATTCTTGACCATGACAACAGGAGTTACCTACACTGGATTTTCCCACCTTTTAAGTGGTCAGACACTTATCTTGAATTGCTCGATTATAAAATGAAGACTTTTCTATAACTGAATATATAGGTTTCATTTGTTCATTTGTTGAATATATATAGGTTCATTTGTTGCAAGAGAATTCTCTCGTATGAGTCATGACATATATTACAAACACAGAGGATTTGAGACAACCAGAAAGAACAAGCATTCCTGGTTCAAGAACTAAGATGATTCTAGGCTATCAACTAAGACACAAGACATCCTTACTCTGTTTGCACTATCAATGT
This sequence comes from Mustela lutreola, assembly GCF_030435805.1. Classification (NCBI taxonomy): domain Eukaryota; kingdom Metazoa; phylum Chordata; class Mammalia; order Carnivora; family Mustelidae; genus Mustela; species Mustela lutreola. Next base: position 13,897,414 of record NC_081295.1, on the reverse strand, counting down.
TCAGCTCCATGTAAAAGAGTGGACATTTGGATAGAATTATACCTGGTGTTAGAGCAGTGGTAAGACATATAAACCAGCAGTGTAAGACATATAAACTTGGACTTTATGTCTGGTGTCTATTGCATCTTCTTCTTATGGAAGGAGAAAGTACAATTCTATTTTCAGAATTCCGTTGAATATGCTTCTTCATTTTCTTCTTGAAAATAGAAGAATAAGTAGGGGCACCTGGGTGGCTCAGTGGGTTAAAGCCTCTGCCTTCGGCTCAGGTCATGATCCCAGGGTCCTGGGATCAAGCTCCACATCGGGCTTTCTGCTCAGCAGGGAGCCTGCTTCCTCCTCTCACTGCCTGCCTCTCTGCCTACTTGTGATCTCTGTCAAATAAATAAAATAAAATAAAATAAAATAAAATAAAATAAAATAAAATAAAATAAAAAGAAAATAGAAGAATAAGTAAATTTGAAAACCAGTCTCATTGACTGTCAGCCTCAGGATTCTGGCAGTTCTTTGTTTAGGTCATTTGAAGAATAATGAAATTAATCTAAGTAGAGGGAAAAATCTGTAACCACCAAGGGAGAAATGGCTAATCTGAGTGGCAGAGGAGCAGACAGGGAAAGGCCAAAGGGGACAGAGACTTAATGAGACAATGAAAGTCATGCACTCAAAGGTGACCCATTCCTGTCACACCTAAATCTTCAGTAAGAAATATCAGTCTCACAAAAGGCCTAGTGCATGTTGATTTCTTATGGAAAAATGTGACCTATGTCTGGACTGATATTCACAAAATAGAACATTATATATGAATCAAGAAGCCTGGCACGTAAGAGAGGGCCAGCTCCTAGGGTTTGTGGAAAATGCTGAAAGGGCTTTGAAGTCCTAAAGAGATCTGAAGATACCTGACATTGCAAGAGACAAGAGGGCTCCAGCGAACTTATGGATTACAAAAGAAATTGCAGCTGTGTACATAATTTTATACATTTGTTAAAAACAAGACAACAGACCCTAAATCAAGTTGCTTATTCTAAACTCCACATCACCATACCAAGACAGAGTTTCTCCTCTCCCAGGAATGGAATCTTAGGCCGGTTCCACAGGAACCCCAGTGTACCCCTGCTGCCCTCAAAGAAAATAACCCTGCAATAACCAGTTTTTGCTTAATATAACTTCTTTGTTCCTGCTCCCTTTGCCTATAAAAGTCTTCCATTCTGTGCAGTTCCTTAAAGCGCCTTTATGTCTGCTAGATGGGATGTTACCCAATTCATGAATCATTGAATAAAAGCAATAAAATCTTTAAAAATTACTCAGTTGAATTGTGTTTTTTAACAGTTTAAAAAATTTAAATCACCTCCAAGTAAGAGTTGTAAGAGTTATGGAAGAAACATGGAGTTGCAAACTCATAAGTGAATCTTTTTTACCCCGTTCTTTCAGCTTCAGGAATCAACATGAGGAAGCAGGGCTTTCATTCTGTTCCCCAGAATGATACAGTTAAAAGCAACTTTTACCTCAGTGAGATTCTATGTTGCATTATAAGTAAGTGCCATTTGGTTATTAAAACAGAACTTGTGTAGATAATAAAGGACCTGAAAATAAAAACAAAATAAACACATACCCATGGAAATGTACAACCCTTGTTTTAGTTTCTCTTGGTTTTGGTTTGACTTCAAAGAATCACCTACAGGAATATTTTTATCATGTAATCCCGATGTCAGGGTAAGGTTGCAACAGAGAGAACTACAGTGTTTGGCAACGGAAAGACCTTTCTAGGGTAGAAGAATGAAGGCAGACTATTATAAGAATGCTTTTCTTTTAGATGTAGAGAATGTTTTTCCCTTCCAGTTGTCTCTTTGACCAGAGAGAAGAGTACATCAAGGAAAATGGCCGTCCTGCAACAATCTTTACCCCTTCGGCTTTGACTACAGACAGTTCCATTTCTTGCCTGAGGAACTCATCGGGGTCTTGGGTTTAAACCTCTCATGTCAATCATCAAGTTTCTCTTTATGATTTATGATCATATTTTCGCTTCAATGCTTTTCTACCTCCAGATTCAAAAAGAAAGAAGTCTTCAGTGCTCTGCTTTCACTACTCCTTATTCCATCTGATATTTTCTTGGCTTTATCTATTCGTTCCCTTTTACCTACTTAGTTATATTTTAATAGCTTACAAAAATTATTTAACTCGCTGGTTTCTTATTTGGTTTGTAAGTTTATACTACATAATTTTTTTATTTGCCAAGTCACTTTATCTCAAGCATATTACACCTAACAACCTTTTTCTTCATATATTATGACCAATTGAAATTCTTTCACATACTATTGGTTTAATTATAGAAAATCATAATTTTATGCTTTGTCAGAATCAGAGGTATGTTTTTGAAATTAGACATATTTTGCACAGCCTGGGACGGAGACCAGAGTCACTGCAGTATGCACTGCTGTTAACTATGATGGATGGTAAGGAACTTGGGGAGCGTGGCCAACCATGGTTCACAAACAGGCATTTTATTTTTTATTTTTTTATTTTTATTTTTTAAAGATTTTATTTATTTATTTGACAGAGAGAGATCACAGTAGGAGAGAGGAAGGGAAGAGATCACAGAGAGAGAGGAAGGGAAGCAGGCCCCCCGCCAAGCAGAGAGCCCGATGTGGGACTCGATCCCAGGACCCCGAGATCACAACCCGAGCCGAAGGCAGCGGCTTAACCCACTGAGCCACCCAGGCGCCCCCCACAAACAGGCATTTTAGTCCTGTATCATTCATGTCAACCTGACAGAAATTCAGAAAGAGTGGAATGTTTGTTTTGTTTGTTTGTTTTCTTCTTTTTTTCTTTGGGCTGGGGAGCGAGAATAGAAGGTAGAGAGAAATAAAAGTACTACCCACTTCCATATATGCTTTTTTCATTTTTGACATTGACACGTTTTGTGCAGTGGAGGGTGCTTATAAAGTAATCATCTAAATTGGGGCTGGGTTGATGTCAGGTAGAACCCAAAGTATTTTTACACTAGTAGGTTCTAAAAACACAATTAAGACAGTAAGATCATAGTTATATATCATGAATTATAACCATTGATCTCAGAATTTTATTATAAAGTTCTGCAAATGTGAACACATGGTCAGTATTGTAATCTCCAAAAAGTAATGGCAGCTATCTCAGAAGTCAGAGGATGTTGTGATGTGATCAAAGAGACAAAGGACATTTGCCACATCAAATACGACACCCCCCACGGTGAAAGAAACATGATTAAGCAGGGAAAGAATCTATTTAATAAATGTAATGATATGAAAGAAGCAGAAATTTCCTCTAATTTATAGTAATGCTGCATATATCTTAGAGGTCATTTTTTTTTTTTTTTCCTTTGAAGAATACTGTTAGTGAAGTAGAAAGCAAAACCCAGACTGGAGTAAAATGTAGGCAATGTATGCATAGGACATGTTCTCATGTCAGAACATGGGAAGACCGTTTGCCACTCAAAAATAAGAAAGCAAAAAAAACTTTTAAATAGGCAAATAAAAGGACTTCCTTTTCCTTGACTTCCAAAATGGCAAAGTAAGGACCTCTGAAAAATCCGTTTCTCCATAAAAACAGTGAGAACGTTAGTAAAAGTTGTCAAAAATCAACTTTCAGAACTTTGAAAACTAACCAAAAGTTTGTAACAATCTGAGGAAGATTTACTCAGTAAGTGGCTAAATCTGGGTAAGAACAGGGAGCTTTGGGGCACCTGGGTGCTCAGTGGGTTAAGCCTCTGCCTTCAGCTCAGGTCATAGTCTGGGGGTCCTGGGATTGAGCCCCGCATCAGGCTCTCTGGTCAGCAGGGAGCCTGCTTCCTCCTCTCTCTCTGCCTGCCTCTCTGCCTACTTCTGATCTCTCTCTCTCTGTCAAATAAATAAACAAAATCTTTAAAAAATGTAGACACGAACCTAACCCAGAACTCTGACCTTGTTCCTATTTCAGCAACACCATCATTCATGACTCTACTTCCTCTGCGCACAGTAAATTCTATGCTTCTTGCACATGCCATATCTTTGGGGCTTCCCTTCCATTCCAGCTGTTTGAATGCCTCCTCCTTATTCTTCTGTTCTCCCCCATCAGAGTTGATGTGCATGGGCATGAAAAAAATAGTCAGAAATATTTTTCATCTGAGAAACCAAGGACAAGGCAGAGAATTCTCATGAAGGCAGTTCTGGGATTCAGAGTGTTAGATGAAACTGAGAACATGGCAAGGCAGAGTAACACAGGCCCTAGGGCTCTGTGTTGGAGAAAGAATGAAATCAAATCAGGAACAGACAAGGGAGACCTAGATAATGACCCAGAATAGTTTTATAGTACCTGCAGTTTACCTGCATTGGATGGCAACTGACTGACTATGTCGTGTACCTTCTTGAAGGTCCAGGGCCTTGACAGACAAAAACTTTATTTGTATTTTAGAAGGAGTAGTGCTTGCTGTGTTATATGCCCAGGAACAATTATACCCTTAAACAAGTGTTGGGCATTACAATTTAAAAGTGTTCTTTATATATTATGATATCACAATTGATTATCATAACTCGGTCATTAGACTTATTGTTATTATTACTAACAATAATGACAAAACAAACTCAAGGAGGCTAAGTGAACCGACCAGGGTCACACACTAGTATATGCCAGAGCTGTGCCCAAACCTTCTGACCCCAGGCTCTTTCTTTGTGTGAAATCATCTTGCAAAGCTTTGTTTCCCACAAAGTGTATTTCAGGCATTATTCAGTAGGTTGGGGGAAGAGTCATTTTGTAGATACAGAGGTTCTTCCTTGGTACTCTGAACTCAAAACAGTGAATGGATGATGTATTCATTTGTTTACTTGTTCATTCCTTTATTCCCAGCTGGAATCCCAAGTCATATCTAAGAACATTTATTCCAGGGTCCAGACATTCTGAGCACCATATCAAAGAAGGGAGCCAAGGGAGTGACCAAGGAGAAACCACAGCGGCAGCAAGAACGGTAATAAAAGATGAAAACCCGGAGGAAAACCTCAAAAGCTGTGAGAGAGTTTCAAAGGACAGAAGCAGAGAAGGGTGTCATTGATGCTGAGAGTCAAATAAAATTATAACCAAACAGTGCTCATTGGATTTGGCAACATGGAAGCAATTCTCAGTCTTAGAGAAAAGCTTCTGTAAACGTTTTTGGTCAGAAGCCAAACTACAGTAGATTAAGGAGTGCAGGAATATGTTCTAGAAGGCACTATAGATGCAGGCTACTGTTTCCGGTGCCCCAACTATCAGTCGGAGAGGTCTGTGGGCAGTTAGGGGGCTCCGCACTCCCTAGACCTGGGGCCAGGTCAGCTTCAGTGACTTCTTTATACCTGGGTATGGGAAAAAAGGAAAAAAAGTTGTGAGATTTTTTTTTTTAAGATTTTATTTATTTATTTATTTATTTTGATAGGCAGAGATTACAAGTAGGCTGAGAGGTCGGCAGAGAGAGAGGAGGAAGCAGGCTTCCTCCCTGAGCAGAGAGCACAATGCGGGGCTCGATCCCAGGACCCTGGGATCATGACCTGAGCCGAAGGCAGAGGCTCTAACCCACCGAGCCACCCAGGCGCCCCTGAGATTTTTTATATAAACATAAACAAAAAAAATTTTTTTAAAAGATTTATGTATTTATTTTAGGGGCATCTGGATGGCTCAGTTGGTTATGTGTCAGCTCAGGTCATGGTCCCAGGGTCCTGGGACTGAGCTCTTCATGGGGCTCCCTGCCTGCTGTGTTCCCTCCCTTGCATGCTCTCTCTCTCTCTGTCAAATACATTTTTATCTTAGAGAGCAGGGAAGGGGCAAAGTGAAAGGGAGAGAGAGGATCTCAAGCAGACTCCCTGCTGAGCCCAGAGCTGGACCTCAGGACCCTGAGATCATGACCTGAGCCAAAACCAAGAGAGAACACTCAACAGACTGACCCACCCAGGTGCCCCCCAAAAGTTTTTTTTTAAATATAAAACTTGCTTTTAGCTGAATTTCAAATTTCTTTATTGTAAATAAACATTTTAGAAAGCAGGACTTATTTTCTATGCTTCTGTATTATAAAGGATTTTGTCATTTAAGAGCAAATTTTTCTGGATATAGTTTTATTAAAACATGATCATTTGTCCACCAAATGGTCCTAAAGAAAGGGCAGATTACTTTTTCCTATGAGCCTTTACTTTTCTATGTCGTGAAGGATCAGGTAACAGGAACACAACACAACACGAGGACATATAGCATTTTATGAGATGAATTCCAAAGCAGCAGAAAATAAAATTATCAGTGAGTAATGAAATAGAAGAAGAGAAATATGGATCTGTAGTTGCTGTTCAGAGTCTCAGAAATCTAATCATCACTTCAGTGAAACAAATAAATCTTAATGAATCATCTAGTACTCCCTTGAGATTTCATTACATAAATATTTAAAAGCAGGTAACTTCGGCACCTCTGCACCAACTCTTTTTTGTGGCCTAAAGTGTTGGGAAAAATCTAATACCTGTTCTTTTCCTGCCTAAAGTATTGGAAGATTATAACATAAGCTTATGATACAAGCACATTTGCTGTACTTCCTCCATGATGATTCATTGTCCAGACTGTTGAGGAGCGGAGAGCATCTTTTGAAGGTAAATATTCAAGGAGAGAGGTGGTCTCTTCACATAAATGTCCAGCACGTGCAAATCCCAGAAAAGTTACATAGTAAATACATTGACATAAAAACTTCTTAACAAGCTAGTCCTGATTTTCATTGTCTACTTTTCTTAAAATACTGTGTGATTTTTTGAGATTATTTTGCAACCCAAACATTCTCTTTTATTCGTAATGTACTAAAGCTTCGTGCAACTAAATCTGATTATGAGTAAGTAGGCTAAATTATTTACTTGTAATGTGCAGTGAAATTCTGAGCTGACTCAGTTTTGAAAATAATTCTGATTTCTTTTACTTACAGATGTTAAATCTTTTGGTGGAAAAGACATGATTATGTTGAGAGCAGGAACTCCTGCTGACACACTGATACCAACGGGGGTTAGTGGCCAGTGTGGGAAAGATGCTGCTTTGATTCTGCCACGAAAGGAGCGAGGTTAAAAGGAGGAAACAACAGGACTTGATAAAGCGCAGAACTTGAACAGAATCAAGAACTTCGGGGAAAGGATTAGCCATTGCAAAGAGGGATATATGCTTCTCTGAGAGAAAGACGAAAGGGGAGAAATGAATTCACAGAAGCCCAGTTTTGTGAAGGACGGGAAAGAGACAGTTTGTTGTAAATAACCTTAAATTTCTTAACATTTCTGTAGGCCACTGGCAAGAAGGGGTGTAGTCATGGAATTGAGGGGTTTGGAAAAAAAAAAAAAGCAAGTTTAGAGAAGCTGTTTAACATGATGCAACAGATGCAACAGAGTCCTGGAGAAAAATTTCCCAGCAGTAGAAAAGGTCCAGGTAACCTGGCAAAGCAGGGCACAAACCATTCAGGATAGTGTTGCGATTTGAACCATTAGCTTTTATAAACGTACCCAAATGCAGAAACCAAAACCCTAAAGCAAATTAGAGATTACCACGTTGCTTGTAGTAAAACGGACATAAGTGTGAACTTTTGGCCACGTTCCAATTATGTGAACCATGCACTTGCAGGTACTCAGTGGTGTGCCTGGAATAAATGAAGGAACACGAGTGGATAAATATGTGCATTATATATGTTGTGTTCCCTCTGGGAGTTCATTATCAAGATGACCACAATAGCCTATTGTCTTGGCTTTTTGTTGATAATGGCTACAGAGAAAAATATGCCAACGTTTTGCAGAATTCATGGCCATCTGGAGAAAAATAGTCACTATTTCCTTTTTTTTTAATAGTCACTATTTCTTAATGGGAGGATTCTAAATATGTATGGTTATAATTTGGAAATTAGTAGAAGCTTTATTGCTTCTTTCCTTCCGGACTCAAATTTCTTATCTAAGAAAGACAGCTAATAATATTGGTAATTTGTGCTATTTCCAGGTACCATTCTAAGCATTTCACTTCTAGTGTATATAGTACCTAAAAGATAGGTATTACATTCACCTTTATTTTATAGGTGAGAAAACAAAGGAATAGAACAGTTAAGAAGGTCAAATTCATTTGTCAAAAAAAAAAAAAAAAGCCACTTTTCAAATCCAAATCATTAGACTACAAGCCTACATACCTAAAACCATGGTAAATATCTATTTACATACTTAAAAGAGTTCCTTTGGAATTCTGAAATTTAAAAGGTCATTGGAGCATAAAACTATAGTCATCAAGAAGGATTTATAAGAAAGTCTTCAATATCCACAAAATTCAGAAAAAAGCTAACTTCTCAGGGGGATAAAAGTAAAAAGAAAGACACTTGAATGGGATCAGAGGCAAATGAAGTCACGGATCCTTGTGAGGCATCTTTCTTCTTGTTTTCAAATCCAGAATGCACAGAGCCCAGGAATCAGAGAATGTGCCAAGGTACCCTCAGATTCGCAACATAAACTTCACACAAGCATTTTTTAAAAAAATATATTTATTTGACAGACAGAGATCACAAGTAGGCAGAGAGGCAGACAGAGAGAGAAGGGGAAGCAGGCTCCCTGCCGAGCAGAGCCCAATGCGGGGCTTGATCCCAGGACCCCGGGACCACGACCCGAGCCGAAGGCAGAGGCTCCAACCCACTGAGCCACCCAGGTGCCGCTTCACATAAGCTTTTGCAACATGATTTCCTCACTGACAGTTATGATGATACATAAAATGTATCTTTTTGTTAGAGCACAAAACTAGTATATCTTTAAGTTAAAATTTAGGATTAACAAAACCTTCCCTCATTGTATGCTGTGACCCCAGCCTTCCAAGGATGGGTAGTACCTTTCCTCTATCATTGAAAGTATACTATAGGAAATTTTGAAAAGCACTGTTCAAGGGCAATAATTATGTGTAGCAAATTTATCTAGGAATTAAAGCTAAAATATTTTTATCTTTAGGAAAATATTTTAAAAGCCACAAAGAATTTTAAAACATGGAGACGTAATTCCTTCATCTCTGCTTCTTGGTCGGTAGAATTACCCATGAGCTGGAAGGGCTTCAGTGTGCATTATAGGGAAGAGAGTGCACAGTCCAGATCATTGTAATAATTAATTTGCCATCGCTACTCTGTACCGAGAATACCAGTGCAGAAAGAGCCCACGACGTAATTGCTGACAAATATGCTGTGTGTATTGAAAACCAGAAAATTTGCAGCTGCCGCCCAGACTTCCCCATTGTGCAGACTGACAATGAGCCACAAAAGGGACATGAGGTAAATGTAGGGTGTACGCTGCAAGCCATTTTGATCAAATATCTGGGGGGACAATTTAATATGAAATATCAGCTGGTAGAAGACAGCAGCTGCCCATTTCGAGGGATGACTCAAGCTAAAAACTTTAGCTCCTATTTTATAATGAAAGATTGACAATATGTCAACCTTCATTTGGGGGACGCTGGGGGAAATGCTGGGTTTGCATGTGTAAGGGGTATGCATGCAAACTTCCAAAGATCTGAAGCAACGGTTTTTCTCAATCTTGTCAGAAGTTATTTAGAAATCCAGTATGCAGAATCTGCCTTAGGTGACTTCTCGTTATTTCTAAATCTTTCTGTATACATAGCTTGGACTCCCAGAGACAGAAATCTCAGTTTCTCTTACGTAGACCTCTACAGTCCTCAGTTCAGCCCAGATGGACCTCATTTATAGAGTGACTGGATATATCCAATTCCTGTACTTTCTGAGATGTTGGCAGCACTAATGAACTTGCTTCTGGGCTCCGGCCACTACCAGCTTCGCTTGGAGCTTTCTGTGGCCTGGGAGTGGATTACTTCCCAGCTTCTAGAATTTTGTTGCTGTCACCTCTGCTTCTGATCTTCTTGTTCCCGTGGGTAAAAGCCCTTATAAACATATCTGTCCATTTGATCCAGCAATGTTACCTAGAGGTCCTGCTAATCTTTAATGGAAAATATTTGGACAAGGGAAATCTCTTTTAAATGTCAAAATTCTGAATATTTGCACAGTAATGAAGGAGGGAATTTGAAGACTAAAGATCTTGGAGTTCATCAACTTCCACTGCATCTAAGGGGAAATAAAAATCATCCAGTTTTTTATGACTCTCAGATTCCTGTAGGATATGAGGTTTATAGAATTGCTTCTATTTTCACATCAGGACTTTTCAATCCATTCGAAAATTCATTTCTCTCTGAATTTTGCTTCTGTGACTCTTTCCCATTAAATGTCTGGCTGGTGAGGCTGTGGGCTGGCCCAGTACGCAGGCCCAAATCCACTGACATCCAGGAAGTCCAGACAGCCATGTGTCTGCTGCTGCCTGAGGATCTGGCCAAGTGTGCTGTATCTGAGGGAACCAAGGCTGTCACCTACTACACCAGCTCTAAGTGACCCGGGCCTAACATGAATAAAGGGTAGACTACTAAAAAAAAAAAAAAAATGATGATGATGAGGAGGAGAGGGGGCAAAGAGACTCTCAAGGCAGGCTCCACGCTCAGCACAGACCCAATATGGGGCTCATCTCAAGACCCTGATCATGACCTGAGCCAAAATCAAGAGTTGGGGGGCACCTGGGTGGCTCAGTGGGTTAAAGCCTCTGCCTTTGGCTCAGGTCATGATCCCAGGACCCTGGGATGGAGCCCCACATCAGGCTCTCTGCTCGGCGGGGAGCCTGCTTCCTCCTCTCTCTCTCTGCCTACTTGTGATTTCTGTCTGTCAAATAAATAAATAAAAATCTTTAAAAATAAAAAAAAAAACACATCAAGAGTTGGATGCTTAACTGACTGAGCCACTCGAGTGCTCCCCGCTATTGTCATTTCTAAATCAAGTGTGTTCACAAGTTCACAAGTGTGTTCACAAGTAGCTGAGATGCTTCAACCATTTCCCCACTGTCTCCCTCCAGTCTTTCTTCAGTGAAGCGCGAGACCTCTTCCTTCCTGCATCCCTTCCCTTCTTCCCTTTTACCTTCCCTCCCCTCCCTTCCTGCTCCCCTCCCTATGCCTCCCTCTCTTTCTGTATTTCTTTCTACTAAACTGATACAGATCATATTCTGCTGTGCACATGTTTTGTTCCTTTTTCTACCCAAGGATCTTCCACTACCATCAACTCTTCAGTGAGAATACATTTTAATGACTAATGTTTGACCATGTACACTTTACACAATCCTTTTATTTCACACCTTTCTTTCCCCCTCCCACTGTAAACCATGCATGTTTGCTGCTGCCTTCCTGACAGGGATACTTAGTCCCTCGCTAAGTGTTTCACTTTCACTCCATAGTCCCCAAACTTTCACTCCATAGTCCCCAACCTTCTCCTTCTCTTGGTCTTAATCCTCTTTTGCTTTCACCCTTTGATCTCTCAGTCTCTACAACATTTGATCCTTTGCCTGATAATCTTAGGTACACTCTCATCAATTAAAAAAACCAACAACTCAAAAACACTTTGACTTTCTGTCCCCTCAGAGCATTGTTCTAAGTCCTTTTCCCACAACTGACGTGCACCAGATCTCATTTTCTGGTTTCCCCAGCTCCTCTTTAAACTCTTCCAATCAAACTTTTGTTGCCTCCCCTCTATCGAAGATGAACTCAAAGGCAACCATAAGCTTCCTAGTAGGGTCAGGAGCCTGAACCTGGCCAGTGGTCCTTCAACGGTCTTCCTCTTCCTCAGCATCCTTCAAAATACTATAATCCTTGGCTCTATGGCTTGTCTTCCTAGAGCTCCCCCCGCCCCTCACTGCTTTTACATCTTCTTCTCTACTAACTCCCACTTCATTTCTACCCCATTTGTCTTACACTTCGTTTTTTCCTGTAGCAACCAAGTCAAGTGTCATGGAAATTTCTGAACTTGAATTCTAGTCCTCCCACCGGGGTCTACAGCTCTGTTTACTATTATCTTCTACTTGCTACCAATTATAGTTAGAATCAGAAGTAGGTATCAGTATAAGTTGACTGATGCCTATCTATAATTAAATACCTTTCATTTTTATGAAACTGATCTATTGATGCATCTGTATATTTATATCTGTTTATTTCTTTCTATATATCAAAAGAAAGAAAAGCAGCCTGAAGGCTATCAAATATAACTAAAAAAAGAAATCAATGAGAATCAAAGAGCTTATTCAACCAATATCTTAAATGTATGGGAAAAGAAGGACATGAATAAGGACTACCAAAAAAACTCTTTAGCAAATAGATTCCAAGACATTTTTGTGTAATATACAAATGGAATAGTGAATCCCCTGTTAATATATAGATTTATGAAAGTCTATGTAAAAATAAAGTGAAAGATAAAATTCATGTAAAATAAAATAAGCAGTTTGGAGTCAAGTAAAGTTTATGAGATAAATTATATTTCTCTTGAGTTTGGTTTAGCAGACAAAATAGACCTTAATTTTATACCTAGTTGAGTTTGTATTATTGAGTGTATAGAGTCCATGGTAGCTAGGTCCTAGGTAAAGTCTGCCTCATCACCCCTTATAATGATATCTGTCTACAAATTAAATTTTGCAACCATAAAATAATGTAGTTGAAAGGCTTATGCCCAAATGTTTCTGGCGTAAGTAAAAATATGAGTACCTAAGTTTTGGAAGGTTGTCTTAGAAAGGATGACAAAAGTTGTTTAGAGTTTAGGGTCTGGTCTAAAGAGTTAGCATTTAGAGTATGGTCTTCAGGGAAGATTAACAGTCCTTGTTCTCAAGGGTTTTTGTTTTCTTTGATCTTTTACCATATCTCTTTGGAAAAATATCTTCAACAATATCCCATAGTCCTTTGTTATTATTATTTCTTGCCATTCCTTTTTCCTGATAAAGAGCCACTTTGTGTTTTCATATGTTGAAGGGTATAATTCTCCCCTGTAAGTACATATAACAAAGACTATACAGAAGGTAACACAACGTAATCAAAAGAACATTAAGAGAAAAAATTTGCTTCAGTAGTTGAACCAGTATTAAATTTTTCTTAAATATTTATTTAAATATTTATTTCAAAGCATGTTGAAGACAAACGCCAGAATCTGGCCAGTTCTAGCTTTTTTTTCCCCCCAGTGTTCCAAGATTCATTGTTTATGTGCCACACCCAGTGCTCCATGCAATATGTGCCCTCCTTAGTACCTATCCAGAGGCTCATCTAACCCCCCCCCCACAAAACCTCAGTTTGTTTCTCAGAGTCCACAGTCTCTCGTGGTTCATCTCCTCCTCTGATTTCCTCCAATTCACTTCTCCTCTCCATCTCCCAATGCCCTCCGTGTCACCTCTTATGCTCCACAAGTAAGTGAAACCATATGATAATTGATTTTCTGTGCTTGACTTATTTCACTCAGCAGAATCTCTTCTAGTCCTGTCCATGTTGTTACAAAAGTTGGGTATTCATCTTTTCTGATGGAGATGTAATATTCCATTGTACACAGTCGCCAAACTGTGGAAAGAGCCAAGATGCCCTTCAACAGAACAATAAATAAAAAAGATATGGTCCATATATACAATTCTGGCTCTTTAATTCTCACTTCGCACCAGCAGATGCTCATGAATACCCAATCCCGTTTTTCTTTTTAGATCCAAGACTGATCCTGGGCAGGGAGAAAGGATGGAGGTGGGGAAACATCAGGAGCTGTGATGGGGGACCTGACATCAGAGCACCATCACTGCTACTCCAGACCTGACCTTGTGCCTCATAGCTGACCCCTGGGTTTGGTGTCCTGTACCTAAGCATCTGTCTCAGGATCCTGCCTCATGTCCTAGAAGGGAATTGTCACATTCATTAATTCACTTGTTCACTCACTCAATAAAATTTACAGTGCTTAGTATGTGCCAGATGCTAGGGTATTTGTTAGTACAGAAACGTGAAGAGGTGTCTAACCTACAGAATTATAAATAAGTAATGCACACATCTTAGAGGACTTTACACCCTGTTGGCATTCTCCTACCACCAGAACCACTGTGCTCTACCTAGGTGACACCCATCCCAAATTTGTACTTCTTCTTCCGCAAGGAAGACCCTTTCTACGTCCTAAAGCCCTTTAATGATAGGAAGCAAATTGAATATACACTAGTTATTCCCTGTGATTGTGTGACTTTTTGGAAAGAGAGAAAACCCAAGAGACTAATAACAAACCTTCCTCTTACATAGATTCTCCGTCTTCATACATTTTGTTACTAACTACAGCATGTCCACTCAACTTCCTGGGCAAGACACAAATATGAAACTTTTTCCCGCCTTGTTTCATCTAATACCTACAATGACACCATAGGGAAAACTCTACGTCAATGTTGGGTCTGTCACTTCTTTTAAGTTCATTTGGTTGAAATGTTGTAATATTTTTTCTGACAAATAAAAGTATTTCAAATTCAGCAAAGAAAAACTAATAAGTAACAAAATTAGGGGTAAATTACCATTCTACTTAGATACCCTATAAAATTATAAATACCATTAATATTTTGATACATTTGCCTTTAAATCTCAAAAGGTAGGATTTTTCTAAACAAAGATATGGTCATTTTATACGTTATTTGCTATAGCATATCCTCACTTACTATATTTCTTACAACAAGAAGTAATATTTTAGATGTAATTTTAATAGCATAAAATTCTATGTGATGGGTACTGAATAATTAGCTAATTCCACTTCCTAATTAATGTTTATTAAGTTGTCTATTACAAATTATTCTGGGATGAATATCCCCACGCCATCTCAGTTTGGTAGTCGTTGGGATGATCATTTGACCCATCACTGCTCAATGAGATATAAGCAGAAATGTACAAAGTAGAGCTTTCAAATAAAAACAGACCAAATCAGGGCATTAGGGTCTTTCATCTTGTATCTTTCTCCTTTATTTCTATCTGGAATATGGAAGTGATGCCTAGAGATGCATCTCTGCCAGCTTGCAAGCCTACAGAAAGATGCCATACCATAAGGAAGGTGAGGTTCAATCCTTGAACTAACTCAATCAGAATTCCCCCAGGCATCCTATACCTGGGAAATACAATCCTTTTCTAATTTAATTTTGCTAAAATTCTCCACATAACTATGATTTTTTTTCTCCTTGAGTGGTGGCTCAGTGGAATGCAAGTGTTTTTAGAGTTTACTATTTAAAAATGTGTTTAGTTGCCACTCAATTCCAAAACAAAGAGCTTAAATAAAACATGGTCAGGGCGCCTGGGTGGCTCAGTTGGTTAAGCAACTGCCTTCGGCTCAGGTCACGGTCCCGGAGTCCCGGGATCGAGTCCCGCATAAGGCTCCCAACTCCATGGGGAGTCTGCTTCTCTCTCTGACCTTCTTGCCTCACATGCTCTCTCTGTCTCTCTCAAACAAATAAATAAAATCTTAAAAAAAAAAATGGTCAAAGGTGTAAATAGACTGTCTCCACAAAAAGAAAAGAAAAAGAAGATATGCAAATTGCTAATAAGAACATAAAATGCTGAAACTCATTGCTAATTAGGAAAATGCAAAATCAAATCACAATGAAATGTACAAGAATCACTAATGACTTCTCATGAATTAGAATAGCTATAATTAAAATTAATTAAATTAGTTAAAAAAATGAAAATATCCTGCATTGGTGAGGATATGGGAAACTGAGTCCTATTACTTTACTGACAAGAATTGAACATAGCCACTTTGGAAAATAATTTGGCAGTTTCTTATAAAATTAAACATAAATTACCATTTGACCCAGCAATTCCAATCCTTGGACTCTATCAAGGAAATGAAAACATATATTCACACAAAGACATGTATACCGATGTTTATAGAAGCGTTGTTCATCTAAAACTAGAGTGAAAATTATCCACATATCCATCAATTGGTATATGAATAAATAAATAAAAATATATATACTGTATCCATTCAATGAAATCTGTACAGCACTAAAAAAGAAGAGATATACTGATACGTGTCACAGCATGAGTGAATCCCCAAAACAGTACCCTCAGTGAATGAAGCCAGAGCAATAATCTACATATTGTATGATCTCATTTATTTAAAATGTTAAAAGGCAAACTGCTAGAGATAAGAGAGATTGGTGGCTGTAGAAGCTGGCTTTAACTGTAGAACCAAGGCTGGCTATAGAAGCTGGCTTTAACTGCTAAAGGAATTAACGGACTTTGGAAGAGGGCGATAGAAGTGTTTGAAAACACGACTGTAGTACTGACTATGCAACTATAAGTTACTAAAATCATTAAGCTATTCACTTACATCAGGTAAATTTTAAGGTATATAAGGTATACCTCAATGCAGCTGGTTTTTAAATATTTCTGAATATTCTCATCCCAAGCGGACTATGCCAGTTAAATTATTTTGGGTAGTTAGAACAGTAAGGCCAAATGGTTTAGATAAAATAGTCTTGAGGCAGTTTAAAAACTTGACTTAAGCATGAGTTACAATTTATGCAGAAGAAAAATCTCAAGCTACAAACAGGGATGATTCAGAAGAGAAGGGAGAGAGGAGCCCCTGCCCAGTATACAGACCAACATATGAAAGGAGACCAAGTTAGGTCACTCTCTCTTGGGAAGCCAAAAAATTTTTTGAAACCTTCCCCAATAGAAAGATGTCCTAAACCCTCGGTCTAAGACAGGATCATTTATTTTCATTCTTACCGGAGCATGTTAGACAGTTTCCAACATTTGTTCTTTACTAATTCACCGCTCTGTGAAGTATTAACAATCTCCAGTTTGCAGATGAGAAAACAGACTCCCCAGCAGCCAGAAAAGGTGAAACAGAGCCTCAGAGCCAACCCAGTGTAATTCCAGACGGAAGCCCTCAGCGTTAACCTTTACAACGTGTTGTTTCAATCTCCTTTGCCCACCCTAGAGTCCCAGTGCTTAAAACAGCAAAAGACACTTCGAAAGTAACTAATATTTCTCAGATGAATTTCAGTCTTTCTACATATGGAGGTAACTAATTATGTTGCATTCTTAATAATCTTGTAGGAATAGGCTGAAATTATTAGCCATAATATTTTTTTAATATTATATAGTTTCTTCCCTTCTCAATTATTAACACTAATGGGAGTATTTTATAATGTAGAGCCTCCAGAAATCATCCTCGTTTTGTTGTTTTTATAGTGCTGTGGATTTTAGAGCCTAAATCCTACTCCCTTAGAAGGCTAACTGTCTTGATTTAGGAATGGACAATTGCATTGTCCTTCCCAAACTCCATCTCTACAATTCTAGAATTCTATTATCCATTTATCCCTCGGTGTGCAGACAGAAGACCAAGTAATTCTTTCCACTGATATTCTCCTCTTCCTCATTTTCTTATCTACCTTTACTAGGAATAATATCCTCCCTGTCACTCAGACTTAGAAATCTGATAACCATGCCCAGTAATTGCCCAATTCCTATCGTTTCTGCCACCACAACACAACATCCCTCAGACCATGGACATCTGATTCCTGCATGTAACCCTCTAGTCCTTTACAAAACATCTCATCTCACCGGGTTTTTATTACCAAAGAATTGATCCCTGATTGTCAACTTTTTTTTTTTTTTTTTTTTTTTTTTTTTTCCCATAAAGAATTTCCCCAAGGGGAAGTTCATAATATCTCATCAGCTCCAACTTGGTGACTTCTGAACATGGCTGGCTGGGTATGATTCAACATGAAACCAGAGTGTGAAACATGGAGCCAAGAGAGATGCGACCACAAATCAAAATGTCAAATGTCAAGGAATTCACGTAGCCTGTGCTATGCGTCTGACCCAGTTTACTGTTATCGTTTGAGTTTTGTTCGTTTGTCTGTTTTTGTTGGGGAAGAGCAGAAAGCTTTGATGAAAGCTATTATGTGGTAAGCCAGTTATGGATGAGAGAAAAATATGGGGAAGCAGGAGTAAATGTTTGGAAATGAGCCGGGAATATGTATTTGGCATATGTACATATTTGGGGATGTTGGATGGCATACTAGAGAATTTGGACTTATTTCTACATAATTAATGTGATAAAAACGTAAGCCGGAAGTTATTTTGTAGAACATTTAATAGTGATTTTTTTATATATATAGAAGTATATTTCCATTTGAAAAGCCCATTTTACTCCAGAGAGCTGGAAGAAGTCAAATCATTTAGAAAATGAAACCTCAGGATTAATATTTAAGACATAAGAACAATAAACACAGAGTTATGATTTTCAAAAGATCAATCTATTACAAAATTAAGTTTGCTAACTTGCTTATACATCCCCAGCCCACAGAAACACCATCCTCCTATAATAGATTTACAAATAAAGTTTGTGTAGCCTAGAACACTCAGCTTCCATTGTCATGTCCCTTGACCATCTTAGAATTTCATTTTACTGAGTTTTTTTTATTGAGGCAGGGGATGGAGGAGAAGAGGCAGCGGGAGAGAATCTTAAGCAGACTCCACACACAGTGCGGAGCGTGACACAGAGCTCAATCTCACAACGCTGAGATCATGACCTGACCTGACATCAAGAGTTGGACGCTTAATCGACTAAGCCAACCAAGCACCCCTCATTTTACTGGACTTTTTATGCAAAATTCTTATGAACTTTTCTCCAGAATTCTGCCTCTGTGCCTTTACAATATATTATTAGCGTGTCCATTGAAGAATGTATTTTATTTTGCAGGTGTACATATGAATTCACTTCTCTGGAGTGCATTTATTTTGGTTTCTACTATCTCGTCTCATTTTGGTGGAGCTCTGCATTGCTTTATTGAGGGTAGGACATCATTCTCCTGGTGCATGAACTGGCAGCCATCCACTGTTATGCTTTCTCTGGCATTTTGTTCACTTCCTTTACATACTTGCCACACCAATTTGTTCTTCTGCACTCCAATACTTTTTATAATTTAATAAGATTGAATCAACCTCAACATACTATGAAAATAATGACTATTACAAAATCATGATTGCAGTTGTTATGAATACTAATAGCTTTGACTGCCATTATGAGCACTTTAGCCTTTACTGGAACACTTTGGGTTGCTTCTAAGAGTTTATTAACATATTAACAAACTTAATATAACACACTGGACACTTAGTTGGTGCCAAGCATTGGGTTAGACCCAAGGAAATTCTAAAGCAAAGAAGAAATACACATTTACCACAGAGAGGATAAAATACAGTAAAACAAAAGGTCTTTTCTTAAATAACTATGTGAACTAACCAAAGATCATCCACTTAATTGTTTTTTCTTTTTGCTACAGACCTAATAAATGTTTGGTTTTTTATTGCTATATGGAGACATACGAACAGAGACAACTCTCTGAATTCACTGGTCTTTTTGATCTAGTAATATACAACAATGGAGCGAATTACAACTAGAATTTAGAATTTCAAAATGCCCTTTAAGTGAATTATCTCAGTAATTCTTCATAAACTCTGCGATTTAAAGAAAACAGGTTTTTTCTACATGCTTTACTAGTGAGACAAAAGTTAGTCATAGAGGCCAATATTACTTGTTTGAAGATTTACAAATATAAGCCCCCAAATCATTTTATTCCAAGAGATTATATGAGAGTTGGTAGTTACACAAGATAGACATTTAACAAATATATATTAAATGAATAATATGCTTTTGATATTTGATGCCACAATTTCATCCAAATTCAATATGAGGTCTGCCTCGTTGAAAGGTTTTTCATCCACAACCAATTAAAAGCAGGGCAAATCAAGTACAATAAAGTGTAAGGGTTTCAACAGGGAAACATTTTTAAGTTGCATTGTTGTCCAAATCAAATAACTGTCTCATAAAAAATCATAATTAGATTCATCTCACAATCCCAGAAATACATAAATATTTATGGAAATTGCTCATCAGAGTTATACAACAGAACTCTGCCATACCATTGTTTCTCCTTTTTCCTCTGTAACCTATCATGAGAGGAACTTAAATTTTATGATGTTGTTTTAGAAAATTGGAATTATATTAGTGTATAAAATATCACCAAGCTATTTAGTCAATGTTCTAGGATTTTTATTCTGAATGTGCTAGGCTTTTGCATCTGTTAATTCCCCGTTGATTACTTGAAATTCTTTCTCCTTCTGCCAAACATCAGTTACCAAGGCCTCTTGATTTCCCAGTACTGGTGGCTCTTCTCCTACTAAATTGAAAAATCTGAAAACCTACAGAAGGAATTACAGTCACATCACCTCAGAGGCATTGTGTCAGGACTAATGAAGTAATAGACTATGAAGTGCTTTGAACTTTCAAGAGAAAGATGTTATAATAAATGCAAAATTGTAGTCATCACACCAAAGTGGCATCATTTTATACTTTGTCAGAAGTAAAAATGTGATATAAAATATTCTCATGAAATCCAGCTGATTGCTCTGAGAAGAATGAGTATTGAGTTCATTTCTTATGACTGGGATAGATCCACATACTGTGAAAGTTTTAACAACCAAAAATTTCCTTTTGGTCACAGAAGATGCTAGCATGTGTCACAGCAGAGACATTCTAGGTATATTTAATTAGATGAAGTATTATGCATTCAGAAACCTATGCGGATGGCTAAGATTGGCTATTGGACAGACATTATCAATAACCCATGATGCCCCTCTCTACAATCCACAGGAAGTTTAAGGAAGTACATTATGTAGATAAAGATTTAGAAGGTGGGCATTTACCCCAACAGTCAACCTTGGCCATTTAAGGGATGGTACTTGACAATGGAAAGTCCCAAGTTTCCTCTTTTGGTACAGAAACATCTGCAGAGATTTTTAACAGACTAATGATTCAGTTCTTTGTCTCAGTGAGCCCAAGATCAGCACTTTATCACTCCTTATAGGTCTTGTAATGCCTAACATAAAAAAATAAATCTACTTGAAAAGTGGTAGTTTCTTCCATTTATTTAGAAAGACAAACTCCCTGGATTAATTTACCAAAAGCTTGATCTTCAAAGGGGCAATCTTAGTGACATATTTGGCAAAAACTAATTAATGGAAGAATGGTGCGTAATTGCAAAGCGGATCGTGTAGATAATAGTCTTTTTTCTTTTTCCTTTTTTTAAAAAAGAACACCCAGTGCTCAAATGGCCACGTGAGGGCGCTAAAGCAGAAGCAAAGAGAGCCCTCCACCTAGCGCTTCTGAGACAGGCTTTCTCTCCCCCTCTAAAGACATGGTCCTTGCACAGCAAGGTAAAGAAGGTCTTTTGGAAAAGGCAGATGTGATGAGAGATGCATGCTTGCACATTACTATACATTTGGTCACTCACAAATTCTACAACAAACCTAGGAGTCTCTGCATCACATCCTTCATTCTCAGCAGGAACTTCATGTGAAACTGAGACTTTCCTCCAAGGCCACAGGATGTAACTTAATTCCTTTTCTCTCACAGTTCTTGCTTCATCTTCCATTCGATGATGGGTATTCTTTTCCACTAGCGTTTTCCCCACGGCTCTGACTCCTTTCTACACTCAAAAGTTCAAATTCCATTTATGATATTAATCTCAAAGCCACTTAACTAAGGACTTTCTGTGCTTGCTGGAGTGTTCGAGTGGGTTTTTCAGTCATTCCCTCTGCTAGGGAGTAGAGGGGTCCTTTGTTTGTTTAAAAGATTTCATTTTAGGGTGCCTGGGTGGCTCAGTGGGTTGAACCGCTGCCTTCGGCTCAGGTCATGATCTCAGGGTCCTGGGATCGAGTCCCACATCGGGCTCTCTGCTCAGCAGGGAGCCTGCTTCCCTCTCTCCCCCTTTCTCTCTCTCTGCCTGCCTCTCCATCTACTTGTGATCTCTCTCTGTCAAATAAATAAATAAATAAATCTTAAAAAAAATTAAAAAAAAAGATTTCATTTTATTTCATTAAGATTTTATTTATTTGAAAGAGAGAGAGAGGGCACTCACAGAAGCAGGAAGAGCAGGAGAGGGAGAGGGAGAAGCAGGCTCCTTGCTGAGCAGGGAGCCCAATGCAGGGATCATGACCTGAGCCAGACACTTAAGCTACTAACCTACCGAGTCACCCAGGCACCCCCATATCTTTTAGCTCTTTTGCTTCTGAATTTTAATTAGTTATTTATATATGTTTTCCCATGCAACTGTAAGTTACTTGTACACAGGAACATGTATTAACTTTACACTCTGTCCTCTGGGAAAGCTCTCAGTAAAAGGTGCACAAACAAAAGAGAAAAAAAATTCAATCTCCACTTTCAAGTAGAATGTAATTTTGTAGGGACCATGAATGAGGCACCTTAAAAAACTAATTAAAACTAAGGAGTTCATAATAATACATAGTCACAATATGAATTGCCCATAGCAATATTGTCCAGTAGAAATTAGGTAATTTAAAATTCTTTTAGTAGTCACATTAAAAAAGTAAAAGGAAGCTAGTGGAATTAATTTTAATAACATATTTTCTTAGCCCAATGTTAAGAAAATGTTATCTGAAGAAAATGTATCCAAAATGTTATCACTTCAACATGTGATCAATATAAAATATTTATTATGAGGTATTTTACATATTTATTTTGTCTTTGAAATCCAGTGTATATTTTACACTTGTCAGAAGTCTCAATACATTTGCAAAATTTTCATCAGAAATACTTAATCTGCATTTAGATTTTGTAACATTACAATTGAAAAGGTAAAGTTGAAAACATGTTCAAGTTGTTCCAAACACAAGTAAAAGTTTCTGATAATTAAATGAAGTAAAAAAAGTTATTTTCCTTTAATATTTATATCCATGTTAACAAAACTGGTTCATCTTTTTTAAAAAAATTAGCTTGACTTTTAAAAATTAGCCTATTCATTAAGTATATTCCCTAACTTTTATGTCAACTCAGGATTGCTAACATTAAATGCAAAGGCTGTGCATAAATTAAAAATAAACTGTAAGTTAACATCAACAAAGCATTCTTCCAATTTTTCCTATGTTTCTGCAAGCAATTTAACATTGTCAATTACAGTTAGAATGTTTTGACACTGGTTCATAAAGGTGTATAAAATCTTTATTGTTTTGTATTATGTACAGTTTTAATTTTGATGTAAGTTACCATACATCTCTACCTAGTCACGAAGGTTTTCCTTTCCTTGGAGATTCAATTTTATATTATTCATTTATAGTGTAGTGTCAGTGAAAGAATATAAACCATACTGCTATTTTTTGTCTTTATTTATAAAATATTTGGCAAGCATGTCTTTGTTTTGAAAAAATCTTGAATTGGAATTAATAGTACAGTATAATAGTACAGTAAATCTTTTTAAAACTCCCCCACAACTCAACTCATCACCATAGGTGAGGAACTCAAGATCATTAGATTTCCTCATCTTGCATTTCTCCAATAGTTCCCCAAACTGGAAGTGAATCATAGTCTACCGCCACATACACTGAGCAGGTGGATTCATGAGACATTTTGTAGAATCATAGAATGGACTAAAGGAAGAAGGAAACAAAAAGTCTCTTGTAAAATTCCAAGATGCTAGAGCACTGTCATCATGATGGCAACTAGTTTTTTCAATTTAGTTAAAATTCTTCTTTGGAGATATAGGAGATTCAGAGGTATCTATTCCATGCAGCTATGAATTGACCTTTCTTTGCATCTTTGGAAGTCCTTAGATAAAATATGCCCACCGTACTAATTGTACCGTATCTCCTTTATTGTAACACTCAACTAAAGGGAAAGAAAAGGACATCCAGTTTAGGTCCAGCTGATCAATGATGATGTTAGAAAGCTCTTGTATTATGGCTGTATGCTGGCTTAGTCGCAGATATTTCCTTTTTCATAAAATATCTCTTTAAGATTGTCTAACATTAGCTACCTCTCTGAAATAATAACTCCTTTTATATATTTCCTTTCAAAATGATTTTCTCTGTGTATACAAAAATCCAATTCATTTAAAGCTTCTTTAATAGGCTACAGTTACAAGCTCAGATTCTGTTAAAGTTTTAATATTTTGTGGTGATTGGACTATTTTTTTAAATATACTTATTATTTTTGAGAAATAATAAATTTGAGAAAGAGAGAGAGAATGAGGGGGAGAGGCAGAGGAAGAAGCAGACTTCCAGCTGGGCAGGGATCTGATCTGGAGCTCGATCCCAGGACCCTGGCTTCATGACCTGAGCCAAAGGCTGATGGTTAACCACCAACTGAGCCACCCAGGCACCCCGATTGGACTGTTAATTCTGATTTTAGGTGACTGATTTTGTTGGTTCCTTTTCAACTTTTTACCCTTGGAAAGAGAGTTATTATCAAATTCACTATGCATCTGCTAAAAATACCTGTTCATATTACCCACTTTATTATCTTAAAAAATCTTTTCCACAACAAATAGTTTCTCCTTTCGTTCTGCTGGGACAAATTCTAATTGCCACTCATTGGGAGATTTGAGACCTATTTCTCTCTAGTTTTTCTCACTGTCTCACTGTACCCAGCACAGTGCTAGCTTGTGGCAATCTTGATTCTAGATCAGTAATATACCTTCATTTAAATTTTAAAATTATGACCATATTTATTTTTTTTAATTATGACCATATTTATTATGACCATATTTAAAATTATTTAATTATAATTGAAATAGTGTAAGTATTCTCATATTACTAATTGTGGTTAAGTAGATATCACAGTGACTTAGAGTGTTAAAAACTGAAATAAACACCATCCAATGTTACATCAGGGCATAGAAAACATTTGTACTGAGTCATTCTGTTAATACTGTCTGGAGGGATGATGGATTTGTTTGTAATACAAGGAAGGATACCTAGCACTCTCGCCCACCCCACACACACCCTGCAGTGCAGTAATATTTATGGGATGCAACAAAGTACAATATATTTCTGCCAAAATAATACACTTGTGTTTAACAGAAAAACCCTTTACACTACTTCAGATTTTAAATTTAAATGTAAATTAATCAAAATTAAATAAAATTCAAAACTCAATTCTTCAGTCACATTAGCCATATTTTGAAGTTCTGAATAGCCTTGGGTGGTGATTGACTACCCTACTGAGCAGCACAGATCTAGACTGGACATTCCCCAAGATTATGGATAAACATAATATTCTTATGGCCCACAGCACCCCATCTGTAAACAATAAACAATTATGGATGGAATTTGATATCTTTTTTTTTCCATTTATTTATTTTCAGCATAACAGTATCATTATTTTTTCACCACACCCAATGCCATATCCAATTAATGATATATGTAAACACATGCTTATTTTACTCATTTATTTTTAAAGATATTATTTATCTACTTGTCGGAGGGAGAGCACATGAGCACAAATAGGGGGAGTGGCAGCGGCAGGCAGAGAGAGAAGCCATCTCCTCGTGGAGTAAGGACCCCGACGTGGGACTCGATCCCAGCACCCCGGGATGATGACCTGAGCTGAAGGTAGATGCTTAACCGACTGAGCCACCCAGGCGCCCCTAAACACATGTTTATAAATGCTATAAAACTCCCCCCGCCACTGCCCAAATTGAGACTTTACCTGGCATTAAATATTTGAAGGTAAAAAGGGGCAGAGAAAGGGCATCCCAGGCAGTAAGTGACAAGCCAAAAGAAAGCACAGATGGGAGATAGTGCAGGGGGGAAAAAAAGGAAAGAAAGAAAGAACGAAAACTCCAGAAAGGCAAATTGAAGGCAGGAGCAGAAGGCCTTCAGGGCCAAGAGTTCACGTGATGCAATAAGTAATGTGGAATCTTTGAGGACTGCAAACAAGAAAGTTACTATGAAGGACGTTGTTTTAGGAAAACTCATCTGGCAGCAGAATACACAGTGCATGGGAGAAGAAACCAGAAGAGTGTCACTAATTAGAGTCAGGTGATAAGGATCTGGATTGTGGCAGCTGGAAAGGAAATGCAGGAGAAATGGGAGCAAAGCATGACAAAGGAACCTCCTTGGGGCGTGGCTGAACGGAAACACAGGGCATGAGGAAACTGTACATGGTATTAAGAGATTAGTGTAGGGGGCAGCTGGATGGCTACGTGGATCAAGTGTTTGATTTCTGGTTTTAGCTCAGGACACGATCTCATGGGTTGTTGGATCCAGCCCCTTGTGGAGCTCTGAGCAGCTCTCTGGGGAGTCTGCTTGAAAGATTCTCTCTCCTGACCCTCCCCTGCTCCTGGGAGAGTGCACTCTCTCTCTCTCTAAAAAATTAAAAAATAAATTAATAATAATAATGATAAATCTTTTTTAAAAAAGAGATTAGTTTACAAAAGTCTTTGTAATTCCTTCTAAAGAGGTATCATAATTATTTTTCTTTTCCTTCCTACCAAGTTGAGAATTCTAATCTGAAGAACAATGATGGCTATAAGCATATTTGGAGGAGATATCGGGACAGTAGTGCAACTACAAGGAGCCAAAAGAGGAAGGAAAGTAGGAAAAGCAAGAGAACCAGAAGAATGTTGTGCCATGGCAGCCCCACCAGGAAAATGGTTATAAAAGGAAAGATTGTCGACAGTTTGCAAAAGGCTTTGGTGATACCAAATCAGAGTTCAAACTTCATTTCCTTTGATTCCGTTTTTGGTGTGTTCTCTTTCAGTGATATTTGCTGATACTTTCTGCCCTGTACAAACTCTCCAAATGTAATTCTG
Organism: Mustela lutreola; assembly: GCF_030435805.1. Taxonomy (NCBI): domain Eukaryota; kingdom Metazoa; phylum Chordata; class Mammalia; order Carnivora; family Mustelidae; genus Mustela; species Mustela lutreola. Next base: position 13,870,934 of record NC_081295.1, on the reverse strand, counting down.
AGTCCTCATCAATTTATTAATATGCATCATGTTCTCTCTTAATGAAAAAAAAGTAATCTCTCTGATCCCAGTGATAAGTCCTTAGGTAAAATAAAAAAAAATTTACATATGTTATGAAAAAAATTCTGTTTACTATTCTATTGAGGTAAAAATATCTGAAGAATAGAAAATACTGATTTTCTTCTTAACATATCTTAGACTAGACCATATAATTACAGAGGAGCTAGTAAGCATATGAGCTAAACAAAAATGATTGAGATATGAGAGCTAATATTTAAATATATGTGATCTAGAAAAATAAACATTACCATTAACTACTGAAGAATATGCAAATCAGTCAATCATTCAGGTTTAATTATATCACATGAAACTAAGCACACAAAATATGGAACTTAGTTTTCCTAATCAATGTATCTGTTATTTAAAATTTTAATTGTACTTTCTTGTCTTCTATAGCTATTCCTGCAAATATTTAAAGATTCAAATGAAAATATTGCCATTTAATTAAAAAGTAAATTCTACTTAAAAACTGAAAAAAACCAGAGATGTTATGTGTTATTTTACATCCAATGAAATAAAATATATTGTATTATAAATAAAGAAACATAAAACAGGATACATATGTGTAAAAAAATAATATGTGTGTAAAAAATCTCCAACTACATATATGTGTACTCATAGGTAAGAAGCCATATCAAAATGACAACACCCTCTATCTTTAATTATGTTGGAACAGGGGGATATTTTTCATCTTTTTCTTTTATTTCAAAATGTCTATGATAACAGTGGTTATATTTTGGAATCAAATTTAAAGATGTATAGTTAAAAAGAATGTTCTAAATGATTTTTTTAAGTTCACTGGGTCTTTTGGGATTAGTTTTATTCAACTTTTCTGTTCATGCTGATACTGTCATAGATCCAAGTATTTAACATGGAATTAAAAAAATGTAAGCACAAGGGCACCTGGGTGGCTCAGCTAGTTAAGCTTCTGCCTTCTGCTCAGGTCATGATCTCCAGGTCCTGGGCTCAGTCTCCCAGCTCAGCGGGGAGTCTGCTTCTCCCTCTCCCTTTCCTTCCCCTGTTTGCACTTTCTCTGTCTTTCTTTCCCTCTCCCTCAAATGAATAAATAAAATCTTTAAAAAATTCAGACACAAAATTTATTATATTAACTAACTTTTTATGCCATTTTTCGTGTTTGATAATTAGTTGGCAAATCCGAAAAGCAAAGAAAGGAATTCACGAAAATACTTAGATGAACCCATAACATACATTAAAAATTGTCAAGAGAATGACAGAGGAAAGGAAACTAGTTTCATTAAATCCATCTTTTGTGAAAAACCACTGTTCTGATGAAAATGAATATTTCTTTATACCTGCATACTTGCAGGTACAAATATCCACTGCATGGCATTGTATTTAAGGACTCAATCATATTCCTAAAGTACTTTTTTAATAAAAAATAAATGATGTAGTGATGAAACACGTTTGTGTTTGCTACAAAAATTCAATGAAACAATTTAATAATCTTCATAAAACATTTATTTACTTGAGTGTATTATTTGAGTAATCAATGGAAATTGCTTTAGTTCTCCACGGCCATGTAGTCACATGATGTGTTCTCGGCCCAGAATTCAAAAATCCTCCTCTGTGGTGCGGACAGCATTCTAGACACATTGGATAAAAACTCTATTATAGTGACCGAACTTTATAGATGAAGATTTCATAGAAATAAAAAGCAAGGAAAAATTAAAAAACAGAACACCTTGACCCATGTCTCTTGGTCACAGCTATAGGTTTTCCTTGGGAAATAACTCTGGACAGAATTTGAGAGCCAAACTGAAGTTCCAGGTACATGGCAACAGTAAATAAATAAACAGTCCATAGCAAAACAAAAACAAAAACAGGACAAGCGAAGTCAAGAGAGATGACAGACTGCAAGTATTAATCTGCAAGGGGTGTTATAAATACCTAATCCATACATAGCTTAAAATATGAGGGAAACGTAGAAAAATCAGAGAAAATGGACAAAGTACACAGATAGTTTTCTCTTTCTCACACAAAACACACACACGCAAAGAAAGATATAAATGGTTTGTAAACGTGTGAAAATATGTTCAACCTCACTCTTAGTAACAGAAATGCAAATTAAAAAATAAACAGGTACCATTTGTGATGATATTATAGCCTCAAAATTCAAAAACTTTATTACATACTGTTACTAAGGCTATGGGAAATAGGTTCTATCATACATTATTGGTAGGTATCCAAAATGGTAAAATCTATTATTTTATGTATGTATGTATGTATGTATATATGTATGTATTTGACAGAGAGAGATCACAAGTAGGCAGAGAGACAGGCAGAGAGAGAGGGAAGCAGGCTCCCTGCTGAGCAGAGAGCCCGATGCGGGACAGATCCCAGGACCCTGAGATCATGACCTGAGCCGAAGGCAGAGGCTTAACCCTCTGAGCCACCCAGACACCCCGGTAAAATCTATTTAGCGCAGATTTGAAAATAACTCATAAAACGGCATATTAATTTACCCATTGCTTCAATTATCTTATTTCTAGGAATTTATGCTAAAGATGTATTTCAACAATACCAAAATATATGAACAAGTTTGTTCACTGTGGCATTATGTCTAACTGCAAAATAGAGGAAATGTCTCATTGCTCATAAATAGAATAGTTAAATATAGTAAATTATGTCCACATAATGGAAAACTCTGCAACTGAAAAAAAAAGTAGAAAAAGTTCTATGAACATATGATATGGAGTGACTTTTAAAATACATTGTTAAGTGAAAAAAATCAAGTTGGAAGGATATATATTCTTGTTTTTTTTTTTAAAGATTTTATTTATTTATTTGACAGAGAGAAATCACAAGTAGACAGAGAGGCAGGCAGAGAGAGAGAGAGGGAAGGAGGCTCCCCGCTGAGCAGAGAGCCCGATGCGGGGCTCGATCCCAGGACCCCGAGATCATGACCTGAGCCGAAGGCAGCAGCTTAACCCACTGAGCCACAAGGCGCCCCAGGATATATATTCTTGTATATATACTTTGTATGCATATACAATACATATATTTTGTATATTTTATATAAAATGGAGGGGAAGAGAAAATGTATGTATTTAGTTTTTGTATAAAAAGCAGCCTAGGAAGGAAGGATATATCCAAAATGAATGGCGTCACTGAGAACGAAAGGGCTGTGAGAAAAGAGATCAGACAAAGAAATTTCTCTGTTATATCTATTCATATAATCTTTACTTTTCAATAATGTTAGTACTTTAGCAGTCAAAAAATAAAAACAGATCCATAAGGACCAGAGGAAAAAGAAAAATAGAACACATTTAGGAAAAAAAAACTATATCTATATCAAATTAATAATATAACAATAAAGGATAAAATTGAATAACTTTTTTTAAAGATTTTGTTTATATATTTGAGAGAAGGAGAGAGCATGAGCGAGGGGAGGGGCAAAGGGAGAGGGAGAGAGACACTCTCCAGCAGACTCCCCCCTACCTGCCCATCCTCCCGCCGCCCTCCCCACTACCCTGCGCTGAGCACTGAGTCCATCTCAGGGCTCAATCTTATGACCCTGAGATCATGACCTGAGCCAAAATCAAGAGTTAGTCGCCTAATTCACTGAGTCAACCAGTTGTCCCCAAAGTAACTTTTGAATATAGTACTCCGATGGTACCCCAAGTGGAATATATGCTAAGGATAGAAATAACTGCCAAGAAATTGTGAAGTTTACTCGATTTGTTTGTTGTTGAAAGTGATATTACTGGAGGAATAAAAAATTATATTGTAAAATAGAGTCAATGAATAAGTGTGTTGACATTGTTGAACAAGACACAAATATGAAATTGAGGATGGAGATGAAGAATCTTATATGTTGAATTGGACCTTGAGATATCAGTGTGAACTATCTCTTATTCTCTTCTCTCTCTCTCTCTCTCTCTCTATATATATATATATATATATATAAAACATATATATTTGTCTGTCTGTGTATACACCCCCCCACACACACATAGTCTAGAGGCAGTGAGAACTCCAGCACTTATCCTTGCAAATTAAAGCAAGGAAATGATGAGAAGAGGGTAGAACATTTTGTTTTGCCACAAAATTAGAAAATTCATTAAAACGTATAAGCACAAGATCCAGGGGTTATTACAGGTAAAATATGGGTGGATTTGAATTTAAAAATTAATCAAAAGAATTTATTATAAGATATTAAGTTTTTAAAAATAATGTGAGTTCCTCTCCCTGATATGAGGAAGTGGAGCTGCAACGGGGCGGGGGGGGGGTTAAGTGGGTAGGAGAAGAATCAATGAAACAAGATGGGATTGGGAGGGAGACAAACCATAAGTGACTCTTAATCTCACAAAACAAACTGAGGGTTGCTAGGGGGAGGAGGGTTGGACGAGGGTGGGATTATGGACATTGGGGAGGGTATGTGCTATGGTGAGTGCTGTGAAGTATGTAAACCTGGCGATTCACAGACCTGTACCCCTGGGGATAAAAATACATTATATGTTTATAAAAATTTTAAAAATGAGGAAAAAAATAATGTGAGTTTCTAATTTTTTTTAAGCAGGGAAGGAAAGAAGGAATTGACTTCTTTACAAAAGAATACCAGCTAATAGATCAAGAAGGAATTACAGAATTAGGAAATCATTGTTTTAGAATTCTCAATGTAATAATTCATTCAGACAAGAATTGCCAACTGATGCTAAAACCATTGGGTAAGATGTGTTTGTTTAACAAGATAATCTTGAAGTCTTCAATTATTGCCCCAAACATTACCAACTGCGAAGTGTAAGAAGACATCTTTTCAGAAGAGAAAACCTAGAGACCAAACTCCGCAGTAATTGGACAAACGTATTATTTGCTTCCTAATGTGATGCATTGAAAAGGATACCTATGGAGTGAAATTTTTTGCCCGAAAAATATTTCAAACAGTATCTAATCATGAGGAAACAATCAGATAAATCCTAATTATGGGCGCATATTAATGTGGGACATTATGCAGAACAACTTGGCTGGATAATTCAAAAATATCAATGTCACAAAGGAAATATGTAGATTAATTATTCTAGCTTAAAGAAATGTAAAAAGAGGGGCACCTGGATGATTCAGTCTTTAAGCATCTGCTTTTGGCTCATGTCATGATCCCAGGGTCCTGGGTTTAGGCTCCCTGCTCAGCAGGGAACATGCTTCTCCCTCTCCCACTCCCCCTGCCTGTGTTCCCTCTATCACTCTCTCTCTCTCTCTCTCTGTCAAATAAATAAATAAAATCTTAAAAAAAAAAAAGAAATCTAAAAAGACATCCAGTCAGTCATAGAATTAACACCTCTATGCAGAGTACATAGCAGGGTTTGGGAGAAACATTTGATTAACTCATTTTTCTTATGCATCACAGGAGTGTCTACCTTCAAAGTAAAGATACTGTCTCTACTGTGACCACACCAGCACTTAGCTAAATTTATCATTTATTTTTTTTAAAGATTTATTTATTTATTTGACAGACAGAAATCACAAGTAGGCAGAGAGGCAGGGAGATAGAGAGAGGAGGAAGAAGGCTCCCTGCAGAGCAGAGAGCCCGATTCGGGGGCTTGATCCCAGGACCCTGGGAACATGACCTGAGCTGAAGGCAGAGGCTTTAACCCACTGAGCCACCCAGGTGCCTCTAAATTTATCATTTAAAGTTTATCCTTTCTAACATCCACTCTAGAGAACAAATTGCTGTTAGAAAACTTTATTCCAAGGAATGGGCAAAAAACTCAAAATGGCTCAAAGCTACTTGTTGGTTCACAGGACTGGAAAGTCAAGGGTAGCTCTGGCATGAGCTCTGGAACTGAAAAAAATATTATCAGCTCTGCCTTATCTCTGCTTCCCTCTGAAGTGATGATCTCATTCTATGGGGCCAACCAAGATAGCCATCGACCGCTTAAGATTCACAGCGTCTCGTCTCGGTAGCAACAACCAGAGAATGGCTTCCTATCCAGGAGTACAAATGCAAATACCAATGCCACAAGACTGATAACCCGGTATCAATCAGGTGCCTGATCATTGAATGGATCTCTGGGGTTCTGGGGTGTGTGTGTATGTGTGTATACACATGTCTGTGTGCATGGGTGGTAGAAGGAGAGAGGGGTTTTTTTTGTTTTGTTTTTTGCTTTTTAAAATTTCATTTATTTATTTGTCAGACAGCGAGAGAGCACAAGCGGGGGGAACAGCAGAGGGAGAGGAGAAAGCAGGCTCTCTGCTGAGCAGGGAACTCAAAGCAGGGCATGATCCCTGGACCATGGGACCATGACCTGAGCCAAAGGCAGATGCTTAACCATCTGAGCCACCCAGGTGCCCTAATTAATTAATTTTTAAAAAAGGTTTTATTTATTTGAGAGAAAGAGAGAGAGAGAGAGAGCACGAGAGCGCGCATGGCCAGGGGGAGGGGCAGAGGGAGAAGAAGTAGACTCCCCACTGAACAGGAAGCCCAAAGCCTGTCTCAGTCCCAGGACCCTGCGCTCATGACCTGAGCTGAAGGCATACACCTAACCGACTGAGCCACCCAGGCACCCCAGAAGGAGTGAGTTCTTTGGTCAAATAGAAGCCATTTTATATCCATATGTAAGATGAAGGGGGAAATGTGGTTGACAGCCCCACCAGCACCGACAGAATTGGAAGGGCATGGTTCCCCTACAGACGGATGGTAGGCAGTCAAAATCTTGCAGAATTTCCCTTCCTGATACCAAATATTCAGGCACTACTCACATTACACAGGACTGAAAGTTTGTGGCTTTGTTTCTGATTCAAGACTGTTCAAGTTACTCCTTTTCCGAATTTTAGACTCCACTTTCCAATTGTCTTAACATATGTCTTTCCTTTCCAACTCCAGTCTACTTCTGAAAACATTTAGGGCCAGAAAGACCTGACCTTGAATCTCCACTCTCCCGTGTCCTAATGGGGTATCTTCTAGTGATTTACTTAACACCTCTAAACCCTAGATTTTCTAATCTGTAATGGGAATAATAACAGGATCTTACTCGTAAATATGTTTTGTGAAGTTAATCATGTAAAGATTTTAACACATGATTGGTCACATAGGAAAGACTCCAAAAGGTTTATTATTATTACTCTTATCAATCATAAAATTGCTCTTGGGAAGATGAAAATAATTGCAAAAAAGACCATAAATACTTTAAATATGACTATCTTTATCATTTATAACTTCTGATGAGTCATATCATTAAGTTTCACAAGTAATTTCCTTGTCATTTATTTATAGTTTTAAATGTAAGAATGAGAAATCCAGAGAGGTACTATGTCTTAGACGTATTGTTGAGTAATACATCACTGTGAGATAAGATGTCACATGCATGTTTTAACGAGAACATGAGTCGATACATCAACCCAAACTTCGTAAGCGCTATGTGCCAGGCGATGTGCTTTATTTTAAAAGGTCTGGATCAAGGATCCAGCTTTTGTTAAATGGTGAGAGCACCATGGCACATTCTGCTAATAATGAAATATTATGCAATTATGTAAAGGACGGTTTGAGTGGATTGAAGGGTGAGCTGTATAATGAGAAGCTAATTACAGGGAGAGATCCTGGCTGCAGATATTTGCAGACTATTTCTTGGTTGACAAAATGCAGAGTATTTATGTAACATTTATGGGAATTGTTTCATTTATAGAATGAAATGGTGAAGCAAAAGACTGTTATCTTAAATCAAGAGGAAGGATTCTCTGTGCCCATTATTTCAAACTCAGATTTCATGTTCTTTCATAATCAACTGAAACACAAATGATGATTTTGCCACCTGTGTACAAGTAGAGCTGAGAAAGATGAATATGCAATTATGTTCTCCCTGTAAGTATATGTAATTTGTGGACGCTTAATGAACTCCTTTCTGACTCTAAAGTTTTTGTAATAAACCATGCCTTGCCCATGAAACAAAATATAGAATCACCAACAGTAGAACTGTACACTTTCTACCCTGTATTTGATGACTCAGTCCTTGCTCAGTGTGCCTAAAAGATCTCAAAAGGTTTGACAAAGCAACACTCTTTCTCTCCTCCCAACTTGGTCCAGCCTCCAAGAAGCTAAGGTAGTCACTAGAACCATCTGAACTCAACTAAGGAAAGTTAGACTAGAATAAACAGATCTTGAATACCAGCACTGTGGGAACTGTGAAATGTTGGTGTTAGTTTTGAGAAGTCTAGGTCCTCATCAGGTAGCTTTAGAAGCTAATTGGCATATGTAGGATTATAGTTGATTATTGTATATTTCAAACCAAAAATCAAGTCCTACATTTAACATGTGGTTTTAGAAATGGGACGGAAGATATGTAATCCAGGCTGCCCCAGAATACCTTATTTGAATGATCATGATAGATATACATATGAAATGTAATAACCACGATAGAAATTTAGTTTTTTGCCATACTTTGCAGTTTGTAAATTGCCTTCACATACATTAGTACCTTCCGCATTAGCCTGTGAGCATCTCAAGAGCAGAGATTTTCATTCATTCGTGTTGTAACCTTCAGGCCTCACACATTCTGTGGGTGCTCTCTCATAAGTTTCGATGCTACTAATTATAGCAAGAGAGCCCTCTTCCTCACAGGTCTGGGTCTTGACTCCACAATCTCTACTGTTAACTTCTAAATTTAATAATCCCGATGTTTCCTCTTTTATCCGATCCATAGGGGTGAACCTAGGTCCTGCAGTTACCCTCTCTGTGAATCACTAGTCCTATCTATTTAAATATTCAGTTCCCTAATGGACAATTCTTCAAATTAAACCCTGTTATATTAACTGGTGTGGTTTTTCTTTCTTGCCTGGATCCTGACTAGTAGAGGAAAGGGGATTGAAACAATGCCTGAAAGACTAGGTAAGTGCCCTGAGTTCATCATGTTGAAAGCTTACCTGGAGGGGATGCATGGGTGGCTCAGTAGGTTAAGCATCTGCCTTTGGGTCAGATCATGACCTCAGGGTTCTGGGTTCTAGCCCCATGGCTCCTGTTGTCTCCCTCTCTCAAATAAATAAGTAAAATCTTAATAAAAAAAAAAAAAGAAATAAAGAAAGCTTACCTATATACTTAATATCCAGAACATTGTACACAAATGCTTTTTTTCTTTTAATAAACTCTTCCACTGGGTCTTGCTGGTGCTAGCTTCCACTTCCACTGCTCCTGCTGGTGAATGCGTGACGGCTTCTTATAATATTAACCAGGAATTTTCTGATGCTGGCTAATTTCCTTGGAAATAGTTGCCGTTGGCTTCAGTTTTTCCCACCTTATTTTGCAGTGTTCTTATTCTTGTGGTTGCTAGGAGAAAGAGAAATACATGAAGAGTTAAGACAAACATTTCCTTCAGTCCATTCCCTTGATGGAAAGAAAAAGAAGTGTATAAAACTGAGAGTCCAAGCCTGGTTATCAACTGCATTGTAGGATAAATGATCAGGTGAATTGGTCTTTAGCTTCTTAGTTTTATTGGGCACACTGAAGAAACTTAGGTCTCTTTGTGTTGACATGGAACAATAATGTCCAGCATTGGGGACTCTTTTTAAAGAAAGTGTTGCAGAAATTCTGAAAAAAATCTTTCTGATGAGTCAAATTTTAAAGCTAGCTGACTTCATTTGTTTTGACCTAAAAAGAGGCAACTACTCTAGAGACTAAGGTATTGCACACCCTTTCTTTAAGAACCCAGTTTGGTTGCCATCTAACTCATATTTACTGAATAATTCCCACATCCCACCCATCGGCAATCTCCTTGCCAAACCTGTGACTAGATGGAAAGACAGTGTGGTCATTGTTATAGTCCTTCCTTCAATATTCCTTCTTTTTTTTTTTTTTTAAGATCTTATTTATTTATTGACAGATAGAGATCACAAGTAGGCAGAGAGGCAGGCAGAGCGAGAGAGAGGAGGAAGCAGGCTCCCTGCTGAGCAGAGAGCCCGACTGGGGGCTCCATCCCAGGACCCTGGGATCATGACCCAAGCTGAAGGCAGAGGCTTTAATCTACTGGGCCACCCAAATGCCCCTCAATATTCCTTCTTTGGCCATTACAAGCAATCATTCTTTTTGGCAAGATATTCCTTTTTACTGGCATTTTCAAATAAAGTCTTAAAATACCTTCAAATCACAGCCTTCTAAAAAGAGAATAAACCTCTGGAAATCACATAAGTCCTTCATACCTCCAGTTCCAAGTCTAGCACTCTCTTGCTTTCATCCAATAAGCTTTTTGATCACCTGCTGGGTGCCAGGCCCTGTGTCCCTGTGCCGAGTACTGGAAAGAGAGACAACCCAGATCGAGAGGCTGCAGTGGGGGACATCACAGCTTCTTAAGATGGATATATATGCATAAAACAAGATGGGATGTGGTGACTAACAAAAAAGGGAAACAAATAGAGAGCACTGAAAGTTCAGAGAAGGACAGGAAGAGGTGACATTTGGATTTAATTCGATGCTGTGTGTTTCATCATACAGCCAAGTGGCTGGCATGTTCACAGCAGCAGGATGGAGTAGACCTAAATGAGTTAAGACTTGAATAAGATCTACCCACTAAATAGGAACCAAAACTAGGGAAATGAACCTAGCTATAGGTTCTTTTTTTTTTTTTTCTTTAAAGATTTTACTTATTTGTCAGAAAGAGAGAGAGAGAGAGAGCACAAGTGGGGGGAGCAGCAGGCAGGGGGAGAAGCAGACTCCCTGCTGAACAAGGAGCTGGACACAGACCTCCATCCCAGGACCCTGGAACCATGACCTCAGCCAAAGGCATCTGATACGCTTAACCGATTGAGCCACGTGGGCATCTCCATAGGTTCTTTTTCTTAAAGTGCGATTCAGCTGTATGTCCATCAGAATTATCTGGATGCTTCTAAAAATCTAGATTTCTAAGATCAATTCCCAGGGTTTCTGATTTATTAGCAAGCAAAAGAGTGCAAAAATCTATTTAACATACACGGCAGCTGATGCACATGAGTTTCTAAATCTGAGAGTCCCGATGCAGGAACTTGATGTCAGGCAGCAGGTGGCAGTGTCAAGGAGTTGCTGAAGTTAGGATCATCCTCTATGGCGGATGGACAAACAGAGCACAGCACAGGGTCAGGAAGCACAGGGTCAGGAAACCCAGGAGAAGACAAGATGCAGGTCCAGACAGGCCTGCAACAAGGCATTCTGTTACCTTTTATATGGCCCAAGTTATTTGGGATTTCGAATTTAGGACCTTATGGTAGGTGAGCATATGGGGAGAAAGTCAACTGGAAAACACCAAGTAGAGCCCACAGACTTGGGCATGGGAACGCATAGGCAGGATTTAGTTCCTGGAAATGGGGGACAAGGTAAGAAAGACCAAGGCCGAATTACTAAAAGCACAACCAGAAGAGCATTTCCTTTAGTAAGCTTTAAATTCTGGGTTCATGACCAAAAACACTTAAAGTGTTTTATGATATGGGTTCCTGAGCCCCACACTGAACCTGTGAAAATCAGAATCTCTTGGCATGGATCCCAGAAATATGCCTTTTAATAGCAGTTCTTCTAGGTCATTCTGCTATTATTCAGGTTGGAGGAGGACTAAACAAAGACTCCTCAAGCTTTTCTTCTTTCACCACAACCATCACAGCTACCCCCACCAAACAAAGGTCATGGCTGAGCTATCGTTGGACCCTAGGGGTCGATGCTGAGAAGGAAAGAATTTGTGGATTGGTTGGCCAACACAGTGAGTTCATGGTGGAGAAAATGTGTGCTTGAAAGTTCTGTGGCCAATAAGAGATTTCCAGCACAGAAAGTCATCCAAGTTTGTTGTGTAACAACATTTATGATAGTTCTTTGGGGCATTAATACTTAAAACAATTTTTTAAAAATTCCCTTTTGTCTATTCTCTTGCTCCATCTCAACAAAGATCATTTTCAGGTATCACTGAGCCTTCTCCCTGTTCGAGATTTTTTTCATAGAGTGAAAATTGACAAAGAACAGTGTTGAGAATGGTGTTAAATTAAATGGCACTGGCATTAGACTATTTGTTTGTTTCACGGTTTCACACCACATGCTATTTTTTAAGTGAATTTTACCTTTAATTTTAGTTTTAATTTTTATCTCTACCTGAGACACAAATGGCATTGATAAATCACCCAGAAGCGAAGGATGAGCTAGAAAGGAGGTAGCCATGCCAAGCTTCATAGCAGATAAACCTCTCTTCGTAAGGAAAGGAGCAGTAAAATCACAAGACAATCTGTTTCAAAAATCAGTAAATTTATGCTAAATAGTGTCCAGTTCCATGAGATGCCACCCAGTTGAAATGGAGCCAGGCCACCTGATTCCTTCTTCTACTGGTAAAGACTGTGTCACAGAAACCAGCTGCCATGGATGTTGTTCAGAACGCTGTCCCTGAAAAGAACTCTGGGCCATCTGTGCTTGCGGTTCTATTAATAGATTGTTCTCCAAACCATAGACTTTCATCCAGTAACCTCACATCAAGACTCTTTCAAATATGAGATTTGGAGAACATCATTGATGGGCATTTCTTGTGATCCACTGGGAGGGCATTTTTCAAAGTGATGCTTTGAAAGAAAGAGGTGACCAGGATGTGTTGGGAACCCAACAAGAGGGTGAACTTGCTGAGTACAGAAACCTATCTTTGCACCTCTATCCTGCCAGGGTCGGCACCATGCCTGACCAAACAGCATGTGTTGAATTGTACTGAAGCACCTTGGAAGTGCCAAGTATAGTGCAAGAAATTTTACGAGGTTGTTTCCTAAGGAGAAAAAAAGTAGTTTTTATTGTCCTAATGAAAGATGAGAAATCTTAGGTTCATCTGCTTAGTAACTTACTCAAGTTGATACAAGTTGATACAAATAGTGGCAAATCTAAGATGTACATATAGCTGCTGACTTCACTTCTCTATTTGGCAGTTTTCAGCATTTTATGCTTTTTCTTTATTTTTTCTTTCTTCCCTGTTTTTTTTGTTTTGTTTTTTTTGGGGGGTTTTTTTTTTTTTTTTGGCAATACTCTAGAAGTGCAGTTGTCATTGTGATTTGTTTCTCCTAGGCCAAGCTTTGACACACATTCTCCATGACTCTTGAGAGAAAGGTGAAATGACTAACAGAATGAGGCTGAAGTAGTAATGAGATAACTTTCTAAATTTATTTTTAGGAAATAAAGAGGCTTAAAACATGTGGAAATAATAACAGAGGATATGAGACGCCAGATAAATTCAAACCAGGCCAAAAAATATATTTCATAAACTTAGAAGAAATAGTGAGATACACTAAAGGAAAGAATATTTATTACATTTAAGTATTTCCTTAAGACTTTTGCTAATGCCATTAGTTTCTTCTCAAGACTCTAGTTAGTGGCTTCCAGAAACATTGAAAGCATGTCTAAAGACATTTAGGTGAAAAGTGGAAGGAACATCACCAGATGTAACATGCTGCTGAGGAAAGAAGTATATGTAAGCCAAGGTTGCCCCTGACCACATGTCCCTTATGCTACTGGTCCACCATGGCTCCAATCTTAAGAACAGTATCAGAGATTCCTGGGTGGTTCAGTCCATTGAGCTGCTAACTCTTGATTTCAGCTCAAGTCATGACCTCATGGCTGTGCGATTGAGCCCCTTGTCAGGCTCCCTGCTCAATGCAGAGTCTGCTTGAGAGTCTCTGGCTCTCCCTCTGCCTCTCTCCCTGCTCACATGCTCTCTTTATCGCAAATAAATATTTTTTTTTTACAAAAAGAACAGCATCAACTATGAGACTTGATTAATGTAGGTAGAACTTATGAAGATGGAATTAATGAAGTTATATATATATATATATATAACTATATATATAATGAATTATATATAATATATAACTATATATATAATATATATAACTATATATATAATGAATATATATAATAATATATAATAATATATATAATGAATTAATGAAGTTATATATATATATACATATATATATGTGTGTGTATATATATATATATATATAAAATGGAAAACAGAGTTGAAAATCTAAGCAGACAAAACCATTTAAGCCACATAAAATTAAATCTAGCTTATTTCAAGAATGTCAGCTAAACTCAACTTGGATTATTTCTTGTGAATGCCTCTACTACTCATAAATGAAACAAGTCATCATCCTAAATTGGCATAAGATAATCACTTTAAACCACTCCCTTGCCATCTGGAAATTGACATTGTAATTACCACTCACTGTAAAGGTGAAACAATGTGTCCATTTTCACTTCAAAAGCCATCCCCTGACATCATGTCTCTGAACTTCACACCAGCCTGGGTGTGAAGACTCCCTGTGTGATTTTTTTTTTCCCCTCACTCAGTAAAATATGCATATCTAGTAAAGTTTTCTGAATTTTCTTTTGCCTATATATAATGTGTGTGTGTGTGTGTATAAAAAAATAAAATATTATCATACATCATAACATAATATATATTTATAATACTAGCATATAATTATATATTTATATATAACACATAACAATACTTTCAAGAACAGGAAAAGTAAGAGAGGAGATTATTAAAATATGCTTAAAAAATCTGACACAGCAGTTGGGATATAAATCAAGTGAGAAAAGAGTCTACGAAACACAATTCATTCAGTTATGCATTCATCTCCCAGACAGTGATAAGCGTTAGAGACAAAATGAGGTTCAGTATCTTTTCAACCTTAGGTATGTTTTTGGCTCGGTGAAGAAGATGTAAGTATTCAACATGCCTTATGTTGGGAGAAGAATTAGAAAAGAATCCTAACAATGGGTAAATGAATATGTAAAATTGGAACTTTGACAAATGAGAATCCTTGAAGTACATTTTGAAGACTAAACACACACATACAGAAATAGATAAAAAGGAGAAACTAGGAAATATGGAGAAAATAAAGAATTTAAAGTTTATTTTAAAACACAAGATAAGAGTAATCAAGTTGTTCCTGGGGCCAAATTTTGGTTTAGGAGCTGTACCTTACCACTGCAACACAAGGTGAACTGTGGTTCACTGAGGAAAACCTTTCCAAGGTATTCTAGAAGCAATTTAGAACCTCGTTTCATGCTAGTGTGGTCAGTAAAAGACGACTTTTTAGTTTTGCTTTATTTTTATTTGTCAATATTAAAATTGAGAACAGTAATTGACAAAGATGCTTCTAATTCCTTTCTTGTGTAGAAATATTGTATAGAAGAGAAAGACCTTCCAAAAATGGCAAAGAGACCCTGGAAAGGCAGCACTCCAAAGTAACAGCCAAGAAGAGAATAATGTCCTCAGATGTTAAAAGAATTAAGAAATAGCAGAGGAAATTTTCACTTAACATCCAAAAAGAGACATTGTATCAGTAACATGGAGGGTAGAAGAAAGAGGGAAAATGTCTCCAAATCATCTGGGTGGTGTTACAACACCACATCACACACACACATGCATACACACACACACACACACACACGTGCGCCCACACACACGCCACTCAGGCATCAACAATCTGATGTATTCACGAGAGTGACATCTCCTGGGACTGAGAATCAGGGCCCTGACAAGCCACTCTTGTAATTAAGGAGAAGTGTGTGTCTGTATACAGACATCAAAAGATCATTAAAAGAGTGCAAGTAACAGAAAAATTAAGGCAAATGGACATGCCAGGATTGCGGGGGTGGGGTGGGGCGGGGTGGTGGTCAGGCTAGGATTACCTTTTTCCCTAGCGAAGTGTCAGCATCAAAGCAGTTGAGTTTCTAGAGGAATGTCACTCTGTCTGCTTCCAGGGCTTGTCAATGGGCTGTAGGTAGTAAGGAAATTTAATAATTTTTCCTCTGTGTTTGTTTTCCATATCAGGGGTTAATTTTTATTTACTGATGGAAACCATAAACCAGAGGAAAATTTCTGTTTTAGCATGTTGTTAGGAAAAGGAATTTCAACCAAGTACATTTGAAGATCTAATTGGCTCTCTTAAGCAACTTGTGGATCAGCACCATTCCATCTAGCAAATAGAGAGACTCTCCAAGGAGTTCTAGGAAATGGAAGGTTTTTACTGGAAGAAGGTTGGAGCAAGAATTGATTAGCAAAACAAAAGAAAGGATGGTTTAAGGCCAGGACATCTTTTGTCCAGGAAGGAAAGGCAGATGAAGATGACCTGAGTAGTGCTGATCAGAAAATTCAGATTGACTCTTAAAAGGCTACAATTCCTGGAATAGGATGAAACAGTAATTAAGCCTGAGTTTGTTGTCAATGGGGACAGATGAGGCCAATTTGGGCTTATTTGTTCTCGTTTATCAATGTCTGTACTGTGGGTTTATTTCTTTACCATCTGAAATATTCCAAATGTTCGTCTTTCATTAGATCCTCTTTCTTTTCTTTTCTTTTTTTTTTTTTTTTTAAGATTTTATTTATTTATCAGAGAGAGAGGGGGAGAGAGCGAGCACAGGCAGACAGACTGGCAGGCAGAGTCAGAGGGAGAAGCAGGCTCCCCGCGGAGCAAGGAGCCCGATGTGGGACTCGATCCCAGGACGCTGGGATCATGACCTGAGCCGAAGGCAGCTGCTCAACCAACTGAGCCACCAGGCGTCCCAGATCCTCTTTCTTCAAGTAAAAATCAGTTGAGTGTTAATACTTCATATCAGGAACAAACAAACAAACACATTTTTAATGAACAGCATACTCATCTTTGGTCTCTGCTATAATCACCTGCATGAGTTTAACTTGCAAACAAGTTTAAGGCTTAGCGGATCCTTTGATAACACATGATGATGAGAGAACCTTGCCTCCAGCTCGCTTCTGAGCTCCTGGCCTCCCTAAATTGGCACAAACACAACCTTCAGTGACCTTTGGAATAGTGAAAGTGCATGAATCATCCCGGTAAGGAAACTGGACTGAGGCAGCTGTGCACCCTGGTTTTCAAAGCCTTCACTCCTTCTTGCTCACACTTCAGCAGTGAAACTACCTATAGATCCAGATACTTTATCAACTCAGGTAAAACATTCCTGCCTTTAGCAACTAGAGTAAACATATGATTTAAAACTCTATGCAGCTCACCAAGATCAAGAGAATGACTTATTTGAAAATGCTTGTATAAAAAATATTGTTTCCAAAATCTATTGTACCATTGCCACTCAAAATGAAGATTCATATGATATATTGCACTCCTACACAGACAAATACTTCAAGATGGCCGTTTCATAATTACTTCTTTGGTCTCCATCATTAATTATAGATGTCCTTTCCTAGATCTCATTTGTCCATTACACTAGCCTGCAAAGACTGGGATTTCCTGACTCTCCATGAAAAATGATTGAATTAATTTGAATCATGTTGAAGTTGGGAAAATAGTTGGGCTTTAGGTTAATGAAGATGATGTTTCTGAAAAAAAAATTGAGGAAAATGCATCTGTTACTGAAGTATATTTTATCCCATATCAAGTAACAATATTATTTTCATAAATAAGAGGAGCAGCCTAGAAGTTTTTCCAAGTTATTGATACAGTAACTCATATAAGAAATAAGATGAATACAGATGTGGAAATGTTGGGGTTTGGAGCAAATGGTCAAGAAAGAAATCTCTAGTCATCTTAGGTGCAAAAAGGTGGTTTTATTAAAGCACAGAGACAGGACCTATGGGCAGAAAGAGCTGCAGTGGGATTGTGATTGGTGAATGATTATATACCTTCAAGTTGGGAGGGGGTTAGAGACAACACAACCCTCCAAGGTATTTTAGAAACAAGGTTTCCAGGACCCTGAGGGGGTTAGCTATTTTTAGGAAAAGGTCTTTTATTACTGTTAAGTAAAACCTCAGTCATAAGACCCTTCAGAGTCACTTATGGTTTGTCTTAATCTCACAAAACAAACTGAGGGTTGCCGGGGGGAGGGGGTTGGGGAGAAGGGGGTGGGATTATGGACATTGGGGAGGGTATGTGATTTGGTGAGTGCTGTGAAGTGTGTAAACCTGGTGATTCACAGACCTGGGGATAAAAATATATGTTTATAAAAAATATATGTTTATAAAAAATAAAAAATTAAAAAAAAAAAAAATAAGACCCTTCAGATGTGTATCAGTGGGCGAGATGTTTGGTGGATGATTGTCCACATATATCTTGAGGCGGGGTAGAGATAAAGCCAGTTTCCAAAGGAATTTCTGTATGTTTAAAGTAGACTCCCAGGTTCCTGGGGTGGGGTCAGGACAATGTTAAGCCAAGATTGTCTTTTGCCCTTAGCAAAGTGTCAACGATGAGACAGCTGAGCTCCCAGAGGAAGCTCACTCTGCCTATTTCAAGGACTTGTCAATGAGCTGTAAGTAGTAAGGAAATTTAATTTTTTTCTTTTGCCTTTGTTCCCCACATCAAATACTTTAAAGGGCCAGTTCAGAAATTTTCTATCATTTTCCCTGTAGATAAATAGTAACCCTCAAGTCCCTACTCCAGTATCACTTTTGTGAGGTCTTTGTAAATGTCAGAACGACCTCCCCGTGTGGAGGGAGCTCTCTCCCCTGAGCCTTATGGGAGGCATGTTATAAAGAAACAGGCCCCAAATGGAGTCACTCGTACTAAGCGCTACAAAGACTTATGCCTAATCTAATTGCAATTTCAGCCTCTGCTAGGAGTGGAATTTTAAACCAATCAGTCTTGAATTTCCTGATCAGCCCTTAGTGAAGTAATGGGCAGGATGAGTTCTCCTGTCCTTCTCCCTAAGGGAAGGTGACTCTGCCTGAAACTATCCTGTCTCTTTTTTTTTTTCCCAATAACCTCTTCATCCCATTTTCCATCCGCCTATAAAGACCTTTCATTTGTACAACTCCCTGGGAGCTCCGTCCTATTTGCTAGAATGCGATGTTGTTACCTAGCTCATGAATCATTGAATAAAGCCAATTAGATCTTTAAATTTACTCAGCTGCATCTTGTTTTTTAACATCTCTAGGCCAATCTTGTTACATTTAGTTTGTAGAATGACAAATTTAGGATCCATGTCAGTAGCAAATGAGGACTCCTAAATCCTGGAGGATGATAGTTGTGCTGGACTTACCAGTTTACTGGTACTGGTATAGGAGTTGGGTAGGGTAAGTGTAGAGGCCACTTTTAGGCAACAGGCATGAGCAATATAAGCCTGGAAAGCAAAAAGGCCCACAGTGACCACCGGGGCTGAATGCAAACAAGCTCATTAGGCAACCACCTCCAAATATCCATAAACCCTAACTGACCAATGCACCACTTACCAGCATGCACAGGTACCAAAAAAGGAAAAGTCCATATGTTCTCATACCTTCTCGCCTCCCTCACTTAACAACAGTCCCCTGCCACCCTCCCTACCCCCTCAGTGCCTTCTGGCAGACAGTCTCTCCTTTCCTTTGCTTCCCTGTCCACTGCTCCCTTGCAATGTAGTCAATAAATTTCCATCTCCTTTGTTCTGTCTTGGTGAATCCTTTCCCTGCCCATGCTGCTGGCCTCCACCTGATCTGGTCATCCTATGGTAGAATATTAAATTTGTGACTTACCTTTAGATACAAAGGCTTTTTTTTTTTTTTTTTTTTTTTGCAAAACCCCCATTAATGATGAAGTTAAAGAAATGCTAAATTTGGAAAGTTCTTCTAATGGATCATTTGCTGAATAAAGGATGAAGAATTTTATGAGTGTTTTTTGTCAGTGTTCAGATAGGGGAATGGTCCTATGCCTGATGAAAATGTCATTTAGAAGTTTCTTCAAGGCTTTGGGTTCCTGTGTTGCCTCTCCCTTAGACTTCTTAGAACCCTCATGATAACAAGATGTACTCTCCACTAACATCATTAAAGTTAATAGAACATTGTGCTGGGATTGATTTGACACGTACATTCTAAATTGCCCTAAGTTTTTGTTATGTTAGTAGAAAAAATAAATGAAAGGCTTCATAGAAACTTGGAGACTATAGAGTAAAATTCAAAAGATTACTTCACTCAGTGGAATATAAATTATATTTTCTCTGAGCTCATCCTTGCTTAAGACATGTTGTATATATGTGGTGTCAGTATTCATGAGACAGGCAGCTAGTAACTTCTGCATGAGTTGTTTACATCAAGTACAATGACAAGTGAAATTTCAGTGTCTTTTTTGTTAAAAAGCTAAAGCACAGAGTGCACTTGGGTGGCTCAGGCGGTGGGGCTGTGGACACTTGACTTCAGCTCAGGTCATGATCTGAGGGTCCTGAGATATAATTATATAGGGCTCCATGCTCAGCAGGGGGTCTGCTTCAGGATTCTCTCTCCTTCTGCCCCTCTGACCTCATCTAAAACACATAAATAAATCCTAAAACAAAAACAAAAACTAATGCCCAGGCAATCAGACAATAAATCAAGAAAATCACTGCATTGTCATCATCAGACCAAATTATTCATGTGAGCGTGGAACAAATTCTTTCATTATTCTGAATATTTTACAAACATTTAATTCTGGCTATCAAAAAGGCCTGAATATGTTCAACTTATTCTCTTATTCTTGATTTGTTTGTTCTGACCAAGTTTAGAAAACCAGAAAAGCAATTTGCCATCACACTTCAAATAGCCCACAGTATTCATTTCTCCAATAAAAACTCCCAAATCACTGTTAAAACTATATCCAACAGAAACAGACAAAATTAGTCAAAGAAACAATCGGCAAACCTATGATATAAGAAACTTTTCTTTATTCTTAGATACTTCTTTATTAAGTGAATTGTTCTGTTTGGGAAGTATCGGTCTAGACTCTAAGTCCATTGAGAAAGGAGCTTGGGATTTTACCTCCATGAATGGACTAATTAGACATTAGATAATGCAATGGAAATTATTATTACCAGGATTCCTGGAAACAGTAAATGTAACTGTGAAAGGATTTCCAACTTCGTAAAGGAGGAAAGGATACTGCAGTTGTGGGAAGAAGAAACTCCACTCTCTATCTTTATACCATCTAAAAAATATATGCAGTAAGAAATAATGGTGAACAAAGGAAGGAAGAACTAAGTAAAAGGATTCCTTCAATATATTGCTTATTAAGAAACCAACTTTTGGAGTGGATAAACTTGTTTAAGACTTTCCTGTGTATTATGTTAAGACATCTCAGAAAAGAAAATGATAAATCCCAATTCAGCTGAGTTAATAAACATCAAATTTACAAGTCACTCCTGTGGGAAACTTGAGTAGTCACAGCTCCAAAGTTTGTCCAAACAGAAGGACAGAATATATGCAAGACAGCATGGCCAAAAAAGTTCTCTCTAGGAAACAAAGCTGAAGAGGAAAAAATGGAATTTCCACAGGGGCATCTGATTAAATGAAAAGAGCCAGGACAGATAGAAGCACACAGGATATGTAATAGTTATTTTGATCCAGTGAATATTGGCCACAGAGAGAAAAGGGCTTTACATTATTATACTTACTCCTATCCAACAATGTCTAAAGGTTTCTAGGTCACCATGTACCCAGTTTTATCAAAGTCACTTTCAGATGTCACATAACTATATAATTTGTCTTTTGGCTGAAGTTAATCAAATAAACTAAGAGGTCTTTGAGGACCAGGTTGACTGTGACCTGGATGTATTCATTCTCCATTGCTTGTTCAATGAGGGAACTATTCAGTCCTGGGAGGTCTTAAAAATAACAGAAGGAACATTTTTGCCAGAACCTATACATTGGTTCGGGGTGGGAGGGAATAACCATTTTCAGATGGTTTTTCTTTCCAACAATCAATTACACTCATTACGTTTTGATGTTAGACTTTCAACCTGGCCAACATTTATAGGAATGAGAAAAGAAAAGCTACAATGACTGGTCACAAACCCCACTGACTGAGAAGAAAGAATAATCTATAAAAATATGGTGAAATTCACACATCTATATTAGGCTATTAGGGATATCCAACTCTGACCTGGAGAATCAAAGATAAATTGTCCCGAGTGTCAAGATTTATGGGAAAGCCCCCCCACCATCAGACTACAAGAAATGATGATACCTGGAAAAACTATTCCCTGCAATATTTAACAACAACAAAAAAAATAAGATGAATGACTTAAAAAACAAGTTCTTCCTTTTTTTAGTGTCATCTGTGTGTTATTATTGACTCCCTCTAACTACTGAATTTAAGATGAGTAACATTTAGATTAAATTACATGAACCATAATATATTTGATTACAATTATTCACTCATTTATCTTGGTTTGTGCTTAATCTCCTAAGACTTCACTTATGCAGGGATCAGAAGTGTTTAATCATTTGTGAATAAATTGTGGTTTTGGTTTTTTAAAAAGTTTTTTAAACTTTTAACTTAAAGTTTTTTTTAAAGTTTTTTAAACTTTTCTCAAATCCATACATGCACATACTGAGTCAAAGAGCCCTCAAAATTATTCAAGCACATATTTTAAAGAGTCAAATAGTTCCACATGGCTTACCAAGAAAACAGCTCCCTTACCACTTCACCTCCATCTCACCTTCCAGGCAACAATTTCAATCTTCTGGTTTTTGTCTCTGTAATCTATAGAGACCAGCCAATTCTAAATTTGCTGTTTTGGGAATGATTTATGAATTTGGTACTATGAAAGCAGAGTACTGACTTCTTTTTCTCTATAAGTACCTGCAGGCTGCTTCTTATTTTTCCATTTTCCCAATTTTCTATATCACCGTTGTGACTGGTTAGCTCTTTAGTACCAAGCCATGAAGTATACTATGGTGACTTGAAATTTTTTCTCCCTGAAATCTTCTACTATTTGGTTGCGTGGTTTTCTGTGTACTTGTAATTAATTCAACTCTCATGTGTCTCCTATTTGTGTAGCTCTTGTGTCATTAAGTTGAAACACTTAGACATATTCTGTTAATTTTATCTTTTGGAGGAAACTTTCCTGAAGCCTCCTGACCTAGTCCCATAAGATCTGCTTTCCTTCTGGGTCTGCTGCCCAGGTCATCATCCTAAGAGATTTTCGACCATAATCCTGGGGACTCCCTGAATGTCTCTTGTGTATTTCACGTTTCTTTTTCTTATCCTCTGGATGTCCTCTTGTTCTAGTGGAACCCATCTTCCAGTAGCTTCCATATAAAGGATGAATGGACCTGATTCACTGTTGCCTTGCTTCAAGTATTTCTATGAGAAATCAATTTCATTTTATCTCATCATTTTAAACTGTTTTCTTTTTTCCTATTAGTAATTATAATTTCTTCTAAATGTTTCTAAAATACCATAATGATATACTTCCGTGGTTTTGTTTCATTTATTTTTATAAGGCATCTCTGTGGACATTTTCAATATGGAAACAGGTCATTCAGGTCTGGAAATTTTTCTTGAACTATTTTTGACAAAATTTCTCCCTTTTGTTTTTTTTTATATTCTCTTTCTAATTTCCTATTTTATGAAGTTCGTCTTCCAGAGCTAATCCTCTGGTTGTATTCTTTTGTTCCCATTAATATATCTGCCTTTTTATATATTTTGTAGAATATTACTTTATCTTTCAAAATATTTTACTATTTGTCATCTCTACTATTATATATTTAACTCCCATAAACTCATTTTATTCTCTGACTGCTTTCTTTTTGTTTTCCTACTCTCTTCCATCATTTTTTTTCAAATTATTTCAGTTTATGCTTTATTTTTATTGCTAATGACAGCTTTGAGACAGTGGTTTCCTATTGTTTATTTAGTTTTGTCTTTATCACATGGGGTTTCTTAAGCTGTCTGGTGAGACTGGGTTGTCAAGTCTTTTCAATATCTGTTTATGTATATAAGATTCATCTTCCTAGTTTGTTGTGAACCTGTACTTATCTCCAGTGTTACCTGGAACCATGGTAGTATTCCTTGACCAAACAGAGTTAAATACACTGACTCATATTGATGAAGATGTATTTGGGTCTGATAGAGCTTTGGAGCATTGCTAGAGAAAATGTCCATGTTCTTTTTTTTTTTTTTTTTTTAAGATTTTATTTATTTATTTGACAGAGAGAGATCACAAGTAGACAGAGGCAGGCAGAGAGAGAGAGAGGGAAGCAGGCTCCCTTTGAGCAGAGAGCCTGATGTGGGACTCGATCCCAGGACCCTGAGATCATGACCTGAGCCGAAGGCAGAGGCTTAACCCACTAAGCCACCCAGGTGCCCCAGGGTTGTCAAGTCATACAGAAATGTAGAACAAGAAGAGCTGCTTGGTAGTTTTCCACAAGAATGGAGATTTCACTCATGAATTTCACTCAAAGATCCATGCTGTAGTGGAAGGAAGTCTTGAGGAGAATTAGAAGTCTGTGCAAGACATCTACCTCACAGGAGACCTGTACAGCCTCTACAGGTAAGGGCACACTAACTTTCTAAAACAGGAGAGAAGATGATGCTCCTAGTGACAAGAGTGGCTTGACAAAATTTAGGGTTTGATTATCTCAACTGCATCAGAATCTGCTCTTCTGCTCTCATTTTATCATCCCAATTTTTCAGGCATAATAGATGCCCTAACATTAACCTAAGAGACTAGGGAGAGTTGGGATTCATCTTGCATTATTATTTAACCAACTCCAGGATTAGATTTTGAACTTGGTTTTCCAAAGTCTTGATCCTATATGTCTAGGAAACAGATATTTCTTTTAGGGCAATCAAAAAACTGTGGCCTTTTACTTAGATGACCCTGAACTCAAATTTTCTTTCTCTAAGTTGGTTTCTTTTAGAAATAATCAACAAAACCCTCTACTTCTTATGTTCACTAAAAAGCTTTAGGTGACAACTACATGATCAACCAACACTTACTTTCTATCAGCATTTCATTATATATGATTCAAGGTGATGATTGCAAGGTGATGATTGAAGTAAACCTTTTACCACCAAACGCCACGACCTTGAAAAAAACATATAAGCAGGTTTAGGGAAAGGTGAACTCAGGTTTCCTTTTAAGTGGTATGGTTTACAGGATAGTGAAAGTGAATAAAAAGGTAATATAAGGACATAACAGCAAAGATCACAGGACGTTTGCTTCATGGTTAAAATACATGTTACATTTGTTTTAAAAACTTTTAAGGACATTCATCTTTATATAAATTTACACCTGGATCTTACAGTTTTTGTATAACTGATAAAGGCAACAACTTCAGTTAATATAAGAAGTGCATTTAAATTCTGAACAAATTTTGTCAAATTTTGATGAATCTCTGTGTATTCTTTTCCCAAACAAAATTTAAATTTCTTCTTACTAATGATCCAGAATCTTCTTCTGAAAATCTTCTTCTTGCTTGATTTAAACTCTGATCCTTTTTGTTTTGTTTCATTATTTCATATATTTTACCTGTCATAATCCCTGGATGGACAAACTGGTCTTCACTACCCCCTTTCCACAATGTTTCCCAACAAGATTTTGAAGACAGTTAATGATTTAGATAAATGCATCTGTAATAAAGGCCTTGAGATCTCTTAATGAGTTTGACTCACATGCTGAAATTTTGGGGGGCACCTTGGTGGCTCAATTGGTTAAGCATCTGATTCTTGATTTTGACTCAGGTCATGATCTTGGGGTGATAAGGTTGATCTCCATGCTCCGGAGGGAGTCTGCTTGAGACGCTTTCACTTTCCCTCTGTCCCTCTTCCCTGTCTCTCTGTTTCTCTCCCTCTAAAATAAAAAAATAAATCTTAAAAACAAAAAACAAAAAACCCAAATGTTGAAATTTTCTAAATGTTGAAATTTTCTATTCTGGCCAAACAAATGTTGGGTGAGTTGGGAGATATGATCTGTATTTATAATTCTTAAATAGCTTAAAATTTCTGATTTTGGTTATTAATTAGTTAAGTCTAATTAATGTTGATTTCTTTTGGGGGGAAATAAAATACAGAATTATCAGACACCAGAACAGTAATAAAATTCATTCAGTATCTATTACTGTGCTCCTCAAGTTTCCACTTGAAAGTTCCTTTAAAAGTCATGATAGATCACTTTTTTTCTTTTTTGATAAATTCCTTTATAATGCATCTGTGAGAAAATTAAAATTCAATTCATTTTTAAGTTGTAAGTGACCATTAAACTATGGGTTTAGCTCTAGAGGTACATATCTGGGTTTATAATTTTTCATAGCTACTGTTGTGGTCATTATTTCTAGAGCAAGGACTTTCCTCCACTAGTCTGTTGTTCAATACTAAGTGCCTGCCCCAACTTCACCACTCCCAGAACACATACGAAAGGAAGGCAGGCAGGAAGGTATTTCCCTTTTATGCAGATTTTTCCCAGAATATGGTGAGTTTTTGCCAACATAATAGTGAACATTCATAAAGTGCTTTCAAGTTTATCAGAATATTTCCATGCACATTTTAAGTATAAATTTTATCATAACTTTTTTTAACAAAATAGAACACTGATTTATTAATTTATTCCTAAAATACAACTATTACATGGGCTAAAATACTTAGATTCAGTCAGTACATTCTCTTCTCTACAGCACAGTTTCCATGGGAATGGAAATTATAATTAGAAGGTTATTAAAGCAACCTTGGGATAGAACAAGGGACATGAACTCAATGATTTTCACTCCTATTGCCAATCAGCAGTGATGGTGGTGCACCCACTTCCGCTGAAGGGGTGGAGTTACTGAGCCAACGTCCGTGTTGGTCCGGGAACACTTTTTCTCCTGGATTGTGCCTCTGTCATACCTCCTCCCAATATTCCTATTTCAAAATCAACCATCCCTCTTCTGTTATCCAAATCTTTAGCCTTATTAATATTATTGATTAGGTTACAATCTAGTACTGTCTTCAAACTTTTTCCCTGGAAGACAACTTTTTCTCTTGTGATATCTGTCTATATCTGAGCTCATCCACTGTGTGTTACTTTTATTAGTGTAACTCAATTGTGAAGGGGCTTCTCCGTGACTTCTAAGAGCACTTGCATTATAGTATCTGTGGTGGTTTGTACCCAAGAATACATACATTTTAAACATATTAACACATGTTTCAACAAGGACTCATTGTCTGGCACTGTGCTGAGCACTTCATGTGCTCTTTCTTTCTTTCTTCCTTTCCTTCTTCCCTTTTCTTTCTTTCTTGCTTCCTTGAGAGAGAGTGGAAGAGAGTGGGGATGGGATGGGAAGAGGCAGGGGGAGAGAGAAAGAGAATCTTAAGCAGGGTACGTGTTCAAAAAGGAGCCTGACACAGAACTCGATCCCACAACCCTGAGATCATGACCTGAGCTAACGTCATGAGTCAGATGCCCAACTGACTGAGCCACCCAGGTGTCCCTTCACATGCATTTTCTCATGACAGCCTAGGTGGCAGGCAGTTATTTATTCTCATTAACATAGATGGGGAACCTGAAGCCCTGGAGTTAAGAAACTTCCCCAAGGTCACACAGCTGGTAAATTTAGGTGCTAACTCTTGCCTTTCTAACTCCAGGCACTGTGGTGTCATTACTCTTTCATTCTTACATATATGTGTGTATACACACATGTGCGCACACACATACACACACATACATGCCTTAACATAATACATCACATACATAACAGCATTTGATTCAGGAATCTTTTTCTAGACATTTATCTAAAGGAAATTATGCAGGATAAATACAAATATTTACTTAGAAGGATATTCATTTTGTTTTGTATTGTTTTGATTAAAAAGATGATAATTAACTAAATGTACAAGAAGGTTGAATAAACTGTGGTACCTTCATACAATGAAAAAGTAATAATGAACCCTAAATTTATTGAACTAGGAAGATGTTCAAAATTGTGTATTAAGTGAAAAACCCAAGTTTAAATCCACATATGGAAGGGTTCCTTCCTGGTTCAGTAGGAAGAGTATGCAGCTCTTAATCTGAGAGTCATGAGTTTGAGCCTCATGTTGGGCATACATATTGCTTTAGAAAAATTAAAAATAAATCAGTACATGGAGTAGGATCTTTTTTTCTTTAGTCTCTTTTGCAACCAACTTTCTTGAGATATAATTGCATCATAACATTGTATGAGTTTAAAGCGTGCAGTTATGATTTGATACATGCATATATTATGAAAGGACTACCTCAATAAGCTGAGTTTTAACACCTCAATCACCTCATATAGTTACCTTTTGCGTATGGGTTGAGAATATGTAAGGTCTACACTTTTACAGTATTGCTCACTGTACTCACCGTGCTATACAGGAGATCCCCTAAGTTTATTCATCTTATACCCGGAAGTTTGTCCTCTTTAAAATCTCCCCATGTCTCCCACCCCCTCCTCCAGCCCCTGGTAACCACCATTCTACCATCTACTTCTATGAATTCAACATTTTAAGATTCTACCTATAAGTGGACAAATACAAGCAGTATTTGTCTTTCTCTGACTTGTTTCACTTAGGATGATGCCTTCCAGGTGAATCCATGTTGCTACAACTTGCAGGATTTTCTTCTTCTTCTTCTTCTTCTTCTTCTTCTTCTTCTTCTTCTTCTTCTTCTTCTTCTTCTTCTTCTTCTTCTTCTTCTTCTTCTCCTCCTTCTCCTTCTCCTTCCTCCTCCTCCTCTTCTTCTTCTTCTTCTTTTCTTTTCTTCCTTTCTTCCTTTTTCTCTCTTTCTTTCTCTCTTTCTTTCTTTCTTTCTTTCTTTCTTTCTTTCTTTCTTTCTTTCCTTCTTCTTCCTGCCAAATAATATGCCTTTGCATCTATATACCACATTTTCTTTATCCCTTCACCCATCAATGGACTCTTAGGTTATTTCCATGTCTCAGCTACTGTGTGTAATACTGCAATGCACAATCAACATGGGAGTGCAGAAATCTCTTTGAGATAGTGATTGCTGGATAGTATGGTAGTTCTACTTTAATTTTTTGAATAATCTCCAAAATGTTTTCCATAGTGGCTGAACCAACTCACAATCTGAGCATCAGTGCACAGTTACCCTTTTTCTCCATATTCTTGGTAACACTTGTTATTTCTTATCTTTTTGATAACAATGCTAACCCAAATAACCCCCTCTTCATTTATAATCCTGAAGGGGCCCCATTGGATTCCAAAACCAGAGAATTTTACAAAGTATTCTCCCTAATTATAGGGCAGTTCTATTACATTTTATTGGAACTGCCAAAACCATTAAAAAGTACTGGAGGACATTGACATGGTTGCTAGACATGGAAGAAATTCCCACCTAAATACTCAGATACTCCACTTATATCCCTCTGCCTCTGTTGTCCCACGGGGGTTATCCTTATACAAATTTCCCTAATAAAAGGAGGTTCTCGCTCCCTTTTATTCCCACTCCCTTATTTCTAATAAATCCCTGATCTAATTTTGCCCCTTGTGAGAATACATAGGCAAACCTCTACTGAGAGTTATGAAATCTCACAATTCCTGGACACTTTATCTTTGGACAGCCTGTCTCTAAACTGCAGACCCTAAAACTAGTAATATCCCAGCTACAGCCCCCTTCTACAGACCATCCACCTTCCATGTAACTACCCTCTAACTGCTCTGCCTCCATATCAGTCCCTGATATTCCCTCTGCCCCTTTCTTGACCCCCAACACTGGCAGACCCCTTAGCACCTACCCTAAGAAATTGGTAGCCCCACAGGGCTTATCTCACTTCCTGGAGATAGTCTCCCCTGTACCACTCTGATGGTCCACTGGGACAATAAAAACACAGTCTCTTTGGCCCAATTAGATTTGGGTTTCCAAGTCACTGCCATTCTAAAATTCCTAAATTCATTCCTAATTCATTCCTAAATTCATTCCCAAAGAGGGAGCTCTTCTCCATACTGGGCATTGCCCGTAAAATACCAGAAAGTGTACAAATCCATCTTGATGCAAATGTTGGTACTACTTGCCTTAAACACCTTCCTCTGGTTGTGGTCCCCTTGGCTCTTTGTTTGCTATTACAGGCATGGATGCATTGACACCACTCTGTATGGAACAAGCCCAAGTTTTTGGCCTTCCTGGTAGAACCCACCAGTGGACACTGATGCCTCTTTCTCTTCTAGTTAGGATGGTGAACATCCTCCAATA
Source organism: Mustela lutreola (assembly GCF_030435805.1). Taxonomy (NCBI): domain Eukaryota; kingdom Metazoa; phylum Chordata; class Mammalia; order Carnivora; family Mustelidae; genus Mustela; species Mustela lutreola. The sequence goes on along the minus strand of NC_081295.1, from coordinate 13,841,035 downwards.
TCAACTTAAATAGAGCACTGAGACCCTACACCCTGTTATTCAAAATATGCTGGGGACAGAATTATTAAGCCCACAGTCTCCCCTTTCAATAGCCCCATTTGGCTTGTATTTAATCCAGGACCACTAATTATGGAAACTTCAGCTATGTTCCCCTTATTAAGGATCCTATTGCAGTAAAATTGATAGAAGACCTACAATTGGCCCAAGGAGTGTCCTGTGTGGCCACTGTTCTAGCTAATGTGTTCAATTCTGTTCTCATCAAATTCCAGTTTGATTTGGAAGTACAGGCAGTGTGGCTGGGAAACCACACCCCACAAGATCCAAGGCATTGCCTCATCTGTTAAGCTTCTGAGCATCATTTGGTTATCTAGGGGCTGAGAGATTCTCCTGGTCATCAAACTTCAATTACTCACTATTGAACCACTTGTTATACTCAGATAGGCACAGCACATACTAGGTCTTTTCATGTTCTATCCTAATGCTTTGCTCTCTATATGCAATCATTCACAATTCTGCCAGCTTCCATAGGGGTGAGGCTCAACAGTGCATTTTAGAAGCTGCCTAACTGGCATTCCAGCAAGCCTCAACATTACTCCCACCTGGCTCTACATCTTTGGTCACACTTGACCAAACCTCCTGGAAGCTCTGGACCAAACATAAATCTAACTGACTTTCTATGGGGTCTTAGACTAAGTGCCCATCTCAGTGGCAGCCCAATATATCCCTATTGAGTGAGTGCCAGCTTTTGGCATCCTGTTGGGCTCTTTTGGAAACCCAGGTCCTAATCAACCCCCACTCATTACTACTCTGTATTCAAGTTCCTACAATGCCCTGGACTAGACATGCCTCCCAACAGAAGGTCAGCAAAGCCTCTGATGGAAAATGGTAAAATGGAAATTTTACCTTCAGGACAGAGCTCAAAATGACAACAAAGGTCTTTCTAAATTAGAGGAGAATGTGAATTCCACCAGGCTCAGATCCTTGCCTGAGAGCCTTGTGGAATTGGGAATGGTACTCCCACTTCTTCTTCTTCTGGCTACTTGGTGAACCCCTCAGGACCAACTGTCTGAGATGGGAGTCAGTGTTCTTCACTGATGACATCATAAACAATGAACTCACTGTCCAGCAGCCTCAGGCACCTCTCTGGTAGAGAAGGGCACTGCCAGCTCAGTCCAAACGGTGGAACTTGTGGCTGTTCAACTAACCCTTAAGAAGGTGGCCTTTTGTAAAGCCATATTTTCACAGACACCTGGGATTTTGTTAATGGTCTTGCAGTTTGGTCTGGCAATTCCATCTGTTTTCAGAAATGCATAATTAACACACAGTCCAGACACAGATTCAGATGACATGTAAGCCATTCATCACTCCACTTTTTCAGGATATTTTTCAAAATGTTTTGCTGAATCTTATATCCTACTGGAGTTCCATCTAGCTGCATTATGTTAGAAAATTTGTAAATAGCTGAAAAAAGAACCCCAAAGACTTCTTTATTTGCATCACAGCTAAAACATATAATTAGAACTCAATGATCTGATACTCCAGTAAAGCTACATGGGAAATGACGAAATCCAGATGTGTGCCTCCAAATGCTATCTTGGGAGTAAATAAGACTGTCTTCAAGATCTTGGCGGAAATCATGAAGAATAAGTACAACCCCACTAATAACTATTTACTCTCCTTAGCAGCTGCTCTTTAAAACTGGATATTTCATGTTGCCAAAAGACAACAGACATTGGAGTGGAGATAAACAATTCCACGTATACTTATTTTTCCCAGCACATAGAATTAGGGAAAATGACCCAGAAAAATAATGGAATTAGAAATTCTCAATGTTCAAGTGTTAACAAAAGTATTGTTATAATTATTTTACATATTATTGTAGAAAATTTAGAAAACAAGAATATTAACAAATTTGTCTATAATCCCACAATCTACTGATCACCATGCTTTCTATTCTTTCCTGCTGTTCTTCTTTTATGCATAAAAAAATGTTTACTGTGTTTGCACAATATCTAGTTCCAGGAAAAAAAAAAGTGTATCTTTACATGCTTCTTGACATTCTTTGTTACTGTGACTAAAGCAGCCTGGTCTTCAGAGAATGGAACGCTGGAGAAATTAGGAGCTTATCTGAGACCACTGTAGTTAGGTACCTGATCAGTGTGATAATTTATGTACATAATTCTTCATTTTCCTTCCTCTTGTTTTTACAGGAAAGAAGAGATTCATAATGCACATTCTAAATGAGTCCAATGAGAGGCAATAAATTTCTATGGCTTGAATCACCCAGGCTGTGATACTATGTTACAGTAGCCCTAGCAAACTAATATAGCATGAGAGTTTGTTTTTAACTCTATTTCCCCAACATCTTCCACTCTGGCTTCCTGCCCTCATTAATTCTTGCCTTCCACAAATATTTACGTCATATTGTGGGCCAAGTTCTAGAGACACCATGTTTAAGAGTCCGTGGCCTTTCTCTCACAGAACTAAAGGTGGTAGGAAGAGACAAGCAGCTAAATGAACAACTATTACGTGTGACAGATGAATTTGCAGGCTTCATTCATGCTGTTTTCCACCACATCTTCAGTGTCTCGCTCTTGGAATCATCTATAGTTGACACTAAATAAATACTTGTTGAATGAATGAAGGGGGATGCCCAGAAGAGGAGTAACCAAATTGGACTTGTGGGTCAGAGAGGAATTCCAAGAGAAGGAGATATTTAAGCTGAATTTTAAAAGATAAGTAGGAGTAAACTATTTGCAGGTACAAAGAAAATTTCAGGCTGAGGAAATAGCATGTTTACCATATGGTATGAATCAGAGGAATACAATGAAAGAATTTTGTGCTGCAAATTATGGAAGCTAATAGGGGAGCGAAAAAGAAATGAGTGACAGTGGGTCTCCTCTTCACTAGTCCTTGACCTTGAGCTCTGTCCTAAGCTCACTTAGTCCAGTGTTAGCAAGAATTCTGCTGAGTTAATTTAGGGAAAATCTTCACCCTTGGAACCTGATCACCCTCCATATCTGCTCAAATTCTTCATCCCTCAGCGCGGTGCCTCTCATCCTGGCCTGCCTTCCGTAAGAAGCCAGTTAAGCCAATCTAGGAAGAATCCCTGAAGACTTGATATTTCTTTTCAGTAATTTTCCATCCATGGACCTTGGCTATAAATTGATGCTTGCCCTTATGTTTAGAAGGTGAGTTGCAGGGTCCTTGGGTGGCTCAGTTGGTAAGCGTCTGCCTTTGGCTCAAGCAGGTCATGGTCCCAGGGTCCTGGGATCTAGTCCTGCCCACATGGGGCTCCTCTGCCCCTCCCCCCACTCACGCTTGTTCTCTCTCTCTCTCTCGTAAAAATAAATTAATAAAATCTTAAAAAAAAAAAAAAAAAGGTGAGCTGCCTCTCTTTTCCCCACTCCCAAACACTCATTGTTGTGGTCCCTCTTAAATAAAATCTTCCTTAACCATCTTTAAGGAGTGTCATGAATGGCCTGAATAATTTTTCTTTAACAAAATGATAAAGAAACAAGATTTCAGAATAAGGTTGGCCCTTTGCAGTTTGAGGACAATCTTATTGCTTGACTTTTGTCCTGAAAACTAAGGCAGACACTGAAGAATTTTAAACAGCAAGTGACTTTATGGGGCTAATTTAGAGGTGGAAAATCAGCTATTGCAGATGAATGAGATGAGAAGGGATGAAGCATGGAACAAGAAACAGACAGAAAGAACGGAAGTAAGCATAAAGCACAGGTGAGAATAATCTCAAAAGGTACTCCTATAGGAAAGTAGCTGTGTAAATAAGTTAGTAAGATAAGAAACAGCAAACTGTGTCTAGTTGTTCCCAGGTACCTCAGCAGACAGTAAAAGGGATTGCTAATAGGGATTCATGAGTTCCTAGAATTAAAACAAAAAGAAAACCTGTTTTTTCTACTTCATTTGCTTAAAAAAAGTTCTTTTCCAATTTGTTTTTATGAGTTTTAAAGCAGTCCCCATGAAATGCAATACTCTGACCATCTATAAGAAAAATGAAATAATCAACATGTGTTTGGCTTCTTGAAAAATACATTCGTATTAACTTCAAAGGCAGCAAAGAAGAAATCACAGTGAGAACCATTGAGTGTAGTTGTTTTAGAACAGAATTTATCCAGTGTTGTAAATCAGAGTTTTACAGAATATGTAAAAATGAGAGACAGTTCTTACCTCGACCAAATCTCACCCGGAGTGGGGACTAGGGTATTTCCCCCAGCACTAGTGTTGACTCGAAAAAAAAGCATATTTATATCATCCACAAACACTCTTCCCTCATAAATGTTCATGTCTCTTAGAGTTGATTTTAGTTATTCCAGCCCTGAGCTTTCCAACCTGTGGCATGAATAGCCTAATGGAGCTGAGGGAAGGAAGGGGAAGAATTAGTATTTCCCTGGAACTTGTGCTGCCTTTTTCCTGGAACAGTGGATTCCTTTTCTTCTTACTCAGTGAAAGGTCAGATGGCATGTGACAAGGTAACTAGGAAGGAAAAAGGGAGAAGTAAAAGAGTTTTCATATCTCAGTAATTGTATTAGATATTTTTTCAGATTCTCTAATATAATTTAAATTGCAATCACAATGATTGAGGCAAATTATCTTCCTCAACCAACCTTCTTTGCTTAGGGACTCAATTACCTAAACTTTAAAAAAATGGTCCCCATTTTTTTTCTAGTACCCCCTTCATTGTATCTAGTTCATTGTTTTAAGCAGGCATAATTTTTCACTTTGAGAAATTTATGTAAATGTCTCAAAAGTGTGCTGAGTTATTTTAATCCATTTCTGTTCTTTGTGTTTCATTCTGTAAAAGGTCTAAATAAACTTAAAAGAAAAATTTTATCTTCCTTCTCCTACATATTCTTTTTAAAATTTTTTTATTTTTTTATTTTTAAGTTTTTATTTGACCGAGGAAGAGAGATCATAAGTAGGCCGAGAGGCAGGCAGAGAGAGGAGGGGAAGCAGGCTCCCTGCTGAGCAGAAAACCGCATGCAGGGCTCGATCCCAGGACCCTGGGATCATGAGCTGAGCCAAAGGCAGAGGCTTAACCCACTGAGCCACCCAGGCGCCCCTCCTACATATTCTTAATGTCTTAAATTATTCTGGTTATAATTTTGCCCATCTTGAGGAAAGTCATGTCCTCACTTTGACACACACGGAGGGACTGAGAATGTGTCTCTCCCAACAGCCTTGCCCCCATCACTGCTTCCCTCCAGCCCTCTGGCCCATGTCCCTATCCCTAACTGACCCTCTCTACTCCTTTTGGCCAAGTACAAAATGTGCAAACAATGGCTTTGAATTTGTAAGAAAAATCCCTTACACTCCAAGAGAAGCATCTTTGGCTGACTACAGTAGTTCTCTCCACCCCACTCTATTAGCAGAGTTTTGGTTTTCCTGGTTTCAGTTACTTATCGTCAGCCTGAGTCTGGGAGCAGATGATCTTCCCCGACATAGGGTCAGAAGTTTAGTAGTAGCCTCCCGTTATATTCCAAAGCCGACACCAGTCCCCTCACTTTATCTCACCACACAGGCATTTTATCAACTCATATCATCACAAGAAGGCTGAGTCCAGTATGAAAAGATATTTAAGAGGGACCACACTCACATATCTTTTATTACAGCATATTATTATAATTGTTCTCTTTTATTATTAGTTATTGCTGTTAATCTCTTACTGTGTCTAATTTATAGACTAAGCTTTATCATAGGTACGTATGTATAGGAAAAAACATAATCTATATAGGCTTCAGTGTTATCTGGTGTTAAGGGTCCTTTTATTTTAAGATTTTATTTAGTTATTTTTCAGAGACAGAGAGAGCACAGGCAGGGTGAGTTGCAGACAGAGGGAGAAGGCCCCCAGGAAGACAAAAGCTGGGAGTCAGAGTGTAAAATCCACGGTCCCTAAGGGCAAGAATGGTGTTGCTTCTCCAGCCATAAAGAAGGAAAACCACATCCCTAAAGAGGTCATTGCCCATGTGGCCAAGGAGGGGTCCAAAGCCAAGGCCCCTGCCCGTCCCAGGTGTGGTGGGTCTAAGACGGTACCTGAACCCCTGGCCAGGAAGATAGCTTTCAGCCTCTGCCTTCCTACTGGCCAGTTTGGATGATGAGGCCTTGGTGGGCATGCCCGGCCTCCTCGGACCCTCATCATCCAAACTGGCCAGTAGGAAGGCAGAGGCTGAAAGCTAGAGCTGGGGTGGAGACACGGAAATCCTACCCGAGTTTTTATTCCCCCCCAAACTGTCACTCTATTTATTTCATTGTAACCTATTTATCAATAAAGACTTTTTTCCGTCAAAAAAAAAATCCCACTGAGCAAGGATTCCAATGGGACCTCAATCTCAGGACCCTGGGATCATGACTTGAGCCGAAGGAAGATGCTTAACAGACTGAGCCACTGAGGTATCCCTGGTGTTAGGGGTTCTTGAAATGCATCCCCTCACAAATAAGGGGGACTGCTGTACTCACCAAACCAGCTGAACCTTGGCTGACCCCTTCAGGTAAAATCCTATTAAGAATTCTACCATTCGGGCACCTGGGTGGCTCACTGGGTTAAAGCCTCTTCCTTCAGCTTAGGTCATGATCTCAGGGTCTTGGAATCGAGCCCCGCATAGGGCTCTCTGCTCAGTGGGGAGCCTGCTTCCTCCAATCTCTCTCTCTGCCTCCATCTGATCTCTGTCAAATAAATAAATAAAATCTAAAAAAAAAAAAAAAAAAAAAAAAAAAAAAGAATCCTACCATCCATGGGATGCCTGGGTGGTTCAGTCCGTTAAGTGGCTGCCTTCAGCTTGGATCATGATCCCAGTGTCCTGGGATAGAACACCACATCGGTTTCCTTGCTCGGCAGGGAGCCTGCTTCTCCCTCTGTCTCTGCCTGCCTGTGTGCACACACTCTGTCTCTCTGATGAATAATACTTTAAAAAATCTTTGAAGAATTCTGCCATCCTTCCCCAGGTTACAGTGCTCCTTTGGAACCTTCTTATGTCCAGCATTTTGTAATAAAGGCTTATGCTAATGATGAGCTGGTTTCAAATCATCTTTTCTGTTCTGCTGTACAAGAAAGGATGGTATGTGCTGTAGGGTGGTTTTTAAACCTTGGGTTGTTCAATGGTTGATGATATAAATTTGAACCAATAAATTAAGAATGATGTTTTCAAAATGACTTTAGTTGCGGTCCCAGGAAGAAACAGCTAGTACACAGACTAAATGGAAAAAAAATTAATGAAATCACTATTTACAGAGATGTGGGCAGAGGTAGGTATTAAACTAGCAATAAGAGGAAGCCATTACTAATCCAAGGCCCAGAGCCACAGAAAAGAGGCTCACAAAATCTTGACCATGGACAAACTCAGTTACTATTAGAACCATGAAGCATTGACGGGGTTGGGCGTGAAGTACTCTGCTCCCACTGTCCTCCTACCTTCTGATCTCCTGCCTTTATATAGTGATGGCTAAAGACAACAGGGTACCGGAGGTCAAGGTCACTTAATGAAGTAAGATTGAGAGGCCAGCCTCCCAGGGCGTAGGTAGTCAGAGAAGAGCAAACGGTTGATCTCAGAGAATGAATGGAAGTATCGTCTCCAGTTGGGCTCCTGCGGAACAGATTTTCACAGAAAGATATGAGTGCAGGAAAAATAAGAAGGTCCTCTTGAGAACACCTGGATGAGAGAACCATGACTGGATGGAGCAAAAAGTAAACTGCGGTTCAGTTATAAGAAATGCCTCAGTTGATTTCTGCAAGCGTCTGAGGCTGAGGCCGTTCTTCAGAGATGTCCTGAACTGGGACAACTGGCTTGGGCTGCTGTTTTCGGTTTAACCAGCGGATGCCATCTGCCCCTGTTGGGGAGGACATCTCAGGAGAGGCAGCTCCTTTCAGCTGGGGGTGATTCTCAGGCAGAGATTTGGCTCTGAGCTCCCTGTCAGCCATCATAGCTGGCCTCTGAGAAGTGAGGACTTGATCATGAAGGGGGATTCGAGTGCTGATCACGGGATGATTTATCCACTGGGATAAAAGCAATCCAGAAAAACAGCGATTTGAGGCACTAGGGAATTAAATATTCTATATTTTAAATGTTTTAATAATTATATGTAAAACTAATTTTAATCGTTCTTGAAATAATTTTAATTCTAAAACACCTTGAAAAAAGATTACCCTTAGTCTCAGTTAAACTGCAGCAAGACTGACACGTTTTCCTGTGAAGCTGCACTTCTGAGGATTCACCAGTAACTTGGAAACAAAACCTGCCCGCCAACCAAAGAGAAAACTGCAAAATAAAATGTGTGCATTTGTTGGGAGTCTTAGGCATTGCATTATGGGAGAGACAGGTTGACTGAAAGTGGGCTCTGGAGAGACAAAGGAGGTTAGAGTTTTTAAAAAGAAAGGAGGGGATTTACATAAATGTTTTGAACAAAATGGGATTGGTGCTGATAGAGCTACAGTTACACTGATCTACATGTGATTAGTTGCTAGGGCTAGTCTTGGGCACAAAGTCCATTTATGTCCATTTTAACACATAGCAGAAGCCTTAGGTTTTAGCTGAAATCCGCACAAATTTTGAGAATTTGAGATGGAAGACAGACATAAGCCCCACGTACCCAGTGTCCTCCTAGCTTTTAAATAATCCTGTTAGCAGTCCTTATACCACTTAATTCTCTCCATTATCAAACCTAATCAGAAAACCGACATCCAACCTCATGAGGATTCTTTCTCCAGGAGGGCAGAGGTATGTCCTCTCAATCCCCATCCCCATTTCTATGTTTATTTCTTATTTTTCAAAAATCGTTTTAGGGGCACCTGGGTGCACAGTAGGTTAAGAGTCCAACTCTTGATTTCAGTTCAGGTCACGATCTCAGGGTTGTGGAATTGAGCCCTGCATCAGGCTCCGTGCTCAGTGTGCAATCTGCTTGGGATTCTTCCCTTCCACTCTCCCTCTCCCTCTGGTCCTCCCCCTGCTACTCCTTTAAATTTTTTAAAGTCTTTTTAAAAAATTGTTTGATCACAGACTATAACTCCTAGTCCGTGATCTGGACAGAATACAATGTGGCAAGAAGTAATACCTCGCTTCTTGGAATGTATAGGCAGACAAGTTAAATGGGTGAAGGCATAGATAACCATATAGGAAAATAAAATAACCAAACGCCTAACCCATTAAAAAAAAATTAAACAACCAGCCATGTAGCTGACATTCTCTATAGTTGTACAGTAACCCCAAAATAAAGGCATATAAGATATCAAGTTAGCTAGATGAATATCTACTAGAGGTTGAAAGTCTTCTTTACTTTGCATACTCAACCTGCAATTCTGGTACAGACCCAGGTAAGAAGCTCGGCCAGCCCTCAGGAGGTAGTGAGAAAGCCAAGGACATTTCTCACACATTATTTAAAAGCTGAGCAAAGCACGGGGCAGATCTTCGTGTTGTAGACAAAACGTCTTGCCTCGTTATTGTGTTTTCCTAAAAGCACAGAGAAAGTTACCTCTAAATACAATTCTCAATAAGAACTGGGGGAGCATTTTAGAAAAGATTTCCTTGGTAAGCTCAAGAACAATGCAATGCAACAGAAGCAGAAAAAAGTCATAAAAAGAAGGTAGTGTGAGATCAAGTAAAAAATGAAGAGTTAGCTGACTGAAGTAAGAAGAAAATTTCAGAAAATCCAAACTGTAAGAGAAGAGGTAATGTTTGCAACCAGCCCTGCAAAAGTGAAATCAGTGATCAGGAAAACAAAGAAGTATGCTCTTTAAAAACATACAGAAAAGGGGGCAAAATGGATGAAAGACACAGTGATAGATACCTGGGAATGGAAATTTTGGATGAAGGAAACACAAGAATGCTAGAAATAGCAATAATCACCTAAATAATAAAAGTAATTTATCTAAATTAAAAAAAAAAAAGAGTGTGCAGCTGAAACCTATAGAATATAGAGAAGCTTCTCTCAGAGATAACCTTATATTTACTTAAGTTATTCTGGCTACAAGTAATAGGAAATTATGTTAGCTAGAGGAAATATTGGGAAATATTGAGCATCAGAACTCTCAATGAACCGCTAGATTTATTTATAAACACACAGTAGTTTAGTGTGTAGATTCTGAGATTCTTCCTGACTTGGAAACTGTTGCGTCAACTTTTAGTATTGCAGCATTTAAAAAGTTTATTGTTGGATACTTATGGATTCCAGTCTGACATGTAAAGAGTTTGGAGGTCATCACTCTTTTCTAACAAAAAACCTTAGAATGAAAAAATAAGTGTTTTAGAAAACCTTAAAAAAAACCCTTTCTTCAATCCATGAGAGAACTGGGGTCACAGGGAAGCCACTGCCCTGAAAACTGGAGCGAGATGAACACAGAAAATTGCAGGAAACCTAGAGTAGCATTTGCTGCTAGAGTCAGTAGCAGGAACACTAAATTGTGGTGGATGGATTGCTGGAAGGATAATGTAGACTAGTTTGAGAGCTAAAGTGGCCCATCTTAAGAGGGTCTCCACCTTTTCATGAGTTTTGCCTCTAGGAGCCCCACCAGATTCTCCTTGTGAAAACTGGAGAAAATCCCCTGTGTTTCCAGCAGGTGGAGAAGTAAAGTAGTCATTTCGAAATATGCCCAGAACATTCTCTTCTCCTTAACCAAGGATTGCCCTCCAGGGAACCTGTTTTACTGGATCCTAATCAATGTGGGAGAAGGAAAGTGCCCCAGTCTGGCCCCTTCCAGCCTTCCTGTCTCACTTGAGGGAGAGGAGGAAGGGAAAGCAGAGAAGCATTTGTGAAGGTCATAAGTCACTAAAGTCACAAGTTCACTAAAGAACTGAGACCTAATCATTGGCCTATGGATTGCTTCCCTAACCCCTCCCCATGTTATCACCAAATCAATAGGGCACCTGCATAATAATGGGATGACAACTGAAAGAACTTCAAAACTCAGAGTCTATGTAAGAAAAAGTCTCTAGGGAAATCCAAAGAGGACAGAGGAAGCAAAAACAGGAAGGACGGAGGAAATTTTAGCTTCCAAAAGTCACCAAAAAAATCAATAAACACAACCTAAGTTCTAACCAGATAAACATCAAAACTCACACTAAAGGCCTACTTATCTCAGTTCCCTTGGCCTACTAGGTCACATCCAGCTTTCAACAAAACACTACAAGGCATGACAAAAGGCAAAGAATACAGTCTGGAGAAACAGAACAAGAGTCAGAACCAGATTCAAATGTGGCAGAGGTTTTAGAATGATCAGACAGCAAATTTAAAGTAACTATGATTAGGGGGATCTGGGCGGCTCAGTCAGTTAAGTATCTGAATTTTGATCTCAGGTCTTGATCTCACAGTCATGAGTTCAGGGCCAGGGCCAGGTTCCAAGCTAGGTGTGGAGCTTACTTAAAAAATAATAATAAAATAAAATAAAATAAAGTAACCATGATTAATATGCTAAGGACTCTAAAGGAAAAAATAACATTTAAAAAAAGATGAACAGTGATATATGGAGATAGAAACTATAAGAAAATGTACTGTCTTTTTTCTCTTTAGTTTTTTCTTAAGTAAGGGAAGAACTAACTGAAAGTATTCATTTCATAGGGTTAGTGCTTATAAAGCTCTGATACTGTACCTCGTGCCTTATACTTATCTCATGATAATTACTCAAAACACAACAGCTATTATTACTATTACAAAATGTATAGCTCTTCTAGGTAGCACAATATGTCACGTACAGTGTTCCATTTATTATAATAATAAGAATACATAAAATCATGGATATAATCTCACAAGTTATAAAGGGCTACTAAATGAAAAAAAAATGGCATCAAGAGGTTTTTTTTTTTTTTTAGTCACCTGACTGAATAGAAGGAGATCTATGATCATGAATTGGAAGACCAAGAAGATGTGATTTTCTTTCATTTGTTTAATTTCTATTGAAATTTTAATATTTCAATGATTAATGTGGAGCTTGACCAAATGATTATAAAAATTAATCTGGAATAAGTAGAAGAATAGCTTTAAAATGTTGGGATTGAAAAATAAGAGCTCTAAAAGAATACTTTCAAGTTAAAATAATTAAATTCTACACAAATGAATGGATATATCAGTGGCACTGAAGGGATAATCCTAGATAATAAAGTAATTTGTAACATACCCTCTATGATTTTGTTGCTTCTTTTATCAAATACTTTGCATTCACATTAGATGTTACAAACCATGGGGCATCAGGGTGGCTCAGTTGGATATGTGTCTGACTCTTGATTTTGGCTTGGGTGGTGGTCTCAGGGTCATGATATCGAGCCTTGCAATGGGGTCCATGTTGAGTGCGGAACCTGCTTGGGATTCTCTCTCTCACCCTCTTCTACCCTCCTCCTGACTTGGTTACAAACCAAAGAAGAAAATTCCACTGGGATTTGAACTATGATTATAATCTCTCTATATATTAACTGGATTAAATTGATATTTTAAAATATGGTGTGGGTTTCTCCAGATATTTCATTCTTTAATGACCCTCAGAAGAATTTTATAGTTTTTTTTTCAAATAGGTTTTATAATTAAACAGAAAATTCTCAAATAAAATTTAAAAATATCCCCTTATTCTATAAATTATATGTGGTTATAGGTATAAAGATATAGATAAACCACTATAGATTATAGGTATATAGATATATCTACATATATATTATATCAGGACATATGTGAAGAGAATCATACTTACTTGGATGTGTTTACAATTTAAGTATATTAATTAGATATGAGTCAAATTTTCAAAAATTTAAGCAAGGGAGACAACTAATTAATATTCTATTTTGCTATTTCTGAATTCATGATATCTTGTTTTTCTTTTGTTTGTGTTGGTTTTATTTTATATATTTTATTTTGTGTCTTCCTTTTCCTTTTTTGTCACCATTTATTATGTCCTGCCTTATGCCTCTCCCTTCTTCTGAAAACACATTGCTCCTTCACATATCTTATGGGAAATTCTTCTTCCTTCACTCTAATTTCTTCATTCAAGGGGGAGATGTTACATTGCCTCAGAACCCATACCATAGATGACAGTCGATCGACCTATGGTTATTGAAGAAGTGTCTGCAAAAAATTTCATTCTTGGCTTACTTTTCTCCTGACAATAGTGTCAATGAATTGTGCAGCATTTCTCCAAAATTATGTTCATATCAAATAAAAGTTTTTTTTTTTTCCTGGAGTGCCTGGGTGGCTCAGTCAGTTAAGCTTCTGCTTCTTGATTTTGGCTCAGGTCATTATCTCAGGATCTTGAGTTCAAGCCCCACACTGGGCATGGAGCCTCTTGGGATTCTCTTGCTCCCTTTCCCTCTGTCCCTCTCCAACCCCACCCCAACTCTCTCTCTCTCTCTCTTAAACAAACAAACAAACAAACAAAACAACGTATTTTTTGTTAAGAACATCACAGAATGTACAGAGTATTTCTATGACTATATGCAGTCTGCAATAGGTGGTGAATGTGCTCAACTTGGAATTTATTTGAAAGATAAAAGCATTCATTAATATTCAAAGCTGCTTTCCTGAAGATAAAAGAAAAAAGGCTATGGCAGCAAATTTTTCAAGCTATGAAAACCTTTGGATCTCTGGAAACTTCTGAGGAAAGGAAGTTTTCACATTCACACACAATGATTATGTTCTATGCTAAAGTATTAATATATGATAAGATTTAAAAGCATACAATGGCTTCTCACACAATAGATAATCATCAATTTATAACAAAAGGATATTCAATATTTCTCCCCATCTTCCAGCATTATTCCTTTCAACAAGAATCAGTTTACAATAGACTTATAGTTTTTGTAGTGGGCAGGTGTTACATGAATAACAAATTCTAATTATGTGTATAGAATTTCCAGAATAGTTTATTCTGATAAATCCTAGTTCTATATGTTTTTAATATGAGAGTGTCAATTATCATGGGACCAGTTATCCTAGCAGTGTGGAAAACTATTCAAAGCAATAAACACTCAGAATTTCAGAATAAGGAATTTTTAACTGTTAGACTAAGAACTTAAGAACTAACTGCTATTTGAAAGTTTGAATATTCAGACTGGTGAATATTCCATTTCCAATCAGAATGCAGTCATAAAGGCTGGGTTTACTCTTAAATGCTAAGCAAATAGAAGACTGGAAGAAATATATGACAGAAGTGCTTTTGAATATTGTTCAAGAGGCAACACAGGACACTGATCCCTAAGGAATGCAGAGCATTGAGAACAGACCTGTACCACTGATGACGTTCGTCTAGGAGGTGATTATTGACCACAGAACACTCACACATTTACTGATCTTGATAAGCTGAGGAGATGGAAACATTTTGCTAATTTTTGACAAAACTGTTTTTGAGGTGGTTATTTAACTTGTTATGTTTTCGCTTTCCTTCTTTTCTAGTAGAAACAGTGAAAGATAGATACTTCCTCTTGCATTAGCTGATATATGGTGTCTTTGTTACTGTTCAGATCAAAATAGCATCTATTTCTTCATGGACTATTTACAGATATGTTTTCAAAGTTTGACACAAATGGGTTTTTGTAACTATCATTTTATTACTGATGTCTAAATTAGTTGCCTTCTGGTGAGTTAGAACATAATCTATGCAATTTCAGACTTTTAAAATTTGTTGAAATTTGCCTTATGGACCAAGAGTTTTATAAATATGACATGTGTACTTAAAAATAATGTATATACTCTGCACTTTTTAGGTGCAGTGTCCCTTGTGTCAATTTTGTTTGCTGTATTCAAATCTCCTTTATCTTTTTTTTCTAGGCTTGTTCAATCACTGACTGAAAAATACATCACATTTTCTATTATATATATGATTTTGCCAATTTTTCTTATAAGTTTGTCAATGTTTGCTATATGAAGTTTGCGACTATGTTACTAGATGCATTTGATTTGATTTCCTATTTTTTAAAAGATTTTATTTATTTATTTGAGACAGTGAGAGAGAGAGAGAAAGAGAGAGAGCACACAAGCTGGGGGAGCAGCAGAGGGAAAAGAAGGAGCAGACTCCCACCGAAGAGGGAGCCCCATGCAGGACTTGATGTGGAACTTGATGTGGGCTTGATCCTGAGCTGAAGGCAAATGCTCAACCAACTGAGCCACCCAGATGTCCCTAGAGGCATTTCATTTTAAAACAACTGTGTCTTCCTTGGAAATCGAACCTTCTAGTATTATGATAGATTACAACTCTCATCTTGAATGATTTTTTGCCTTAAAATTTATTTTGGCTGATTTTTAATAAAGCTACATCAAGTTTTTGTTTTAGAATAGAATATGCCTTAGATTTTTAAATTCATTTTGAAAACCTGAAGCTTCTGTATACACAACCCTGGACATGTATTTCAGTAAATTTGTTTTACGTTATTTCTAATAGATGTCTTTTCTTCTCAACTAGATTAAACCTGCTTTCAATGGCTTTTCACAAAAAAAAAATTACATACATTCCTCATTAAATTATTATATTTTGAATTTAAATGCTTTCAAATATCAAGAGGAATAATTTGTATTTTCTAAATAAAAAATGATAATATTACCAGATTCATCATAATTCTCAATATTTGAGAAGATAAATAATTCATCATAGCATGAAAGAAATCAGATTAAAACTTAGAGATGGAATTTTTAGAGTTTAGCAGTGTGTTTAATATTAAGCCAAGAACTAAAAAAAGCTACTAAAATACACAAATTAAGACCATTGAAAAGAAATTATCTAGACTTGTTTACATATGAAAGTGTACTTGATAAATGTTTATTATCATAATAGAACCATTCAACACTTACTAAATGTTAACTCCAAAAATTTTATGGAAAATTATTCCTTGAAGTTTTGTAAAATTTGTATAAACTGTTTTGTTCAACTACTTACAAAACTTACAAAATAAAAATATATATAACCTAATATTGTTTGACAATAAACATGGAAACATACATGTAAATTCTTTTAAAACAGCAAAGGAAAGTTTAATTATTACTGCTGCTTAACCAGACCAGAGACGATTAAATTACAAGTCAGAATCGTTTGTCCAGGGTGCATGGGTGGCTCAGATGGTTAAATGTCTGCCTTCAGCTCAGGTCAGGATCTTCAGGATCGAGCCCCACAACAGGCTCCCAGTTCAGTGGGGAGTCTCTTTCTCCCTCTCCCTCTGCCTCTCCCCCTGCTTGTACTCTCTCTGTCTCTCAGTCTCTCAAATAAACAAATCTTTAAAAAAAAAAAAAAAAAGAAGGAATTATTTATCCAGTGGTTCTATCAGTATGGGGGGGTAAAGAATCCAGAGCGTAGGTTAATTCAGAAGACAAGAAACCACTTTGTTGTATATTTCTGCATTCACAAATAGATCTGATGGGTCTCTTACTCTTCACAAACTTAATTTAATTAATTGAGCTTAAGTGACTCATAAGATTCATTAAACTGTATTTCATCTGACTTCTGCATCATGAGATCTGCATTGGTTATGAAAACACCCTGCAGAATATTTCTTCTTCTACTCCATTTCAAATTCTTAAACTTAGATAATAACTAAAGTATTTTCCATGACTTTCATAAACTTCTGTTTATTGGTACTTCGTAAGCAATGGAGAGATCTCTGAGGATGGTTCTTTGTAAGGAAAAACAAAAACAAAAACAAAAAACAGGAGGGGTGCCTGGGTAGCTCAGTTGGTTAAGGGTCCGGCTCTGAACATCGACTCAGGTCATGATCTCAAGGCTGTGAAATCAATCCCCAGGTTGGGCTCCTCGCTGGACATGGAGCATGATTAAGATTCTCTCGGGCACCTGGGTGGCTCAGTGGGTTAAGCCGCTGCCTTCGGTTCAGGTCATGATCTCAGGGTCCTGGTATCGAGTCCCGCATCGGGCTCTCTGCTCAGCAGGGAGCCTGCTTCCCTTCCCCTCTCTCTGCCTGCCTCTCTGCCTACTTGTGATCTCTCTCTGTCAAATAAATAAATAAAATCTTTAAAAAAAAAAAAAAAGATTCTCTCTCACCCTCTCCTTCTGCCCCTCCCCCATTACAAAAATTCATTATTTCATAAATGAGCCAAAGATGTCTTCTGTGTATTGGCCCCTAGATTGTGTCTTCACTGCAGGCTGCAACATGTTAGTTCAAAAGTTCATGAAGCACCAAATGCAAACGTTTACCCATTCTATTATTTTTAAAATGGCAAGAAAAGAAGCAGATTTTGAGTCATTTAGAACCTTGCTACTTTATCTCACTGCAAAAATTTCACCAGGTGTCTGCTGGCCATCAAGATCTAGCCTTGTGGTTATAAGACCTCACATGACTATAGCCCTTGGGACCCTGAGGTTTCCCATGGTGCTGCTGAGTGATATCATCACTAAGTCCTTTCTCTGATTCCCTCATCCCCCAGGAGGGAGGGAGGACACCCCCCACCCCCGAGCCTCTGGACAGCCTCCTGCTATGAGAGGTAATTTCCCCTCTCATGCAACCTTGTCCAAGTGCAGATCAATTTTGTTGTGTAGGCAAATCTGTTTCTTTGGATTAGTTCCAGGTATCTTAAACCCTGACACTCATTATCAGTCTAGTACTGTGCAAATCTTACTTGCAAGAAACCTAATTTCTGCTTTACAGATCTGTCTTTTAGATAGGTGGAGAGTTTGAGGAACAAGCCTCTGAAGAAGAAATTGCAGACATTGCTGGCAAAGTGACTGTTGGGCATTTACAGGAAGGCAATATAAATGTTCTCTGCCATGCCCGGAGGAGGAACTCCCTGGGGTGTGACAAAAGTGGGTACAGTAGTCTGTCCATCTGGGATATGGAATATGCTCTTTACTTATCTGTAACATCTAGATTAAACTCTCATACTGAATCAGATCATCAAAAATCTCTCAGCCTGACTATACTTCTTTATTTCCTTCAAGAATGTCCTCATGGAGGTAAAATACAGTATATGATTGCATTATCATTTATTTCCAAATATTGATTTTAGAAAAATACACTCTTTTTGTTTATTTTATTTTATTTCTTTTCAGTGTTCTGAAATCCATTGTTTATGGAAATATGCTCTTTTTAAAATTCTCTCTATTTATTTGTATAACCACAGAAGTAGTGTCAGCTTTGTTTTGCATTGCACTCAGAAAAATTCAAGCATGATAAATTTAGTGTCATAAAAATAATTCTAAGAAAGTCTTATGATTCCTCTTATTAGAGGATAATCTAAATGAGTTATCATTTATAACAGGGTTTTATTAGCCCAGGGTTTTTTGGATTGTTTGCTTATTTGTTTTGTTTGTTTTTATATCTGCCACTACCTGGTGCAGGACTCTTGTTCCTTTATCAGAATGGTAATGATTTTGTGGTCTTACTGCGTTTGTTTTTTCTTACTGCATTAGAGCACTTTGCTCACATTACCTCTGCAGTCCTGACTGTTTGAGTTATAAGTTAATTATTAGCCTCTAGAAGGCAGTGAGCTTCTTGGGTGCAGAGAACACACCACATCCATTCTTGTATCCCCATCACATCCTGCTGAGCCAGGCACACAGAAGATACCAATATATTTTGACTGATTTGCTTCATTGAATTATTGTCAAGCTTCCTCAAGTCCTTTTTGGTTAGAAAGTTACGTAAAACATAAACAGTCATTTTAAGTCAGATATCACAAAGACTGTCAGTACCTTTTGACATTCAAATAGAATAAATATTTTCTTGTCATTGCTCTGGTAGAAGAGAAGAGCCTATACTATTTTTATAACTAAGAATTTCATAGAGAATCCTAAATGTCAGCACATATTCATTTCTTCAACAAAATGTGCTGAAAATCCACTATGTATAAATGACCACTGTAGACTGTGGGGAAATGGTGACTATCCCAAAACCTTAAAGAATAGTGAGAAAGAAATAATTTATCATACCAGGAGTCTGTTAATTGGCCCTGACTCTTCTTTACTTACTTCCTCAGAGTGTGAGAACTTAGAAGAGCAGTGAATGTGGTCATAGTCTCTGCCCTTTAACTGAATCTCTTTAAGCACCCAAAGGAGGCTTTGAAATAAGTGTCATTTAGATAAATGGAGGTGAAGGTGGGGGCACAGACACAAATCTATTTCCCATAATCTTTTTAAGATTGATTTATTTATTTCAGAGAGCACACATGGGTGTATGTGAGGGGAGGGGCAGAGGGAGAGAGTCTCAAGCAGACTCCCTGCTGAGCCTGAGATCATGACCTGAACTGAAATCAAGAGTTGGTCACTCAACCGAATGAGCCACCCAGGTGCCCCTATTTCCTATAGTTTGTTTTTTTTTTTAAACCTTCATTTTGATAATGAGAGTGTTATGGAAATAAAAGCCGAAGTTATCATGGGATTTTAAAGCCTAGCTTATGTAGAAAGTCTTTATATGCAAACACTAGGTTTGACTTTCTCTAGAAAGTTGTCCAAGGTTAACAGGAAATTCAGGGTTCCATGTTCCAGTCCATAGCCCATCTCTGACCTCAGGAGAGTCACACTTTCTGGGTGAAGTTCTAGGTAGTGTGCAAGTGATAGAAGTACTAATATTTGCTAACCCCCTCCTTCTTTCTCTACCTTACTAAATACTATTAAATGATTATTTTGTATCCATACTTTCCTACATAGGAAGTATGGATTCAATACCATGAAGCTAGGAAACAAAAGAAAATAAATGCAGCAATAATATTATTCATGTTCTTTCTTATTTTAAAGCAATGGGAAATAGAGGGAGAATGCTGTCTTGGCATGTTATTTAGAAAGGATGAGATCTCAATAGGCTCACAAGATGGAAAAGTTAATGTAGTCTTTTTGGACACATTTCTTTAATAGACTAAGACATTATTTTTAGTATATAGAAGTTAGTTGGAAAACTAAATGTTTCTATGTCTAAATTAGAATAAGATCTTTTCTATGGAAGGAAGCAGTTAAAAAGATACAAGCATCGTGTATGCTATTGTCAAATCCCAGTAGTGAAGCAAAGTGAAAAATCTACCTATCCTACTTCTCTGCCTCATTGGCAGCCACCCTGTAGCTCCCTTCTGGGCTTGAAATAGCCCACAGTGCTGCAGAATCAGCCTCAACCATCTAACCTTTCCCGTATCTCCTCTCCTTACCTGTTCTCTGCACACACAGGCCTTCTGGCTCCCAAGAGTCTCCCAGGTTCAGACCCTCTTTAGGGCCTGTGCATTGGCCACTTGCCCTGCCTACAATGCTTTTCTCCTAGATTTTCCATGACTATTTCCTCTCATCAAGTTCCAGTGCCAATGCTGCCACCTCCAAAGAGACACCCCTAACTCACCAGTCTGGAGTATAAATTCCGTCTTGGTCACTTTCTTTCCCATTGCTTTATTTTGTTCTCTTCACAGAACTTCTAAATATCTGAAACTCTTAACATATTGGTTCCTTCACTGTCTATTCCTCCTCCTATAATGTAAGATTTAAGAAACCAGGGATTGTATATTTTGTACATTAGTTGTTTTTCAAGAAATACTTGTTGAATGAGTGAATGAATGAATGAACATGATTCTCTCCTAAAAAGATAATGTTTTAACCAACTGTCTAGTTGAATTGATTGTAGGGAAGGTTTTTTGTTGTGTTTCTGAGCCTATTTCAAAATCCTCATCTTTTAGCTAGAGTTTTGGCGTGTTTTTTTTTTTTTTCTTGTTCTGTTCTTAGAGAAGATACCACGTTCTTGAAAAAATTTCCCAGATTAAGTAACTTTAGTTTCTTTAGTCTCCTCTCTTGGGATTTATGCATTAATATTCTAACAATGTGGATGTCTGGTTCTCCCCTGAATCCTATTCATGTTTTCCACCTTGCTTTAAAATGTAATGACTTAGAAAAGTAGCTATTGTATAAATAATGCTCTGACCAGTGTTGAATGCATATGAATCATCATTTAATATACAAAAGGGGTAGACTGATGGCCAATTGCAATTTATTTCCTTCATCTTTTTCTAGTAAAAATTAGAATTTTATTATGACAGTACACATGCATGTCAAAATATTAAATTAAAGTTATATTCCATATAGTTGTAATTTCCTATTTCCATTATTTTTGGAAAGAAATAAGGATGACTTAATGTTTCCAGACTTTTAAAATGTAGCTAAATAACCTTTAAATATTGAGTAACCATAAACAAATGTTTTCTTCAGATCCTAATTGACAATTAATCCCCTTTTGTCCTTCCTTCTTTGTCATCAGTTTCAACAATATTATGTTCAATTTGTTGAGTGGTGTCTAACATCTGGGCTGCACAAATCCAATCAATGGCACTTAACATTCTAGAATTGCTCATGCCATACCAGACTCCACATCACCTTTGAAGCACAGTCTCTTAAAGAATCCAGAAGAGATTACGGTCTCATGTCATGAATATGGTTAGAAAGTTGTTTACTCTGCAGGTATAAAGAATATCATGTAGTAATGAGACCTCTGACATTAGGCATATTCCTTCGGATACTAAAATAGATTGCCTAGAAAAGGGTTTTCTGAGAATATTTCATTTGTACCACTTTTTTTTTTTTTTTTTGCTGAATATAAACATCTATCTTGCCTTTTATCTTTTTATTGGAGCCTTTACTATGTAACACTTTTTAAGTGACCAGTATCTAAAGATTTATGGATATATGATGTATAAGGCAGAGAGAGAAATCTTTCCATTATGCAAATAAATGACAGTCATGGATGCATCTTAACACCTGATTACTATTTGATGATGTCTTATTGGTTTGGGGGGGGGGCTCTTTTTCTTTGTTTACATGAAGCATGTGAATACATAGGATTTTTGAGCAGATTCAAATGAAAAAAGAGAATGGTTCCCAAACCATTCCTGGCTCTTTATTTGGAACTGCTGCTGCATGATCCACCTGATTTGAACACAGCCATCAACATCAATCTGCCTCACTCACTCTGTCTACCTCAACTATTTGTTTGGTTTTTAGAGTCTTTCATAATTTGGCTTTAAAGTATCCAATGTAATTTTGCAATAAACCCACAATACATATTGTCCAGTACTGTGCTACACCCTATGGTTGTAATCCCTATGAAGATACTTCTTACTTCTCCTTTCCCCCCTGCTGTCATCCATCATCTTGCCTCTTTTGCCCAGAGAAAGTCCTCTTCCCATCACAGTGTCTTCCCACCCTTCAAATTCCAGACCATGTTACATCTCTTCCCTGATCTGCAGCCTTCTCATTCCCGGTAACCCAACATCTTCCAACCAGATCAAGTCCCTGTTAGGTTTCCTCTTCCTAGAATCTCAGAATAGTTCAAAATTAAGCATTTAAATACATGTGTACTCTTTGTTATGTCATACATATTACTCATGTCCCTCAAATTTGTCTATAAGTTCCTGAAAAATCAAAGCATCATGTCTTCAACTTTTCTCTCCCAAAACGCACAACACAGGATGGCTCTTGGCCTGCAATGTGTAGAAGGGGGATTCCAAGCATCTCTCAAGTCCAATAGCACCATTCATAGAGTTGATGGTAAATCAATGCATCTGTTGATTGACTGGTTTTAAGTACATTTTAAATTATTATCTTTTGGGGAACCTGGGTGGCTCAGTGGGTTAAAGCCTCTGCCTTCGGCTCAGGTCAAGATCCCAGGGTCCTGGGATCAAGCCCCACATCCGGCTCTCTGCTCAGCAAGGAGCCTGCTTCCTCCCCTCTCTCTCTGCCTGCTTCCCTGCCTACTTGTGATCTCTGTCTGTCAAATAAATAAATAAAATCTTTAAAAAAATTACTATCTGTTAAGGGATGAAAGAAGGTGATAAACAATGGTGTGGACAGAAAGGAAACAGTACCTTGGACAAGGACAAGGCAAAAATACAGAAGTCCATAGTCCTAATTTTGGGAGCTTAATAATTTTTTAAAGTATTTTCAAGTAGAATGCACTGTATTATTATCTGTTTAGAAAGATTTGGTAAATGGTATAAATCACCTCCACAAGTCTTTTATAGACCTTCAAGTCAATGGTGTATGGTTTATCTGGTCATCACAAGTGAAATGTTGGATGTTAGTCCACACCAGAGGGACTAACATCTCCTGAACCACAGCCCATTCAGTGTCTGTCACACAGTAATTGTCCAGTCAGTACTTACTGACAGAAGTAATCAATTAATGAATTTCTAAATATCTAAACTAGGAGCATTGATGACTGGAGCTAGCTACTTAGTCTTAATTTTCTTGCTAAAATGTGCTAACATTTTAAAACCTTAGCAACTGTGGAATTACAAAAATAACTATTTCAAGTTCCACTAATAAATTTTTTTAAGTTTTTACACTTTAGAAGTGCTTGAAACTAAGCCAAAAGAAACTTTCAATCAGGAGAGAAAAACAATGGAATTTATCATTTAACACCAGTCAATGACTAGAACCTTTGATACTATTACCTCAGGATGGACATGTTGATCCATACCCTTGGAAGGCAGAACAAGTATTAAGAGATATGTTCAACAACAAATGTTAAACTGAAAGTTATATGAGCCAAATGATATGAATGAAGGTAATAGCCACTGATAAATATAGGCTTGTATTATAATTGCTATCACAGAGGCACCTGGGTGGCACAGTTGGCTAAGTCCTGAACTCTTGGTTTCAGCTCAGATCATGATCTCTGGTTGCTGAGATGGAATCCTGCGACTAGCCTTGCATTGGCTCCACACACAGCATAGAGTCTGCTTGAGAGCCTCTCTCCCTTTCCCTCTGCCACTCCCCTCTAAAATAAATAAATAAATATTTAAAAGAAATCATTGTTATTGCAGCCATCACTATCATTGTTACCATAATCATCACTGTTATCATCCACAGTGTCCATCTAAGAGGTGGGAGACACCACTGACAGAGAGCCAAGGCATTAGGAAGGCTTGGCAGGATCCGTAAAGTTCAGGGTGGAATCCTTCAAATACAAACCAGGAAATCCCTTCAATGCTCATGATACCAAGGACAGAGCAAGAGCCACAACAAGGCATACTAGAGCCAGAGACCCTGGGGTCCTCAAAGGGTGAGGGTCTCGAAACACATGACAAGATTGACCCTGTGGGAAAAAGAGAATTCAGGCATGGAGTTGGAGGTTAAGTGGACTCAGCCGTTAATGATTTTAGGACTGTGAAGAATGGTGGGCTGGGTAGGCCAATTTGTTGAAGGAGTAAATAAATCATCAACTCTCGGTAATCACTGATTAATTCAATTATAGTTTTCTTTGTTCTCATTGTGCATTGGGTGTCAAAAACTTTAAGTGTAGTATATGGTTACTGGTTACATACGACTTCTAGCTATTTCTCTGAGGCCTATTCTATCATCTCAAGTGAAAAAAAAACAAAACAAAACTAAATCCAACTTTTTTTTTTTAAAGATTCATTTATTTTAGAGAGAGAAAGAGCGGGAGCAGTGGGAAGGGCAGATGGAGAGGGAGAGAATCCTCAAGCAGACTCCTCACTGTGCGGGGAGCCCCACATGGGGCTCGATCCCAGGAGCCTGAGATCAGGACCTGAGCCAAAATTAAGAGTTGGATGCTTAACCAATTTGAGCCACCAAGTACCCCTGCTAAATCCAACTCTTAATTATTCTAGAGATATGCGTTCTTGGCATCTTTCCTTTTTGAAAGAGAAAAAATATTTTGGTGTGTTCTTTTGGCTTCTTTTTGTTCTCAGTTTTAGAAAATAAAAAATCGAATCTACTCTACATGAAACAGTCAGTGCAATGTACCAAAAGAGCAAACCTGATCTCACCTTTTTCCTGTTTAAACTGTTCTTGTTAAAGGTCACCATTGGCATTTGAATGTACTCCCTATGCAGCTTACCAGAACTGCCAGGAACTGGAGAATGAGAACCCAGCCTTACATAAATCCCACCAATGACCAGCCAGGGTCAATCTTGTCATGTGTTACAGGAATGACCCTTGTGCTGGGCTTTGAGTACCCCAGGGTCTCTGGCTCTAGTATGCCTTGTTGTGGCTCTTGCTCTGTTCTTGGTACCATGAGTCCCATTGAAGGGATTTCCTAGTTTGTATTTGAAGGATTCCACCCTGAACTTTTTTTAAAATTTTTTAATTTTTAAATTTTTTTTTTAATTCTTCTTACCATCATGCTCTTTATTTCCTCTGACCTTTGGACATATTCTGCCTCTCTAGAAAATATTTCCTTTCTTTTCATCTACTTTGCTCCAACACATTCTTCAATCTCAACTGACGGGAAGGCCTTTCTTGATTCTCCCCTACACGATGTTAGTTTTCCATCTTAGTCTGTTATGAATGCTATAACAAAAATTCCATAGACTGGGTGGCTTATAAAGAAGAGAAATGTATTTCTCACAGTTCTGGAGTTTGGAAGGTCCAGGATCAAGGAGCTGGTAGATTTGGAGCCTGGTGAGAGCCTGCTTCCTGGTTCACAGATGCCCCCTTCTCAACTGTGCTCTCACATGGTGGAAGGGCTGAAGGAACTCCCTGGGGCTTCTTCTGTAAGGGCACTAAAATTGTTCACAAGGGCTCTGCCCTCCTGACCTAATCATGACACAAAGGCCCCATCTCAAAATATCATCCCACTGGGGATTAGATTCCAATATATGAATTTTGGGAGACACAAATACTCAGTCTATGGCAGTTTCCCTGGTCAGGTATGGTGGAGATAAGGATCTGTAAAATTCATTACTCTTGATTATTATTGTTTAATTCTCTGTTTTCCCACCAGATTTGGTGCTGTAGGTGCCACAAGACCAAAGCCCCTTTCTGCCATCTTCTTAGATGAGTCCTCTGCACCTAACAGAATCTGGCACCCTGTATAAAAATAAACTCCAGCGTGAATGAATGATTGATGTATGACATCACTGGGGCTGCCTTTTTCTAACCTCTGTTCTGCCCACTTTTCCAGAGCCCTCTGTATTTTGAAGCCAAATATTTTGTAAATTTGAATTTCCATCAAGTTAATAATGTTTCTGGTAACCATCTAACTAGCACAGTCTGGTGCCTATAAATGAAAACTTTTTATGGTCTTTATCTTTCAAACTCATTTTAGTATTGTAAGAACATTTTAAAACAGAAATATATAGTCACTTCTAATAATTAGAAATGACCGCTTTAGGGATGCGTGTGTGGCTGAGTAGGTTAACTCACTGCCTTCAACTCCGGTCAAGATCCCAGAGACTGGGATCGAGTCCGGCATCGGGCTCCTTGCTCAGTGGTGAGCCTGCCTCTCTCTCCACCTCTACTTGCCACTCTGCCTGCTTGTGCACTCACACTCTCTCTTTCTCTGACAAATAAATAAATAAATAAAATCTTAAAAAAAAAAAAAGAAATGTGTGCTTTAAAGATAAATGTATACCTAAAGATCAGGAAAGAAAAAAAGAATACATTTTAGCAGATTATTAGATATTTCTATCTGTTTTACATAAAACCTGTGGGGAATATTTGGTCTATCTACTTATTTATTATTTTCTAATTGACTTCTGTGATTAATTATATGATCTTAGTGAACACTTAAAAATAATAAGTGGGATTATTTAATTAATGCATTTTGATACTACATTACGGTAAGAGAAAGTCTCTTTAAGAATATTCTAGGACTGTAGAATAATTTTATTTTTCTTTTGACTTTAATGATAACTAAGATCTGAATTATTCAAAGTTATAGTATCTCATAGTCATATGCACAGATATCATTCATGCTTGCGTTCTTCAATCTGCCTGAATAAACCTGTCACTTTTAATAAAATGCTCAATATTTCAGCACCATCAATTATTTCCACCTGGTAGTCTTTTGCCCTGTAAAAGTTATTAAATCAATAGTGTCTCACAGCAATTATACTAAACATATTTCAAATAAATTTAAAGAAAAAATGTAAAGCACTTAAAAATATAATATAGACCTGGTATGAAATAAGAACTACAGAAAAAATGAAAAACAGACATTACATATCCTAAATTGACTGATAGTGCTTATGTGTAAATATGCGAAAGAGAATTATCAGTATGAAAACCAATTACATGATGCTAAATCACATTTTAAAACATCATTTTATCTGTCTGACATGTCTACTTCTCTTAAAATCTGGTTAAAAGCTATCATAAAAATCTCTGAAGTATGTTATAAAATATTTTACAAAAGTAATAAAAAAATAACTCTGTACCCTGTCTTTGATGAAAGGTTGATTATCCTAAATATAATTGTCATTTGGGAATAGATACATTATCATTTTCTTCCTATGACTCACTTCTACATCTTATATAGCCTTTTTTTGTTTTGCTTCTGAGATGGCGTTCATTGCCTCAGGAGAGGTGAGAGAGAAACCAATAGTCTCCAAAAGGTCAGTCTTAGTCATAGATAAATGAGATGGACATCTGTGGGGTATGATTTCAGAGGCATCAAGCAAGATTCCTTTTCCTAAAATATCTTCCCATCAACTTCAAAATTTATTCCACAAGATATATTGCTTTACTTTAGTTAGGGATAAAGCCAAAAATAGGGGTTCTTCAAAGACATGACACTTTGACTTAAATTTATAGTGATGTTTACTGTTAAAGTAAACCTGTCTACATAGATACAGATAGTTTAGTATATTGAAAAAGCAGAGAGGAGATGGAGCAAGATACAAAGATCCTGAGAACCCAAAATGGATAGAACTAGTAGGCATCAAACCTGGGCGTATGGTGATAGGAGACAGATATACCTGGGCTTGGCTTACGTAGCTTTCATGAGAAACATTTTTAAAATGACAGTCAAAAAAGTGACAGTTTTGGGGGGGCTTCCTGGAGGGGTAAAGGGGTCACATGGCTCAAAGGAGTCCACACCATATAAAAGCTTAGCTTAGTGCTTAACACATAAAAGGCACTCAATTATGTTAGCTGCCATAATTATTCTTTTTTTTTTTTTTTTTTTTTTTTTTTAAAGATTTTATTTATTTATTTGTGAGAGAGAGAGAGTGAGAGCGAGCACAGGCAGACAGAGTGGAAAGCAGAGTCAGAGGGAGAAGCAGGCTCCCTGCAGAGCAAGGAGCCCGATATGGGACTCGATCCCAGGACGCTGGGATCATGACCTGAGCCGAAGGCAGCTGCTTAACCAACTGAGCCACCCAGGCGTCCCTGCCATAATTATTCTTATTTCTGAAAGTAAAGTAGAAAAATTCTCATGGCAGATACATCAGGCATACATGGCTGTACACCTGGCAAAATCATGAAGGAAGATTAATCAGATTGGAGACTATTAATGTTTGCATTTAGTCAGAAACACTGGCCCTATGATGATTGTTCAAAGAGTTGTTCACTTACTGATGCCAGTGTTCATAAAGCTGCTCCATATCTATTCTGTGGAGAATGTGAAAAGCATTTTGCTCTTTTTATATAAACCTGCAGAACGTTTTATTCTCAGAGCAATTTAATTCACTGGAAGTTATGTTCCTGCTAGAGACTGTCAGGCAGAATATGCTAGATTTAAATGAGTGGTGCTTTCATTAATGAGTCCATAGGAATAAAGCTTTTAATTACATAAATCATAAATTATGGTTAGGATAAATCCTCACACAGTGTAAGTAAACAGGACACTGAACAACACAAAAAAATAATCCACTCAGAGATGCCAGTGCATGTGTAACTAATGTGACAGAAGCCCCCTCAGAGAGCCATAGGAAGGGAATTACCATGAGGCAAACTGGGATATATGTCAATTATCTCAGGAAGTAGGCTGCATGAATTATAAGAAATATCTGTACAATAAGAATTAGATAATTAGGCATTTTGAGCCATGTCCGTGGCAAAGACAACCTACTTTTCAACAGTGGAAAATCATGAATCATGCCCTCACAGCTGAATACCAAACTTACAAAAACCATAAGCAACCCCCCCCCTTTTTTAATCAAGTTCTATGCCCAATGGGGGCTTGAACTCACAACTATAAGTTCAAGAGTCACACACTACCCATTAAGCCAGCCAGGCATTCCCACCAGCACCTTTTTGATAATAACTGGGTTTGTCTACAAGGTTTTCCTACCTAGGAGAAATGTACTGGTTAAGGAAAAAGAGTATTTAATTCAGTTGACAGTTTATTTTTTAAGTGAAGTGAAAATATTCACACCCAACTCACCTCAAGGAAACAGATAATATACGGAAGGAAAACAAACCACAATTTGTCTTTAGTTGAGTCTTGATTCCCCCAAACCAGATGTCTATTGCGTCAACAAGACCACATGGAAAGTACATGATTGCTATATCAGGAAGCCCACATACTTGAAACTAAAACAGACAGAGAAGTCTGTTCTGTCTCTCACTTCCTTCTCCAGCCTAAATTCCAAACCCAAGTCTTGAAATTACCACTTTCCTACACTAAATAAACAAACAGGAGGAAAGGAATACGAGAAAGTAACTGCTGAGAAAGAACTGTAATTCATACAGAATTTTTGGTTAACTCTAAGGTAAACTAGATTACGGTATTCACTTAGATAATAAATTTTTTGTTCTATTCCTTTGGGTACAATTTAACTGAATCACATGATACAGTGGATAATGGTAATATCTGAAATATCATTTTCATTGGGTTTTTGCTTCTTGGATATCAGACTCCGCAGGCAGACATTTCACAGTTTTCTTCAACTTTGGTCCTTCCTGAGTTGCTACCAGGCAGGCTCTCTCTTCTTGTGTCTTCCTGTACTTTCTCAAAATTAAGGGAGACATCTTTAGGAATAGTATCCTAGGGATTTCCTTAGAGGAGGAGTCTTTCTAAAGAATTGTCATTAGAACTATGTATTTAGGGAAAAAAAAGAACTATGTATTTTTTTTTAAAAGATTTTATTTATTTATTTGACAGAGAAATCACAAGTAGTCAGAGAGGTAGTCAGAGAAGCAGGCGTGGGGGGTGGGGGGCAGGAAACAGGCTCCCTGCTGAGCAGACAGCCCTTTGCTGGGGGGCGGGGGGGGGTCTCCATCCCAGGACCCTGAGATCATGACCTGAGCCAAAGGCAGAGGTTCAGCCCACTGAGCCACCCAGGCACCCCAAGAACTATGTATTTTAACCATCTTGGAACTATATATTAGAACTAATATTTGTGATATACATACACACAAGATTTCTGTTTACAGCATTTCCTACTTATTAATAGCACTTCCCACCTTTTCTTGAGGTGACGTATATTTTTAGAACTATTCTATAAGCTTTATTTAAACATCAGAGATTCTCAGCTATTGATGTTTTCTTTTTTACTCCAAGGAATGTAGTAAACAAAGAACTGGTCCATTTGTGAGGATTGAAGAGATGCATTTTTAAATAAATCACAGTAGCTGGGTTCTATCCCTGCACTACAGAATTTCCCAAAGTTTGAGTGTAATGAAATATCAATAAGGCAACTTTCGCATTGGGAGCAAACACATTTTATCCTTTGAGATTTTCAAAGGGCTTCAGGGCATTGGGAATACCTGGACATTCATGATTTGATTCCATTATTATTTACTGGTTCCAGAAGAGGCTACTGAGAGGTTGAAGAGCTCACCAGAGACTTGTGCAAACGTAAGGGGATAAGGATCTGTAGTTGGTGTTCAGGGTCTGCCAAGGAAGTCTGGGACTTGTAGAGTCAGGAGTCCTGTATTCTTGGCATAAAGATAAATCAGAAATTGACTGGAATTAGGAGAAACTAACACCCTGCTTCTAATCCTGTCAAACACTAGGTGATAAAAATAGAAACATTTGACAATAAAAGAGACTCACAAGAAATATAGATGAGTTATAAAATTGGATCACATACTAGTCCCCGAAGCAAATCTCAAAAAATCAATCTCCTATATGGACTTTCTCATTGTATTTTCTGTGTAAAATAAAGTTAAAAGTCAAGAGCAAAAAGGTATACTTGAAATTCTATTTGTTTAGAAATGCTAATATATTTATTTGTAAATAATTTGTGGGGTTTAAAAATAAATAGGAATGGGAGTAATAAAACATTGAGAATAACATAACAGTGAAAATAATACATATTAAAACTTTTGGCCTATAGTATTAAGAAGGAAATATATTGTCCTCATTGTATATGTTAATAAAAGCAAGATTGAAATTTATGTATTTATTTCACTCAAGAATATATAGAATCAGAACAGTAGCAGAGATGCAAAAACATAAAAGGAAAGAAACTGCAAAGATAGAAGCATAAATTAAGATAGAAATAAAAGGAAAATCACCCCAAAAGTTAAAAGCTAATTTTAGAAATTGGTGATAAAATTCTTTTTCAACAGGATTCCTAAAGACAAAGGGAATTATCAAATAAATTAAATCAGGACTGAAACAAAAAAAAGAACTGTAGATAAAGCTTAAAAGAATTAGAAGAGCACATAATGACTCCCTTCATGACAATGAATTTTAAATGAAATGAAATACATATTAATAAAATCAGTTCAAAAAAAGTAAATTAGAACAAATATATAAGTACTACTGAAATCAAATCTGAGGTCAAATATCTATCCCGTAGGACTTTGATGTCAGGGATGGGCAAACTAGTAATTCAAATATTCCTGCCCCATTGAAAACAAATAAAAAGATGCAGAAGATATTTTTTAATTCGTTTAAAGGAATAACAAGACAAGGTTATCCCATTAGACTTCCTTTACAAAAAGTAAGTTCATAGGTGAAATTATTAAGGATTTCAAGAGAGTGAGAATAGAGTACTAAGACATTCTAGACCTCCTCAGTGTTGAGCCCTTCATGACTGCACAGGTCAACACCCATGAAGCTGGATCAGACTAGAGTCCCTCCCAAAGCTATCCATGAATTGAAACCTCCTTGAGGTTGGGACCATTTTTTCTAAGATTTTTGTTCCTTGGGAAAATATAGCACATAATCTGATTTGCTTTTTAAAAATACCACTTGGTAGACATTTGATGGAAGTGGAAGCAGGGAGACTGATTAAGAAACTTTAAAAAAAAATTTTTTTTAAGATTTTATTTATTTATTTGACAGAGAGAGATCACAAGTGGACGGAGAGGCAGGGCGGGGGCGGGGGGGGGGGGAAGCAGGCTCCCTGCTGAGCAGAGAGCCCAATGCAGGGCTCCATGCAGGGCTCAATCCCAGGACCCTGAGATCATGACCTGAGCTGAAGGCAGAGGCTTAACCCACTGAGCCACCCAGGTGCTCCAAGAAACTCTTGAAGTAGTCTTACCACTAGTGATAATTTTCATTTTCTACTCATTTATCGATTTAAATATCATAAATTATTTGTCACTAGAAATCCCTTGAAAATGCTTTGCTTCTTAATCCCCAGAGATCAAATTCTCACAGAATATATTTCACTGGCTAAAATAACATCATAGTATGCCTTTCGTTTCATTCCATGTTCCTTTTTCTTACAGATATTGAATAGTAAGATTCCATAATACTGTGGAACCATTTTCAACGAAAATAAAACAGGAATATGTTAAACACTTACATAACCGAAATTTTGCTTCATAAGAAATATTTTCCATTGTTACTGAGGCAATTCTTCAATTTGACAACATCTCCAAATGGCTCCGATAATCACTAAAACACTGCCGAAGATCCTTCTAGCTCCTGTGGACTCGGCATCTGTAACGGCATACAAGAGGGACCGAGAAAGAGCAAGAGGGCACAGCTGTCTTCAGAAACAAGTGCAGAACTACTTTCTGCAGAATAAAACCCCTGCTTTATGGCAGTCCATATAAAACAGAAGGTGAAAGCCAGTATTTTTTAGGTGAATACACTGCAGGGGCTGGCGCTGTTTCCTCCCTTTTTCTTTTGGTAGAAGGGAAAGGGTCCTCAAGCAAACAAAGAGTTAACTCATGCTGGTGTTTTATGCAATTAGAGTTTGAAGGAAGGACAGAACATGAGCGATGTAAAATCTATGATTCTGTGTAATTTCACAGAGAATTAAAGGGAAAGAAATACTACCATTGGGGTTTTGAACTCATGGTAATATCAGAGATAATCTAATCAAAACTTTTGTATTACAGATGAGTTCAAGGTCAGAGAAGCACAAGTGACTTACCCAAGGATAGTAATAAAGTTCCTTTCTTAAAAAGAAACACTTCGATTTGGCATATGCAAAGTACATGTGCAGATAATTTAATGAAAGAATTTGTTTTATTTTTAACATTTATTTTTTCTATTTTAGACAGAGAAAGAGCAGGTTGGGGAGGGGCAGAAAGAGAGGGAGAGAGAGAATCTCAAGCAGATTCTCCACTGAGCATGGAGCCGGACACAGGGCTCAATCCTAGGGCCCTGAGATCATGACCTGAGCTGAAATGAAGAGTCAGGTGCTTAACTGACTGAGCCACCCAGGCACCCCTAATGAAAGAATTTGTTAATCATGCTTTATCACTATTCCTGTTACTAGTTTATTAATAATTCTTCATAGTACTTACAGGCTATACAGGTGGTTAAGTACTAAAAAAGAAAAAAAAAACCTACTGAAATATTTCAGGGCTGTTACTATGTTAAAATTTTTTAGGATTTACAAAGACAAATCTCTGTTTTTACTATAACAATCATTGTGCCTACAAACTTTTGAAAAGCTCTAAGATGATACTATAAATTTTATAAAAACTGTCCACATTTAGTGGTGCTACATATATATGTATATATGCATAATATATATATATAATATGTGAATATGTATATTATATAGTATACTTGGCAAAGATGATTTTATAATATGTTTCCATTTAGCTGAAATCTATATATATCACTGCAGATGTCTTTGCTTTTCATAGGCAGAGAAGTTTTATATCTACCAGGAGATATCTGTTATAAAAAATGACAGTTCTATGAATTTAAGCTTGGCTATCCATCTCTACCTTGGAT
The DNA here is from genome assembly GCF_030435805.1 of Mustela lutreola. Classification (NCBI taxonomy): domain Eukaryota; kingdom Metazoa; phylum Chordata; class Mammalia; order Carnivora; family Mustelidae; genus Mustela; species Mustela lutreola. The sequence continues at coordinate 13,807,307 of NC_081295.1, read as the reverse complement.
TTAAGAAACACATTTTGATGATTCACCCATATAGTGAAGAGTAGTATCGACAATAAAGTGACTTAAGGCTATATAAACCCATAAATAAAGGGAAATCAAATTTTCATGCAAGTAATCCACATAAGAAATCATTTTTTTAAAATTGGAGAAACCTATCCTAAATTGGTATGAAGGCCACAAGTTCCAAAAAAGGAAAAATAAATGTTTGTCATCTCCATTTTTTGCCACATTCACACAGAGTTCTCCCTCCACACCTCAAAAAAATATTTTGGAGTTTTATAGTGCCTAGCATAAATTTTCTTACAGTTCCTAGTTTTTTGAAACATACTCAATAAAGTGTAATTAATTGCTTAGTTAATGGGAATCAATCATTTGTTTTCCACAATTAACCATATTGGGTAGAGCAGCGCTTCTCAAAACTTATTGCGAATATAAATCACCTGGGGGTCTATTAAACTATTGATTCTGATTCAGTAGCTCCAAGTGAAGACTTCACATTTCTAACCAGTTTCTGGGGGCTGCAGGCCAGCAGACCACACACACTGTACCAAAGGACTAGAATACGTAGCCATAGTTACTTGTTTCTGTTTCCTCTCTCACACAGGCACTCAACAAACACAGACTGAGCACGAACTGTGAATGAGTCACTGTGCCCTCTAACAAGTAAACTCAGCATTTGTGAACATATTGCAGTGTTGTTAACAATCGCCAAGATCTGGAGGCAACCAAAGTGTTCATCAATGAGTATATTTCGTTATAGAGAAATATAAAGAAATTATATATATATAAGGAATATAGATATGTAACAGAATGTTATTCAACCATAAAAAGAAAGAAATCTTGCCACTTGCCACAACTTGGGTGAAACTCAAGGGCATTATGCTAAGTGAAATAAGCCAAGGAGAGACAGACAAATATTATATGATCTTACTACGTGGAATCTAAACAAAACAAAACAAAGCAAACAAAAGCACACACAGAAAACAAAAACAAGATACAAGCTCATAGATACAGAGAATTGATTGGTGTTGCATGAAATAGAGGGGGGAGGGTGGGCAAAATAGGTGAAGTGGGTCACAAGATACAAGCTTCCAGTTACAAAAAAAACATAATAATAAGTCATGGGGATCTAATGCACAGCATGGTAACTATTGTTAATAATACTGTGTTGTATATTTTAAAGTTGCTAAGAGGGTAAATCTTAAAAGTTCTCACCACAGGAAAAAAAAAATCATAACTGTGGTGATGGATATTAATTGCAGTTATCATTTTGCAATATATATAAATATCGAATCATGTTGTACACCTGAAACTAATATAATGTCATATGTCAAATTTATTTTCTCAATCAAAATAAATTTAAAATTTTTAAATAATTTTAGGTGTAAGTGGGCTTTTGAAGTTCTTTTTCCTCTATGTTTTGCTTATTCCATTTCAGTTATAGAAACTTGGTAGCAAAAGGCCTTAGGGAAAATGAGTTAGGAGTATTTGGTAGACTTGGTTGAGAATTAGTAATTCACCATTAAGTTGACTAAGTACCATTTAAATTCTGGAGGAAACAATCCTTGTAAAGTAGTACTAAAGGGAATGTCTTCCATTCTCCCTGAAAACAGTATTAAAATGCAGCCTGGCAGTTTGGTTGGGAGAGTCAACCAAAGTTCATTTTCCTCAACCTCGAACCCTCTCAACTTTTCTTAAAGTAAGAAAACCCCATGGAAAGAGGCTAGGCTTGGGAGAGAATGTGGGTCTACATACATCGTATTCTACTTACTTGTGTGATCCTAGTAGAGGTACATCAACTCCTGAACCTTGTTTCTCATCTGTGAATGTGCGTTAATAAAAATAGCTTACATTCATTTAAAACATACCTATTGAACACTTCCAGTGTGCAGGCGCTGTTCTGGCCCTTGGGATGGGCCTGTGAACCGATGAGCGTAGACTTCTCCCTCATATGTCTATTGGGTACAAATAATGCATAAAAGTAGGGCCTGGCACACAGCCAACACTCAAAAATGGCAGTAATTAGTTTTATTTTGTAGTTGTCAACTCTTTGATGCTCTCAGGGTAACTCCTAGATAAGTAGAACTGCCATTTTCATATACTTTCAGAGAGCTCTCACTTACACAGTACTAAACCATACGCCAGGCAGGGTTCTAAGTGCTCTAGGTAGGTGTCTGTACTGTAATCCTCACCAAAGCCCAAGAAGCAGGCTCAGTTTACAAGGATGAGAACCTGATGTTTAGAGAGGAAATGAAGGCATTTCCCAGGCCTTGGGGCAGTTCCAATAGAGCTGGGATCTGAACTCAGAGAGTTTGGCTACAAAAGACCCTACTTTTCACCACAACACCTTAGGGTAATGAAATTAGAACCATTTTAAACAAATTGGAAAAGTTTGACTTTGAGTATTAAAAGCATCTGTGCCAAGTAGTGTATTAGATAGGTTTGTGATGCCCTCTGGTGGAAAACCAAAAAAAAAAAAGGAGCATTAGATGCTGCGGGAAGAGAAAGCTATGAGTTGACTAACATTCTTGGTTCTTGGAAAGTTTATAGGCTTAGGAAGGTGGCAGGGAAATCACCCAGGAAGAAGACATAAAAATGATGAGTAAGACTCAAAACAGTGAACACGACACAGATGCTTCACATACTGGCTACACCCAGCGAAGTCTCCGGAGTGACAACTGTGTCTAAAAATTGTAAGGCAAAATTTCAAAAGGTAAAGAGCAGAATTAGGCAGTTTACTAGAGATCATTTCAGTTCAACAAGTATTTGTTGACGTGTCACAAGCATGAGCAAGAAGCTATTGCACACCAGCGGTCAGGAACGACTTGCTAAGGAGCATTGTGACATTTCCTTGATCATGGCGCTAGAATTTCAGGATTCATGAATTCTTGGGGCATGCTCTCCTAAGGGGCCTGTAGGCATCCTCTGTGTGCTGTACCGTCCATACCTCCAGCAAAAGCAGGTTCATAATAAGACATTATTTGTTTATCAGGCTATACATGCAACTGGTTAAAGCCAGTAGGCCTTAAATGTAAGTCAACCAGTACACTATGACCACCACATAGCATTTTCTATGAAGTCAGATACTGATGCGTTTCCTGTGCTCACGCAGCACAGGAAGGTGGGAAGTGATGCCCTATTCTTCTTCTATTCTCTCTTCCCCTCAGTCCCAGAAGTGATAGCACCTTGCTCCAAGGAGGCCAGGAGGTGCTCAGAAAGACACTATTAATTCCTAGTGTTCCGTGGAATGGCGAGAAGCTACTGGCCTCAACCATGCTCTCTGTTCCTTTTGGGGTCTCTCAGGAAGATGGTGGTGACATTAAATGAGTAACTGGGCATCGATATTCTTTTCTTTTGAGAGGGAGAGAGAGATGTGCCAGGCTCAGTCTCATGACCCTGAGATCATGACCTGAGACAAAATCAAGAGTTGGGCACCCAGCCAACTGAGCCACCGAGGCATCCCTAGTGTGGCCACACTCTGAGAATCTGGGACTTCACGTGGAAATAATTTATTCAGAGAGAAATAACATGATCGGATATGCTCTAAAACTAGAAAATTGATCCTTCAGGAGGCTGACCTACTGGCATTACTGTTTTCTACCCTTTTATCTGTGTATAATCCATTAACCTCTCATTTAGTGTTTTAAACTCCTCCTCTGGGAAGAAAAAACCCATCCTTAAAAATACTGAAGCATTTTTACTCAATTTTTTTTTTTTTTAAAGTGTAGTTTTAAAAACTTAGTGTAGCCCTTAAAAATACATGTGTCCAGAAGTTAGGTCAACAAGGTACGTGCTTCTTTGGGTTGTCACAGTCTCTAACATCACTTCCTACTCTCCCCTTCTGCCACCTTGTTCTGAAGTCTTTGAAGACAACTTCCAGTGGATTTTTTCTAAGTCTTGGCATGAAATAAATACCATTTTTTCCTATTGTGCGAAGAAATTGGTTGATGAGAATTTCTTTTCTTCACAGTAGTAAAGGGACTTCTGAGGCCATCTGAATTCTCATTTGGAATTCCCACAGTGATTTGCTCGTGTAACTCTTCTATAGAGTTTACCGTTGCTCCAGAAGCCACACAAGCTCCTTGACCAGTTCTTTTCTGAATTAATCAGGGGCATCATAAAATAGTTGCACATTTGGAAAAAAACAGGGGGAGGGGAGGAAACAAGAAAAAAGGTGATTCTTATCATTGCCCAAGATTTTTTCAATATTTCCTTTGTTCCGATCCTCTTGTTAGAATTTTCCTTCCATTCTCTTACTATATTTTACTTACTCCATATTTATTTTATTTTGTTTCAATTACAGCTAATTTAGTAGGGTTTTTTTCCCTTTTCCTCCTTACCCCCTAGACTTTTTCAACTGGACTTTTTATCATATGCATGGAATATGAATTATTTGGGTGATCATTAATTTCTACAGGGAAGATTCATAACTAGTGCCATTCTAAATGCCTAAGAAAAATTAATTTATTATATATAACACATGCATTACATCATTAAAGCTTAGTTCTCTCCTGGAACACTGGTTGATAAAGACTGCATTTGACATCACCCAGCACACTGCCTTGCACATAGAAGTGCTTTTTAATAAACAAATAGATGAATAATGGTAAACTTCTGTGAGCCTTGAAGTCATACAAACTTCTGTTCAATCAATGCTTTAACAAAATTATTTTCTAGTATTAAGGTGACTTTTTTTGGCTTACCTACTGAAGACAAAAAACAGCTTCTAAATTCTTAAGAGTAAAAAATATAGCTGAAGAAAAATTTAACTTGAGATTATTCTCACCTTATCAAAATTATAGATTTATAAAGTATCTTCTTTATTTAGACTATTGTAAACATCCAGATATTTGTGAGCATTAATATTTTGACCAAAATAAAAAAATTACAACAGCTACATTTACTTATTATGTGCTGGATACTGCATTAAATCTTTCCCTATGTTCTCTAAGGTAATCATTGTTAATATAAGGTAGGTGTTATTACCTTCTCTATATGTGAAAACTAAAGCTCATAGACATTAAAAACTTGCCCAATGTTGATAGTAAGTGGAATGTCAGAATTCCAGACATTCCAAAATTGTCTATTACTTTCTTTCCATTTTGGGGCACGGGTATCCTGCAGGTGCTTTGGACAAATAAAAGTTTAAATTTATCTAATACATGGCAACATGGCCTCTTCTGTTTATGGATGGAGTTCCCTTCTGCATATTGGCAACATACAAGAACTATATTAACAAAATGCAATGGATGTTTAACCATCAGTGCTTAAAAGAAAGAAGGGGATGGTTCCTTCTCTTCAATTCTACCTGAATGACAATAACTTGTTTTTACTGTCAATTCTATAGTCCTTCTGAAGCCAAATGACAAGGTACAGCTGGGCTCTTGTACTCTTCATTCTCATCTATGTCCAATATGTAAAAGGATATTGGACCAAAAAATAAACTCTAGTAATAAAAACAAAAAGGGCATTGACAAAATAGTATTTTATAAATCTCCTGTTGTAGGTTCTCTCAAAGCTCAGGAAGTGAGGAAAAGCTTTTTCTTGAGGAAAGTGAGCAGAGAAGCTTTTTGAACATGGTCACATGAAGTCTTACTGGGGATGTAGAGGCAAAGCCAGGTTCAATGGCACTCCACTGACTCCCAGAGAAGAAGTCAGCTTGAATCCATATAGTTGTTCCTGCCTTCATCCATTTCACAAATATATATTAAGCATTTCCTGGGTGATTACAAATCAGTGTTATCAGGAATACAAAGACCTGATAACAGCAGTTACCTGTCAATTTGGGAGAAAGGAGGGGGCTAATGTCAGATGACGAGTAACTTACTACAAAACCACAAGTAATGGGAGTTTGAAAAAAATTATCCCAGTTGATTTAGACCTCTATCCTTAATTTTTTAGCAATGCCCTTTTATCTCCATATCTAGAACTTGACTTACTTTTAGAATGTATGGAATATTTGGGTATTCAGGTATTATACTCTGACCTATTTAGGTTATGGAGCCAGAAAAGACTCCTCTGATACTTATTTGTTATATGATCTTAGACCAACACTAACTGAAATGAAATGAGAGCCACATATGCAATTTAAAATTTTCTAGATGTCACACTAGAAATTAATTTTCATAGAACTTTTATTTAATCCAATATATCATTATTTCAACAAGTAGTCAAAATAAAAATTATTAGAGATTTTGCTTTTCCTCATACCAAGTCTTCAATATCTGGTTTATATTTACATTTACAGTAAATCTCCATTTGGATTTGGATGAGCCACATTTCAAATGTTTAGTAGCCACATGTTGCTACTGCACTGAACAGTACAAATCTAGACTTTAATATCAACAATGTAAAAAAAAATGTGGAAGATAAGCAAGACCAGCACTTGACTCTTGAGACCAAAAAGTTAATAGTTTATACCTACCTATCCTAGCTTAACACTATGTTGTGGACTTTATTTTATAATCTGGTAACACAAATTTCATAGAAGAACAGTAATATTGTTTCATCCATTTTTATATTAAACTTCACATGAATGAACAAACTCAAAAGTATGGTGTTATAAGAGCACCATCTTGTGGTTCTGTGTTGTTTACATTGCTGAAGCCAAATTTGGGGAAAAGGGAACAAGACAAACCATCTGGATAAAATTGTTAGTATAAGAAGCTACTTAATGATAATAAAGGAACCATCATTATTTTCTTTTATATGTGGTCTTTCCGTCAGGTCCTCAAGATGTATGAACTATGCATGACGAACTTCCCAGTTAGAAGACTTGGAAATGCTAAACTTTGGGTACCAAATCACTGCAGCATGAACCTTGGATAAAGGCAAGCTAGGATTCAGTGCTAATGCGCTAATAGTATTTGCTTCAGTGAAATGTATGACTGACACTGAAAATATCCACAAAAGACAAATGCATACAAGCATACTGAGATTTTAACATTTATATTAACATTTATATTTAGAGAAATATAAGCATCCTTCAGGGACAACAGAACAGCTGCTATAGGCTACCAAACCTGAACTTTCTTCATTAGAATAAAGGCCTCAGGGAAGTAGCATTGGCCACTAAATGGTGCCTCCCATTGACCAGATATGCTAGGTCAGACCACTTTTGACCAAGGTCAGCTGATTAAGGGCTCTTCTGAATGTCGTCATATATTCTTGTCACAACATGAACTGTGTAAGGAATCTACTTTATCTGTATTCAATCCATAAAACACATAGCATCTCTTTGGTTACCAGAATAAAAAGATATTATGACAGTACTGTGAATTTCTGTAAAAAATGAGTAATTTTTAAAGATACCATCCATATATATCACAGTAACCACAAAAATGCTAACATCTTAAAATTTATTCACTTTCCCTTGTGTAGCAAACTTAAAATAGTCCATTTTTGTGATCATACCAGTCCCAAACTTATTTTGGCCTGAGAGCATGACTTCTTTCCTTAGAGAATGCTCTACATAGCTGCAAGATGGCTTACGATCCTATATATATACGCCAGTATTGATTCCAGACCAAGGAATTACATGTCTCAAGAGTTCTGGGGGTAAAACACAATCTTCTTAATATTAATTAATACAGTTAATCAAAAGGTATCAGGAAAGACTTCATCTTTTTCTTGTCCAGTGCTCCTAGAAGGATTTGGCCACTCTGTATTAGTTATCTATGTATAACAAACCATTCCCAAATGTACAGGCTTTAAAACACCAAACATTTATGACCTCACAGTTTCAAGAATTTGAGAGCAGTTAAGTTGTATGATTCAAGTTGCACTCAGCATGTTGTCAGGGACTATAGTAGTCTGAAGGCTTGATTGGGACTGGAGGACTTACTTGCAAGAAGACTCAGCCTTAGCAATTGGCAGGAAGCCTCAATTCTTCATTTGGGACATCTCAAAGACCTCAAATGTCTTACAATGTGGGCCTTCCCAGAAGCTGCTCACAATTGGCCTTCCCTTAGTGAGTGACATGAGAGAGAGAGAAGAAGAAGAGGTAAAAAATCACAATGTCTTTTATAACCTAGTCTCAGGAAGGACATGCCATCTCTTCCACTGTTTTCTATTAGTTACATAGACCAAAACTGATACAGTACAGTAAAGCAAAGGTGCAAATATCATGAAGCTAGAGTCACTGTGGGGGCATTTTAGAAGCTGACTAATAGTCTGCTTTCTGGCCTCCAATAATTCACATCCCTCTTACATGAAAATTACACTGATCCTCTCCTCAAACTTTCAAAAGTCTATTAGAGCTTCAGCTGGAAATCCATCATTACATAAATCTGACCTTGGTGTAGATGAGGCTCCTTAGGCATATTCTTGAAATACAATTTCTCAAATACAGTTTTTTTTTTTTTTTCAGTCTAAGGATCTGTGAACTAAAGGGACAATTTATTTGTCTCCCAAACACCCAATACAGAAGGATGGCACCAGCAGAAGAATGTTTTAAGTTCAAGAAAAAGTCAAAGAGGTCCACTCTTGTTATTTCTATTCAACACTGTACTGGAGGTTCTAGCCATCGCAATTAGACAAGAAAAAGAAATAGGAAGCATCCAGATTATAAAGGAATTATATATTGCAATCATACATTGCTTGTGGGAATTTACAACAAAGCAGCTGCTATGAGAAAGAGTTTGGCAATTCTTTAAAAAAATTAGACACAGAATTAGCATGTGATTCAGCAATTCCACTCTTAGGTAAACCCAAGGTAATCAAAAACGTATGTTCACACAAAAATTTGTATATAAAATGTTCATAGAAGCACTATTCATAATAGCCACAAAATAGAAACAACCCACATGTATATCAAGTGCTGAACAAACAAAATATGGTATATACTTATAGTAGAATATCAAACAAAACAGAACTATAGCTAATTAAATATCAAATTGGGGATAAAATGAAATCATAAAAATAACCCAAAGGAAAGCAGAAAGAGAAAAATGTAAATGGAACAGATGAGACAAATGGAAAACAAATCAGGATGGTAAAATCTGATCGTATTAATATTCATATTAAGTTAAAATGGCCTAATTATTCCAATTAAAAAGGTGGATATTATTGAGTTATTATTGAGTTATTAAAAAACAATATTCAACTATATGAGGTCCACAAGAAACACACTCCAAATACAAGATAAAAAATAAGCTAAAAGTGGATGGAAGGGATATATACCATGCCAGCAGTAATTACAAAAACAACAAAAAGCTAGAGTGCTTATTTTAGTATTAGACAATGTAGATTCCATAGCAAAGATATTACCAAGAATTTTAAAAGTCATTTTTAAAATGACAAAGGGAGTATTTTACCAGGAAGGTATAACAATTTTAAATGTTTATGTAGCTAATAACAAAGCTACAAAATATATAAAGCAAAAACTGAAAATTTACAAAAAGAAACAGATAAATCCGTAATTACAGTTGAATATTTCAATACCTATCTCTTAATAATAGAACAAGTAGATAACAATCAGAAAGAATATATAAAATATGAAAACACTATTAGCCAAGTTGACCTAATTGGTTGACATTTATAAGGCATTTCACCAAAGAACAGCAAAATTTATCATCTTTTCAAGTAGACATGAGACATTTACCTGATAGGTCATATCCTAGGTCATAAAATATTTGTCAATAAACTAAGGATTCAAGTCACACAAAGTATCTTAGACAACAATTAAATTAGAAGTCAGTAAAAGGAAGATACCTGGAAAATTTCAAAGTATTGAGAAACTAGCACACTTTTAAACAACCTGTGGATCAAAAATAAATCAGAAAGGAAATTATAAAGCATTTGAAAATTAACAAAATTAAAATATCAGAACTTGGGACATGCTGCTCAGACAAAACTTGGAGGGAAATTTATAGCACTAAACACCTATGGAAGAAAAGATCATATCAAAGACCTCAGCTGCCACCTTAAGAATCTAGCAAAAGAACAGAGAATTAAACTCAAAGTAAATAGAAGTAAACAAAACCAAAAAACAATGATATGGAAGAGAGAAAACTTATGAAATAAAAAGGTGATTATTTGAAAAGGTCAATCTAAGAGATAAACCTCTCATCAGACTGATCAGTAAAAGGAGTAAGACTCAATCAACCAATATCAGCAATGAGAGAAATGAACATCACTAAAGATTTTACAAATAGTAAAAGGATAATATGGTAATACTGTGACCAATTTATTCCAATAAATTAAGTAAATTACTTTAATAGAAACATACCTTTAAAGTCATAAACTACTAAAGCTCATCCAGGAAGAAACATAAATTGAACCCTGTATTTATTGAAAAAAGTATATTTTAAACACCTTCCTACAAAATAAACAAAAATACCTCCAGACTCAGATGGTTTCCTTGGAGAATTCTAACAAATAGTAAAAGAAAAAATATAATTTGAAACAAATATCCAGAAAATTGAAAAGCAGATAATATGTCCCAAAGACACTGTAAGAAAACTACAGCTAAATAACTCTCATGAATATAATGTAAAAATTCTTAGTATGCAACAAATTGATTCCAATAATACCTAAGAAGAATAGTACATTATGAACTAGTGGAATTAACTGTAGGAATGCAGGGTTGCTTTAACATTTTAAAATCAATCAACAAAATACATATTTAAAAAAACAAAAAATGAAACTATATGAGCATGCCAATCAATGGGGGAAAAACATTTGACAAAACCCAACATTCAATCTTCATAAAAATTTTCAACAAACTAGAATAGAAACTTTGTCAACTTGATAAGGAGGATCTATAAAAAACCGACAGCCGTTATCATTCTGAATGCTTTCCCCCTAATATCTGCAACAAGATAAAAATGTCTTTTTTATTTCTATTGAACATTTTACTGGAGGTCTTAGCCAGTATAATGTGGCAAGAAAAAGGAAAAAAGACACATAGACTACAATGAAGAAATAAAACTCACTATATCCAGAAGACAAAAATCATCTACATTGAAAATCTGATGGGATTCTCAATTATAAAAGTGAGTTTAGTGGGTTGTAGGATACAAAATCAATCATTTGCATTTCAATATACTAACAATAAACAATTGAAATAAAAAATGTTACAAAATATAAATTACTTAGGGATAAATCTGACACAAGATGTAAAAGGCATGTAAAATTAAAAGATAAAATATTGTTAAGAGGAATTTTTAGATGTAAATAAATAGAACTATGTTCAAGGGTTGAAAAAGTCAAGATAAGTCAAGCAGAGAAAGACAACTATCATATGATCTCCCTGATATGAGGAAGTGGTGATACAACATGGAGGCTTAAGTGGGTAGAAGAAGAATAAATGAAACAAGATGGGATTGGGAGGGAGACAAACCATAAGTGACTCTTAATCTCACGAAACAAACTGAGGGTTGCCGGGGGGAGGGGGTTTGGGAGAAGGGGGTGGGATTATGGACATTGGGGAGGGTATGTGATTTGGTAAGTGCTGTGAAGTGTGTAAACCTGGTGATTCACAGACCTGTACCCCTGGGGATAAAAATATATGTTTATAAAAAATAAAAAAAAATAAAAAATAAAAAAAGAAAAAGTCAAGATGTCAATTCTCTCCTAATCTAATAAATTAATAGATTAATTACAATCACCAAATTTCATCATGTATTTTTGTAAGAACTAACAAGGTAATTACAAAATATATATAGAAATGCACAGGACCTAGGATACACAACTTAAAAAATAATTTCTTTGAAAGAAAAAGGATAATGTCACTGCCTGACTTCAAGACTTATTTTAAAGCTAGTTATCAAGGTCGTGGATTTGGAGCTCGAGAGACAAATAGATCAGTTAAACAGAATAGTCCTGAAATACTTCATATTTATATAAAACTGATTTTTACCAAGATGCAAAGTCATTTCAGTAGAGAAAGTGTAGTCTTGCCAACAAATGGTGCTGGAACAGGGGATACTTATTTGCCATCCCTCTTATACTATATTCAAAATTTAACAAGTGCATCATAGACCTAAATGTGAAATTGAGACTATAAAACTAGAGAAAGTATAGATATGTATGTTCTTAGATTAGGCACATTTTAGATATAACACCAAAAACATGATCATAAAAGACAAATAATTGGATAATTTGGACTTCATCTAAAATAAAAACTAAGGCACAGCTAAGAAAATGAGAAATAAGCCACACCCTGATATACCGCTCTTATCTAAAATATATATCCTCAACTACCAATAATAAAAGAACTCACATCATTTGACTATATACTTTACCAAAGAAAATTTATGGATAGCAAATATCATGAAAAGATGTTAAACATGTTATTAGGGAGATGTATATTAAAACAATGGTATGCTACTACACACCTCTTAGAATGACTAAAATTACAAAGACTGACTATACCAAGTGTTGAGAACATGAAGTAAATGCAACTCCTATCATTGCTGGTAAATGTAAAACGTTATCTCTACTTTGGAAAGCATTTTGATATTTTCTCAAAAAGTTAAACAAAACATACATTTACCTATATAATCCAAACATTCCACTACTATTTTGAGAAATGAAAGCATACCACTTATCTTACAAACACTTGTATACGGTTTACAGCATTTTCATTTCTAATACAAAACTTGGGGTGAGGGAGTGGGAGGCAAATGTTCATTAAGAGGTGAATGTATGAACAAACTGGTATATCCAACAGGGTACTGCTTAGTAAGAAAAAGGAATTAAGTACTGACACACACAAAAGGGATGAATCTCAAAATTAAAGTATGTACTCTGACTAATCTCATTAATCCATTTATATAAAAATCCTAGAAAAGGCAAAATAATCAACAGTGGCAGACCAGTGATTACCTGGGAACTGACAGGAGGGATTATAATTGGACAGGAAATTTGGGGATACTTATGTTCATTACCTTAGCTGTAGCAATGGGTTCATGTATGTACATACACCAAAATGCCAAATTATACTTTGAATATTGTCTATTTTGTCAATTTTACCTCAGTAAGCTGCTTATGTCACTGCTAATTTCATGGGCAGTTTTATTGGATAAGATACACCCATAAATCCATTTAAGATATATACTCTACCTCAGGCTTCCACTGAGATGAAAGGCAAAGGCCTTGAGAGTCTTTGCAGCTCTAGGTAGAGGATCTGAGTGAGGCTCACCCTTAAACTTTTAGGACTTTTGTCTGAGCTCAAACTCTCAGAATTTGTCCATATTCATAATTGAAACTAAAACATATTCAACTCTAGAATTAAGGAATAAAAAAAGTACATACCCTTGTCTTGGGCTCTTATTAGCACAAATGTTCTGAATGCAGTCAAAGATAACATTTTATTTTATATTACATATTTTTAATCTTTCTAGTATTTTTATATGGCTATTTAAGTCATAGTTTTAATTAGTTTAGTAACAGATGAATTAATACATTATGATTTCTCATCATGTTCCTTGGTCTTGCCTTGAAATCATCTTGGGATGCTTATTTCAAGACCCAACTTCACAACTAAAATACTGGGAGTGGGGAGAATATTGGGATCAGAATGGAACCTGGGAATGTCACAAGCTTCCCAGATGAGCAGACACAAATGGAACCAACTCAATGCCTTCATACATACAAACACAGTTTCTCAGTTTCCTAATCCGTTTCTAAGATTAATATGTTTATCAAAGTAAAAAGTTCACATGACTTAGTAAGCTTGTAACAATTTTATTCATAACAGGTACAAAATTTACATTTACACGTGTATATATATATATACACAAAAAATCTTTATTTTCTTCTTTGACATAAAAAACAATACAGAAATATTTACATATGTACATAAATATTAAAACATACAGACTTTATAAACAGGAAAAAGCAAGATTTCACAAAGTACTTTTTGGGAAATACACACACTGAAAAAGAGGTTAAAGAAAGATGACAAAACACTTGAATTAATAGACTTAAGTTATTTTGATAGGTATTAATTTGGTAAGGAAAATAAAATGTCTCAAATGCTAATAGATGGTAAACAAGATATATATTTAAGATTTTCTAGGTAAAATTACATGGCTTTCCTTTAGTGTAAAAATTGAATCAGTTTTATTTTATCCCTGAATCACAAATACCAGATAACTAACTAGTTTTCCTTTTGTTTTTAAATATTAAAATTTTCTGATTTATACTAAATTTTAAACTTTTTCCACATTAAATTGTAAAATATTTTAAGAGGCTGTATATTCTCTTTACTCACCAGGGTGAAAAATCCCATGTACTACATTGATTTCAACACAAAATTGGAAATCAAAATACATTTACGTTTTTTAAATTAAAACCTAACATTTTCTAACTAACCTTCATGATTAAGTACAATTGATATAACAAGGTATCACAATCTGCGTAAATTATTCTTGCTTTTTTTAGTACCAGGCAGAGGACCTATTTTATAATTGGCTTTTAGGGGTTTGCCATTCAAACAGTCTTTGGTGGTATGATAATTACATAAACACCTTGTACAATAATCAAACCCACAACCTTCTCGATTACAGATCGCCCGCTGTAAATAACAATCATATTTTGCTGGTGAATTACAGCGAATACAGGCTTTAAGGCTTTCATTCTCTTTTAAAGTCTTGGCAACCTAGAAAGAAAATCCATAAACAAATTTTAGTGAGGACTGAATGTAATTTAGGTAGAAATAAATAAGAAAGGTACCACTGAACCTTCCCCAATATATGAATAAAGGATCCATACCACACATAAAACTCCTGCCCTTAAGGAACTCACTCTTCAATGAGTGAGATAATTATCACTTGTCAAGTGATCTAGTGGCTATTTCCTAATGCTACTTTTGAATACATTCTTTTATTTCATGAATGCTTACACATAAATGCCCTAACTTAAATGCCATCTTTACTGTGAAGTCTTCCTCGTGTCACTTGGGAGTTGGTTGCTCTTTCACCTCTAGTTCTTTTTTTTGAAAAAAGCACTTATCACATTATATGGCATTTATTTTTATGTAGCCATTGTCCATTCTAGATTACAAGACTATGAAGGGTGCCATGTTTTCTTATCCATGAATTACCTGATAGCAGATATTCAATGTTTTCTGAATAAAGTTAATTGTTATATTAGAAATTCCATCATTAACACTTAAGACAGAAACTTAAACTTCACTATGGATAATTCATACTTACTGACCAACATGAAGGTAGTTAGCAGTCAACATTTTATTTCAAATATGCACTTAGGCAAGATTATGGTTTCTTAAATTAAGCTTGCCAAATTATCCATGTGCAGAGTAGAAATTATAATACACATTGCCCAGTGATTTGAAGGTGCAATAGGAGGGCTTCAATTTCTGAAAGTTGGCCTTTATTCACTGAGTTCTATTCCTCAGATATCAAAGGCAACAATTTTAAAATGTATACTGAACAGTTTGCTAAGATATTTTAAAATCAAGGTTTTCCTTGTATTTCCAAATTAGATCTCAACATCACTGAACTAACATAAACAATGTCAAATGGTATCTATTTTCTACATAGGAAGACATCTTTGTGCACTTTCCTAATTTGATTACTTGAATTAGGAATTCAATTACTTGAAATGTTTTCTTGGTGGTCAACATTTCTGAGAGTAAAATGAAGGGGATAGAAGATAAAATCTCCATTAATAATTTGCTACTAGTTCTAATTATGCTATAATTAAATTTAAAGTTCTCTTTTCTTACTCTAAATCCTTTTAACAATTAAGTACCCCATAAGTTTCTAATTTATTGACAAACAAAAAATTACCTCAGAGAATTCACTGTGTCGACTGTAAGTAGAACCTTTCTTATCACCTGGATTGGATAACTTGGTTTGAGCACCTTTTTGGGGGTAAGTCCGAGCTTCGGATTTTTGAATACGAGCTAATGCAGTTCTGAACATAGTATATTCTCTTGTTGAAGCATGTGGTGAAAACTTAATGTTCTTTTCCTAATTAGAAGAAAAGTTTTAATAGGACTTAAGAATATTCTCCTTTATTTTCAACAATCAGGCATTTTTATTGTTTGTACATGTAAAAAAGAGCAAATGAGACTGCAAAAGATTTTTCCATACATCCAATTTACCTGCACATGCTTTAAATATAGCCACACTATACATATAGACAATACTGACAGAAACTGCAAACCAGAAATTTTGAGAAAGCACTTTAAATACTCAGCCTATATAGCGTTTAATACATCATTTATAAGGCACTAATGCCAAAACAAAGTCATTCTTTTCACCACCAATAAATGGCACATCATGTTTAATTAAGTCTCACATCAGTGTCATGAATGGATTCAAAATAACCTTTTAGATTAGAAAACTTTCCATTAATACCACCTTATCAATAAAGAAACTGAACTTGGAGAATAATTTAAGCAATACTTGACTAAACTTATATAGCAAATTAGTAGCACCAAAATTTAGACCCAAGTCTGCCAACTGCTAGGACTGAAATTTCAAACATGTATTGATACTCTCAGAAACATCTCCAAATTTACCAAGTTCATTTTGGAAGGCAACTGAATTCCCTTCTGCACTGAAAATCTTCAATATGTTGAAAATTTAACTGAAAAATACAAATGGCAATGAAGCTTAGCAACATGGTCAACTCTTATTATTGGAGAACTGACCAATTTTCCCTTTTAGACATGCCATTTCTAGGAAGAACTCAAGAAATAAATGACTAGGTGGGATTCCTTTCCCTTTATCTTTGAATTTTGTTTGAAGAGTTCTAGTGAAAAGCAGAAATGCTTTGTGGATGTAAAGGATTTCCAGATTATCTGTTATCTGTCCTATTTCCCCCTATTTGTAAAGAGCACTAGCTGTTATACTTCAAAATGAAAACATCAATTGCCAAAGACTTACAGTAACTCTTTGTATTGCTTTATTATACAACTGAAATGCCCCTTTATCATCTTCTAGAATCTTCTTCCAAGTTGTACTCACTTTAGACACACTGGAAAAGTAAAAGATTATAAAGGAAACAATTAAAGCATCACAAAGAGCTAAGAGGAATAAATATACTACAGAAACATTAACAGTGCGAAGAAAAAGAAATTTCTATTAGCAGAGCTACTCAAACCTGTTTGTACATTAGAATTGCCTGAGGTACTCAAGATGTAAGGATGCCCCAGGCCTAGACATTTGGGTTTAATTGGCTTAAAAAGAGGACTAGGGAGACAAACCGTAAGTGACTCTTAATCTCAAAAAACAAACTGAGGGTTGCTGGGGGGAGGGGGGTCGGTTATGGACATTGGGGAGAGTATGTGCTATGGTGACTGCTTTGAAGCGTGTAAACCTGGCGATTCACAGATCTGTACCCCTGGGGATAAAAAATATTGTATGGTTATAAAAAATTAAAAATTTTTTTTAAAAAAGGGGGACTAGGGTAGTTTTTAAAAGCTCCTTATCAAGCCAAATACATTCAGGCTTAAGAACCATTGCTTTGTACTTCCATTTTTGTCACATCTGCAAACAACAAATAAGTAGCTCCCATTCTATATAGGACACCATGTTAGCTTTGATATTAATAAAAGTTGTAGACAAATTTCAAAGTACTATAGGACACACTGCTATCAGTAGATATCAATTTTCCACTTTGTTAAAAAAAGTACAACCTACATGTCAATTATCCCTCAAGAAGCTAGCCAACAATAAAAATCCATACTCCCTTTTGTTTTGTTTTAGCTATGTTTCAAAGACCAGCATAAAGTAACACCTGCAAAGAGTAACTATTAATTTTTTTCAAAAAGCCAAAAACAATCTGATTGGGCAGGGTCTACTCCAATAGTTCATATAATTAATTGTTACCTCATCCTAACTAATCTTTAGTGGAATGAGGAACGGTAATATAAAAGTTTCTAAGAAACAGTCATAATCAGATCCACTTGAGAGTTTCCATATTTTCACTGTTAAACCAAGGAAAGCCTACATTAAAAATGGCCATCAACTATTTTTTACTTTCGAGTATGACAGAAGTCATAAAACCTACAGGACTTACATACCATAACTAGGATGTTGTTTTATAGTTAAGAATATACGATATAGCTTACATATTAGAAATATTCAAAATTAAAAGGAACAAAAATCCCAGTTTAACAAAAACAGTTTCCTAAGCGTATAAATATGAAATGTGAAATAAATGGATTAAGTGTTTACTTTAAAAATTATCTTTCTTTCATCTTAGTGGCAGTTAAATGGTCAAATATCAGCCATTAGGCAGTCATTACCTCAATTAAACAATGCAAAAGGCTACCCTATTATGTCTTCCATAAAAGATGTTCGATGGTTTATACCAACACTCAAGTCTTCCAACAAAGATGTTCGATGGATTATACTAACACTCAAAGTAATCATACTTACTTGATTAAGTCCATATCATTGAGCTGTGTTAAAATATTTGCTAAAAGATGTCTGAGTCCCCTTCGAAAGAGTTCACTGAGAATATCTACACATTCCAGGCCCATTTTCCTGCCAATTATATTCTGTAGTTTAAAATTTTCACTGGATATAAATTCCTTCAGTTTCTCCCAATCTATTTTAGGATTTCGCTTGGCATTCTTTTTTAATGTTGAACAAACCATTTTTGCAAAATGAAGAGCCGGCAGCAAGTTTTTGCTGGGATATTGGTCAGGGCTTTGCATCTGTAGGCAGGACTGTGGACTGTCACTGAAATCTTCCAAGGGAAGGCTACCCTCTTCATGTTCATTGAAGCCACTTTGCTGGGAAAAGGAAGAATAGCCACTGTCTTCGTAAGGTCTACTGGTCTCTAGTTCTTCTATTTCATTTGAACTATTAAGTATTTGTTGCACATGTTGATTTTCCTTGTTGTGAAAGAGCTTGTTTTCATTTTCAGTTTCAAGTTCTACAACCTTGGGGCTCACAATTGGTGACCCAATATCTGATAACCTTACATAGTCTTCAATGCAGTCTTTATAAGAACCTTCCAAAAATGCAGGAGTATAAGAACCTAGTCTTCCAGTGTCATCAGGCTTTAGCATATCAAGTCCAGGATGAATATGGTCATAGTTAAAATCACATTTCATTTTGACAGAAAGAGTAGAACTTTCTTCTTTACAACCTACAAAAAAACCAACAAAAAACCGTTTAATGACAAAATTTTCATACATTTCTACTTCTAAAATTGGGATACACAGAGGTATAATTACTTTGCATTCTTTTAGCACTATGTCTTGCCTATGTAGCTATGAAATTATCCAAGTTTATTTACTGAGATGTGACAATGAGGAAATAGAATTAACTCTTAGTAAGTACATACATCTTATTCTTAAAAGGGGACTTCAAAAGATGGCTTTTAGTGTATAATCGTAACATTTGACTTTTAGAGTCTCCAGCTGATTGAGTAAAAAATATTGGAAAAAGGGATTATTTAGCACCTATCTGTACTTATGGAACAAATAAGGAAATGTGATGCAACAAGTGCCATCTGAAGTCAAGAAATTCTTAAATACAAATTTGTATAAGATTTAGACATTAGCTATTATTTTAAGCCTTACAAAAAACTAGGAGTTAAGTAAATTTAAACACCCATCAGTTAAAATCTACCTGAACTCCCACAACTCTCATCTCTAAGTTTTATTCCGATCAGTGGTATGAGTGAGTCTGATTTAATTAAGGTGTTTGTCTACTCTGCCAGATAGTAAACTCAACCAAAGGGACACCTCCCTTTATCTCATCTAGTATGTGCTAGAAATAGAAACTCTGCAATTTTCAATTACTGAACTAAGATTTCTCATGACTAATTAACCAAAGAGCCAGATGAATTAATAGTTCAGATATTAATCAGAAGATCTGATAAGTAAGAACAATACTATAATCAGTAGAAGACTAGATATAAGAATGTGAGAGTGGCTGGGAAGAAAGATTGTATTAGTGTTCAGTTTTAAATAACTGAGGAAGATATGACCTGAGCTGAAGGCAGGCGCTTAACTGACTGAGCCACCTAGGCATCCCTCCTCTTCTCATCTTTAGAACCCAGTTACTGGGAAACTCTGTTTGTTGTAGAACCCTTTCATTCAACACAACTCTTTGAATATGAACAGCTCTTTAAAATTTAGACTTAATGATGATTCAAACACCTTATTATTTTTTTTTAAAGTTTACAATTCCCATTTGCTTTCAAACACTTGCTCCTCACAATCTTCTGATGTAGGATGAAGAGGTATTATTACCTTATGTTTTACAAAGGAGGACACTGAAGTTCAGAAAGTAGCTTGCCCACATTTTGACATTGTAGTTGAGGGACAGATTACCCTCTTTTACTATAAATTCAGTGTTCATTCCATTATCTCACTTGGAAAGTGAGATAAAAGTATATAAAAAAAAGTATGCAAGCATAGGTTCACAGATTGTGGGTTATAATCCAATATTGCCTTATTAATGTCTCTGCTCAAATTGTTTCAGCTTTCACTACTGTAAGTTCATGTCCACTTGAAATACTTCTATTATTTCATTTTTGGAGCATTTCTTACTTTCTGGCATGACAAGATGCTCTAGGCTCATCTTCTATTTTTCCTGTTCCAGGCCTAGAATCACTTATTTTTCCAAGAACTCTGGTTCCTTTTATTGGTTCCAAAATCTGGATCCTGGTTGTAGGTTTAGTTTTAAAATGTGAAATTATGTAATAGACTTTAAAGTTGGAGAGGTAGAATTCTAGGGTATGTTGGATTTATTCATTGTGTAATAAAGAACCTTGAGGGGTTGAGTTGAGATATCCAGTTGACATTTTTAAAGATCATTGGCAACTGTAGAGAATGGACTGTAGGAAGGTACAAGTGGAAAAAAGAAGGCTGGTTAGTAGTATATATCATAGGTGTCCAGAGAGCTGATTAACTGATACTCGGATGACTGCAGTGGAAATGAAAATAATTGGGTGGATCTGAGGTCTCTTTAGGAGTCAACAGAACTTGCTGATGCTTTTTTGGATGCTGAATGAGAGAAAGTGAAGTAAAAAAATACCCTGGGTTTAAAATCTTGACTATCTAAGGTATAAGTGTTATTTGCTGTATCAGGGAAAACTGAGGCAGTTAACTTTTAAAGCCTATTTTCCGTTCTATAAAATGGGGTTTAAGAACCTAAAACTGGACTAAATGTATGGCACAGTCCCATCACATGGCATTTTTATCACATTTTAAAACCAAGTATTTCATAATGCTCTTATTGCAAATCAAAAATGTTTTAAAAGTAGCAAAATACCTTTCACACTATATTGCAGATTATATACTTTTTCTAAAAATCAGATCCAACTTCAAGTAAAAATATTTGCTTAGCCTTCTAACTAGCTTTGTGACATAAAATATTCAATTAGTTCCTTTCATTTTTTCTAAAATGGATACTAGTATCTACCTCATGTTATTGGGTGAAGATTCAACAACCTGCATTTTTTAAACCCCATTTACCAACACACTGTCCAATCATGAAAAGGTGGTATTACAGTTAACTGTACAAAAGTTTGACTTGCATTCAACTTTCCAAGTCAGAACAAATACTCCATATTAAAATACCATAGCTAAATGAACTACAATGCTTAAAAATTTTTATGACTATCTGAATGTTAAATGATTAAGTTCTACAATCTGCAGTACCCATAATCACCATGTGCCCAACATTAGGCATGGCTATTCCTTTAAGAGTTTGAGACCTCTAAAGCTTGCAGCCATCTGCTGCAAATCAGCCATCTCTACAAGAAATTTTAGGAAAGCTTGCCTTCAAAAATTACCTGGATGCGATAAACTTTTAATCTCATTTTCTCAAATTTGTAAACAGGCAATGAAATTCTTAGAGATAGCAAACACTCAGAGGAGGTGGTAATACCAGACAACTGGATTAAGTAATCAAAATACCATTTCTTAAAACCATCAAGCTTTAGAACTTCATAGGGAGACTTAGGATTGAGGATCTTCTAGAAATAGATTTAACCTGTTAAAACTATTTTTCCTCCAGTCTCTTAAGACTCCTTTTCTAATGAAAGGAGCATCTTTCAGTGACTGCAAAATATCACAAAGTCGAATTGTTAATTTTTTAAAAATGTGGTACTTTCTGAGGAAAAATAAACGCATTTGGATCCCTTTTCAGATAGCAACAAAGAGGATAAAAATAACCGGTTTGAGTGCCTTCCACTCTAACTGGGTTTGGGAATAGAGGGCTATGTAGTGCTTCAGGAGAGCAGGAAAAACCAGCAAAAACAAAACACAATCCTTCCATTTTGAGAAAGTCAGCTACAGAAGGATAAACTCTCCGTTTCGTATTAAAAAAAATGCTTCCCGCATCCCCCCCCTTTTGACCCCAGGCCTTGGAAACGAGTTACTGGGCAAAGGGAAAATTGGAAAGGGTGGGGGGGAGATGTTTTTTGTTTGGACAGCCCTGCACAGCCTGGCCCGACGAGGGGGTCCCTCCATTTGGCGGGAGTGGGTAGGGGAAGACCATGGAAATCCTGAGGGGTCGGAGAGGTGGCCCCTCAGGGCGCGGGCCGGGTGGAGGAGGCGGGAGATAAGCGAGCAGGATCTCCCGCGCCCGCCAGCAGGAGTGAGGCGGCGAAAACCCGGGGAAATTGCCCGCAGACCCCAGGGTGCGGGGTAAACACGGCAAAAGGGCGCAGGGAGTAGGGCTTAAGCACCTGGCCAGACCCCAGGGGCCGGGGGCTCGCGAGCCCTGTCAGAGCCCAGGCCCCAGGGTGGGGGAGGGGTGGGGGCATTTGGCGCCTCTTCAAGCGGGGTGGGGACAAGGATAGGTAGATCCTGCCAGGGGACAAGGGCGCCCCGAAAGGCCGAGCCCTTCACCTTCTTCGGAGCGGACGTCCAGGTTCGGCCTGGAAAGGAGAGACCCGGGCCCGCCACCCGCCTCGGCACTGAGGGCCTCCCCTCCCCGAGCCCCAGCCTTTCCCCCCCTCCCCCGCCTCAGGAACCGCCACCGACGCCCGCTCGGCTCCGCCCGGCCCGCCGTGGGGCGCACACAGGACTCGGAAGGGGGTCGGGTTCGGTTGCGGCCGCCCCCCAACCCCGCACTCCCTTTCTGGGCCGCGTGCCCCCCGCACCCTCTCCTCACTCACCGTCTGAGGAGCGAGGGCGCCCGGCGGCTGTCAGGGCGCTGCAGCGGCAGGAGCTGGAAGGGGGCCGTGGGGAGCAGCGGCAGGGGCGCTGGCTCATGCCAGTGGAAGTGGGGTCGGCCTCAGGTGAGGAAACAGCTACCACCGCAGAACACCAGGCCGTCCGCGTCACAGAGCTGTATCTCCTAAAAGGCGCCAGCTGGTACTTTTAAAATCTTTGAATTTGGTGCCCAAATCCACACGGCCCAATGGGGTGCGTTGCTCGCACGCGCGCTCCAATAGGAAGGCGGTGGGAGGGGGTGTCCTCACCCACGCCCAATTGGAGGCTGCCGAGGCGGGGCCCAGCTGTGAAGCCCAACCTCCCTCCTTCTTCCCGGCTCCGCGCGTCCGGAAAGATGCTGCGGCAGGGGGCGGGCCTAGGGGAGAGGCCTCCGAGCGCGCGGAGACCGCGGCCAGGCCGCACGTGGAGATAGCCTACCACGCATGCGTGAACCCGCCAAGCTTCCTTCCGTCTCGGGAAGAGGTTTTCTGCAAGTCCTAATTTCATCCTGAAGGCAGCTCCGGCTTCTGTCCGAAGATCTCCAGTGGGTACAAAGGGTAGCCGACTTTCTTCCATCAGCACGCAAGCGGGTGTTTGGTGAGCGGCGACTCCGGTCGTCCGGGAATCCAGACTTTCCGGAAGACAAGCCCACCCCCCAGCCCTACTTAGCCCGCCTCTCTAGGATTTAGGCGCGCTCCTCTCTCCCCCTCAGTTTCGCCCCACCCTCTGCCCTGTGCGTCTGCGCAGGCGTCTGTGGCGGGCCGTGGCTGCGGAGTTGGCGGGGTGGCGCTTGCGCGCTGGGGACCCCCGCGTTTCTCTCCGGCAGAGGAGCGGGCGGCGGAGGGTGGATGCGCACGGCTGCTCTAGCGGCTGGTTTGGCTGGAGATGTGGGGCCACGTCTCCCAAGGGCCTTTCCGCGGGGGCGATGGTGGGACAGTCAGTCACTTCCGTCTTGTAAGCGTATTTATTTGTATTTTCAACGACAGTTCTCCAGGCACCACCGCTTTGTACGGACGTTAAGTTTATTAAATTTGTATCTACGCTTTCCTCGGTTTTTGTTTACTCCAGGGTCCAGGCGCACGAGACCATAGTCCTGCTCCAAAATAAGTTTATAAAACGTCCTGACGTAAGAGTTCCAGTTCCCACATCCGAGGGCTGGAGGCCTCAAGGCCAGGGAAGGATTTTTTAGTGATGGCAGGGGAATGGGTGGAATTATTTCTTAGGTCTTCGAGGACGACTGGCACCGTGTTACTAGTCATGTTGAACTTCTGCAGAGTGTGCACTAAGTGGTGACCGTGCATCCCATGCGCTCAGCTTACACCCCAGGGAAACCACGGGGTTTAAGCTCCCCAGACTCCGAATCCCGGTCTTTGGCGGCTCTCCCTCTTGCTTTTCTGCAGCCTGAGGGAGATTGAATACTGGATTTACCTCTAAGCGTCCCGTTAAATTGGCGGCAAGTGTGGTGGGGCAGGGCTGAGAGGGTGTGAGTTCTGCCAGGTGCTGGGTGGATCCGCTTGGTGCAGAATTGTGATAATGAGTCCATCATGGTGTATAGCATTACTTTTCCATCTTTTAGGATGTTGCCTTAAATTAGTGTTTTTCTGGATTACTGAAATTTGGGCATCCCGTTAAGTTTTGCACCTGAGTGATAGCGTCCCGTTCGCTTGTCTTAGCTTGGCCTTGGAGCTGGGTCTTGGGAGGTGGAGAGTTGAAAAGACAAGTCTTACCCTTCAGATTTACATATTATGGGAAGAGATATAGGACAGTTACCAATTCAGTGCAGAAAAGAGCAATAGAAAAATAATGGGGTAGAGGGTGGGCAGTAGGGGCATAGAGGAATGACTTCCATTGGTCAAGAGCTTTGAATTAAGATCTGACTATTGGGAGGGTTTGTTCCAGAGCTCTAAGGATGTCTAGAGTGCATTGAGCAAGTGTAAGATTGGGAGGTTAGGTCAGAGAGAGAGAAGCCAGATCCTGTAGGATTTTGTAAGTTTACATGGAGTTTTGAGTTTCTTCTGCTTGCTGTGGTAATTGGAGGGATTTCAGCCAGGGAGTGATTTGTTGAATGAATGTTAAAACTACAGTAGCTTTTTGTCTTCTAGGTATTTTGCAAATGTTAGCCTTTAAGTCTCACACTAACCTTGGCATTATTTTCATTTTTGATTGTAAAAGTGTAGTTTGATGCTTGCAGGACTACACAGTTACTAAGCAGAAATTCCAGTCCCATTCTGCTTCATAAGTCCGCGTACTTTCCTCTGTGTTATACTGAGGAATGATAGTATTTGCTGGAAGCCTGACTGTTTATAGTACATTTTCACATTACTTCCCCATTTGACCTTGGAGATCATTACTCCTCTTTTCTTTTCAAATGTAGGCAAATGTATGAAATTTGAGGGGAAGAACAGTTTTCATTTAATTGAGCACCTGCACTATATTGGCTCTTAACTGCTGCTTAAAAGCTATTCTCTGGCAGTTATTTATTTTTTTCAGGAAAAGGCTAAGATACATTATTGGAAAAATTAAGATTATTGTAGCAATAGAAGTTAATACACATAGTTAAGCATAGTTTATTGCATACTAGAATAGTTTATGAAGGTCTTTTTCAGGGTATTTCAGGGTAATGTTTATTTTAGCTGTTAGAGCTTTAATCAATCAAAAATTTAATTAATCAATTTACTCAAATTTAATTATTATGAATTTTTTTTAAAGGACTCTTTTTATTTTTAAGATATTATTTATTTATTTGACGGACAGAGATCACAAGTAGGCAGAGAGGCAGACAGAGAGAGAGGAAAGGAAGCGGACTCTGCTGGGCAGAGAGCCCAATGTGGGGCTTGATCCCACAACCCCTGGGATCATTACCTGAGCCGAAGGCAAAGGCTTTAACCCACTGAGCCACCCAGGTGCCCCTATTATGAAATATTTTTAATTGGCAACTTGTTCAGTGGAGTGATGACCTTCTCTTAATTTCATTTTTAGTGAGAAACTTGGGCCTATTTTGAATTTTACTAGATGTCAACAGATGTTATGTATCTCTTTCTTCCTGCACATCAATATCAGAATTTTTGCATTTTTAGGTGCAAAATGAAGCACAGTAAGAGATGCTCTCTTTTAGCAAATTCTTATTGCAGACCTGCAGCATGCAAGACATCGTGGAGTATTTGGAAATTATTGGGAGATGGTACCTGCCCTTGTGTTTACTATCTGGGACTGCTGTCTGATAGACATAGCAGATGCTCAATAAATAATCTTTGAATAAAAGCATCATGAGCTTAGAAGGAAGCAGCTAAGGGGGATAGCAATAACACAACATTGGAAAAGTCAAATACATCACGTTACATAGGGAATTTTTAGAGATCAGAGGAGTTACTTTTATATGCCAGGATAAGGGCGTAGGTAATCTTTTGGACAGGGTTTCTTAATTTCAGCACTGTTGACATTTTGGGTCAGATAACGTTTTGTTGTCAGGGGCGGGGCAGTCCCATGCATTGTAAGGAGTTTAACAGCATTGTTAACAGCATTGTAAGGAGTTTAACTCCTACTGTCTGGAAACATTGATATGTCCCTCCCAGACTTTGCCAGATGCCTCTAGGGGCAAACCTGTAGATGAGAATCCCTGCTGTTGAAGATGGCTTTTGAGGGACTGGGGAGGAGGATTGCATGGTGTAAGGAATTTACAGGGGCAAGTTTAAAGGTAAGTGCAGTTATCAGAAAAAATGAATTTGATCTTACAGGGGGTAGTGAGTAAAATGGGCTGATACAGAATGATGCTGGATATGGATATAGATGTGTTTTGTATGCACACTTACAAGTTGGAATTTTATTTGGAACGTGGGAACCTATTAAGTTGTCGAGTGAAAGGCTGACAAAAAATCTTTAGGAAAATGAATCTGGCAGTTACATGTGTGTAACCTGTATTAGCATATAGAGAAGATACCTGGAGAGGTCAGGGAGCCATAAAAGTAGTCCTGGAGAGAAATAATTCTAGATGAGTAGTAATAATAGAATCAGTGAGGATTATTAGAATGTTTAAGAGAGTAGGATTTAGCAATAAACTGCATGTGTGGAAAAGAGAACTTTTTTTTTTTTTTTAAGAGGACATTTTAAATTTGAGAGAGAGGGAGATTGGTAGTGCCATTAAAGAAACGGAGATCACACAGTGAGAAATGGGTTTTAGAGGAATATGACAAGTTAAATTTTAAGTATAGTGATTGTTTTGTTTACGCTTCTTCAGAATTGCTATTCCAACTGAATGAGTTTTGATTAACTGCTATTGTAGGCCACTTGCAAATTAAGTTCTGTTTTTTCTGAACATCAGCTTTGTAGACAAATACTTTAGATATAATTGCCTTTTAGACATCTGTTTAGTGCCTATTATAGCATAATGTTGGGTCCTGAGGAAACAAGAATGAAGAAAACGACTTTTTGTCCATTAATGAGACAATGTGAGAAGTCTGGGAATACATGCTGATTCTATTCCCTGACCCACTCTTTCCCATTTCCTTATTAGACACAGTCCTGAGACGGGGGTAAACTGAGGTTATTACCTTGCTGTAATGTTGTCATCTGGTATGGTAAAGTACTGTGGATTACCAAAGAAGGGCAGTTAATTCTGCCGAGGGATTAAAGTGCCCTTTAGGTTGGAACTTGAAGTCGGCTGAGGTAAGCCAAGTGTCTGTTCTAGGCAGAGAGGGCAGCATAAGCAAAGGCAGATAGGAGCAACAAGGCATGGCTGCTAATGAAGATAACCATATAGATGTATTGTTTGTGCAGACAGCTGCAAATTCCATGGCCCTTAAAACGTTAGACTTCTTGCTCCAATAGGCTACATGCCAAAACTGTGTTGCTCTACTTTTATCTTTCCCTAGGTTCCAAAAGTTACATTGTTAATCTAGGAATAACTAATTTAGATTAGTGAGTAAAGTGGAAGCCAATGTCAGTTCACAGACCAGAATCTGCCAATTACTCTGCATGTGTTCATAAAACACCTACGTATCTTTAACTTACATTGTTAGAATTATGTAGGTACTGTGATGATTTCTAACCAGCTGTGATGTTCTGACGGATGGGAAGTTTAAAAATTGATGAAAAGGTCTTTTCTGACTTCATTAGTTCAGCTCTCATACCTTCCCATGGGGCTGGGAATGAGGGAGTGGAGAGAGGTAAGAGGGGAAATAACTAGACTTTTAATAGCTTATTTACAAATGAAGTCTAACATTTGAGACCCTTCATAATCTCAAGCCATCTTTTCTAATTATTAACTATTAGGTCAAGCGAAGTTCGGTAATAATATATTGTAATATTTAGTAACATGTAGATAAGCCCTTTTCATTTAAAAAGGAAACCAAAAGAAACAAACTAGGAGACACAGGGTTGCATGGACCTTTTGCAGAACAGAATATGGTCTAATGAACGGGACTTGCTGTATTTTTAAGTTGTGTAGGTCACCGAAAACCATTTTCATCAAATGTTCCGGTGAAGATAGAGTGCCTTTCATAAGCAGAATGTTACAAGGGAGAGGGATTTTTCTCAAAATAAAATTCTCTGATGTATTTGATAATATTTGGCCAGCTTTAAAATCCCAAGAATAAACTAGCAAGAGAAAATTACTCTGAAAGTTAGCACAAGTTAAGGCTCTAAAGAAAATTTGGTAATTAATACAGGTTGACTTATGAAAAGAAACCCATTAGCCCACAATAAAAGTTTTAAATTTATGTAGTATATATATATATATATATATATATGCTTACAAAGATTCATTCTACTGTAGATTCCAACAAATAGAAAAAGGCATGCAATTGGGGAAGTTAACTGAATTTCTTGTAATTCTTTAACACTTCAGTCATATAGCCTTAATAATTAAATCATTTTTTCCCCTTTGGGCATCCTACTTGTAACTACTCTAAGTTTAACACTTATCTACCAGGTAGAGCTCTTCTTGTAATCGTAGTCCTTTGTGTATCTCACATTTTCAAAAGCGTGAGTCAGTATTTCCGCCTTCTCTCTCTCCTTTATGGAATAACGGACTTTTCCTACAGTTTTCTTTCTTCCTTCGCTGTCCCCTTCTCTTCACTAGGTAAACCAGTTGAATTTACGACTCTTCCTTGTAGTAGTAATTTTCACCCTGGGAGAACAATGGGGTGTCTCCCATTGTTGTGTCTGTAGTAGTTCTTCCCCTGGGAGAACAATGGGGTGTCTCCCATTGTTGTGTCTGTAGTAGTTCTTCCCCTGGGAGAACAATGGGGTGTCTCCCATTGTTGTGTCTGTAGTAGTTCTTACCCTGGGAGGATAATGGGGTGTCTCCTTCTGATAGATCAAGTACAGTACTCAGTGTTCCCGTCAATACCAAGAGGTCCTTTATAGCTGTGCTGCCTCGGTCAGACAGTCACAGGCTTCCTTCCGCTTTAGGCCTTACTTCTCTGGGGTCTGACTTGTCACAGAGGAGCTAATCATACCAGGAATCCCATGGCAAGTAAGAGCCACTGAACTTCTTGTAAATCTTCCGAAGAAAAAGTGCTGATAAAGATCATGCCGATTCAGCTTTAAGCTCACTTTAAACAATAATTCTCCTTTCACAAAGGTGAAGTCATTTGTCTCATCTGTCAACGTATTTTAGAGAATCTTTTTTGTCTCAGCACATCAGTGCCTTCAAAGCCGACTTTAGTGTACATTTCAATGAGGAAAGGGAGTGTGGAGCGGAGTCTTAAGCTCTAACTTCCAGT
This sequence comes from Mustela lutreola, assembly GCF_030435805.1. NCBI lineage: Eukaryota > Metazoa > Chordata > Mammalia > Carnivora > Mustelidae > Mustela > Mustela lutreola. Next base: position 13,777,484 of record NC_081295.1, on the reverse strand, counting down.
TTGTAGGTAATACTGTGCTTGAGGACCAAGTTAAATGACACCATAGTAGCCTAATCTGACATGACCATCAGTGCAATGTCATGAAAAAAAGGGGTGGCAGTTGGAAGGGCTGTTCTAGACTGCAATGTAACCACCAGAGTTCATGTGTGATCCTTAGTGGGATCCTGGTCTGAAGTCAGTTAAGGTATCTGGGAAGAACTGAGGGCATTTCAATTGGGTACTTGAAGATATTAGGGAATAACTGTGAATTTTGTTAGTGTGATAGTAAATGGTTAAGGAGAATATCCTTATTTTTAACAATGCAAGTGGAAATATTTTAATGATATTTGTAACTTCTAACACCAAGAAAATACAGAAGCATTATTGAAATTAGGGAACACATATGGGTGTTTGTGCCAGTTACCCAGTTGTTGGCCCTTGGCAACAAATTACCTATCATTGCCCTACTCTGTGATGCTGCAGCTGGACCTGTGTCCTTTGTCAGTAAGGGGTGGTAGGACATGCAGGAGGAAGGGCTTTCTCTTCTGGTTTCTGATGTGGGGGCACAGCTGCCCGGGGTGCTCTTGGACCATGTGTCAACAGGGCGCCAAGATACTTAGTCCACATTACTTTGGATGTTTCTGTAAGGTGCTTCTGGATGAAATTAACATTTAAATCTATGACCTCTGAGTAAAGCAGAATGAATGCCCTTCGTAATGTCGATGGCTTCATCCAAACAGCTGAAGGCCTGAAAAAAGACTAGCCTCCCCTGAGTGAGAGAGTTCTCCGAGCAGGTTGCTTTGAGACTGGAACTGCAGCATGAGTTCCCCTGGTTCTCTCCAGCCTGCTTGCTCACATTGCAGATTTTGAACTTGTCAGCCTTCACAAGTTCTATCTGCCAATTCCTCCTAGTAAGTCTCATGTATCCTATTGGTTCGGTTTCTCTCAAGGATCCTGACTAATTAAGATACAAACGGATGCTTAACCCTCCCAACAAGTTTTGCGGACACCCTGGTGGGAGGCTGCTTGCTTACCATTCCAGAGAGTTTGAGGTTTTGTCTGCAAGGCCTGATCCATTTCCACCTGCAGACCAGCTCTGGCCCAGGGAACTGTGCTGTTAAGTGGGCTAGAGCCATGGTCTCTCGAGTAGGTCTGACTCTACCTTTGGGGAGCCCCTTCGAAAGGTGTTCTTCCCTTGGGTTCTCTTTCTCATTCCTAGTATAAGAGTTGCTCTTATCTCCTAATAGCTTATTCTTTAACGAGTTAAAAAGTCTTTGTTATCAAAATTCTCCCTGTTCAAATTCATGGTATGGTTTCTGCCTCTTAATCGGACTTAGACTAGTACAGTATTTATTACCATATTATTTTATGTTTGAAGTTTTTCATTAAATTTGTGATCACTTATTAAATGTTTTACATAAAATAAAGTACTGTTTTTGTTTGTTTACTTCTCATAGGAAAAGTCCAAAATATATAACCAGAGTCATGTTTGTATTGTATATTTTTTACTAATACACTAAGAGAAGATTTATATAAATTATCTGTCTTAAAAATACACACATTACTTCTGCATGTGTATCTGAGTTAACTCATGTGTTTTTTAAGAGAATACTAGTGAGTACTTAACACACAATGTAATTTGCTATGAATTTTCATAAGCTATAAAAGTCTTTAATAAGTCAGGCTTTTTTGGAAATAATTTCTACTAAAGATTCATAATCAGCATAGTCCTTCAAAGACTGTACAAGTTCATTCAGTAGATACCCCCCTTGCATAAAAGTTTCAAGATCATGAAGTGACTTATTTATTCTGTGATCTGTGACCCGGTTCTGTGGAAAATTATATGTTCTTATTTTCTCTGACCTTCCTTTAGTTCCAACCTATATAAAAAGATATGAGATAGTTAGATTCAGGCAACTAAACTGATAAATTTAACTTATCTGGAGATTAAGCTCTTGATTTATAATTTAAAACACAATGTAAGAACCAAGTTTTAAACATTTTGAATCCTCAAATAACACAGGAACATAATAGAAAAACTAAATAACTGGCTTTAAAGGCCAACAGATTTATAGCATTTGATCTTCTCTCTGCCATTTCAGTGCTCTCTCTCTCTCTCTTATATATATATATGAAACTTCTGTGAATTAATCTGATCATTTTTAGTGATGAGACAGCAGTAAATTCCCTTAGGAGGAAATTAATAAAGGGCTCTGTAATTATAGAATTAAATACCAAACAGGAAGAAAGTTCAGTTTGCTTTCCAACTTTCTTCCATAATTTTCAAAGTATTAAAAAATGGGGATTCCATATACTTTTAGTAACTTTGACTGAAAATCTGAAAAAACAAGCCCTTGAATATAGAAACTAGGGCAGAGATTACAATTACTATAAAACAAATAAAACCCCCTAGGTTGAGCTACTTGAATTATTTCCTTATTTTAAGAAATACATTGAAACAGTTTTAACATATATAAAAACTGGGTTATCTAAAAATATTTTTATCTTTCAGAGCATCTTCTAAATCCAGTTTTACCTGAATCTTTCTAGCACTGTATCTTTTCCTTGTTTCTTCTTCTAGATACATGCTGTACAGTTTTGCACGTAGCTTTTTCATAGCCATCTCTCTGTTTTTCAGTTGAGATCTCTCTTGTTGGCATTCAGAAACAACACCTGAATAGTGTTATGAGAATTATTAAAGAGTTTTAGTAGGAAAATCTTCTTCATTTATTATCAAGGAATACTCTTTTTCTTTCTTTTTCTTCTTCCTTTATGAGGAGAAAAAACAGAACTCTAATAAAAAAGAAGACTATTAACAAATAACTTTTATAGAGTTCTCAGAAAACTGAAAATTTAAGCTTAAGCTACACTTTAAAATATATTCATTGAAAGCAGACATATGAAACAATAAGCACTTATCATTTAATATGGATTATTTTCCTATATCCTTAGCTAGTCACCATAATTTTTTTAAAGTAATAACAAAAATAAGTTAATCCTACTGAAGATAGTCACTATTCATATTTTTATGAGGATTTTCATCCACTTTTTTTCCTATTCCTGTTTACATACTATGTATTACATAGACATCATCTTAAAGTATAACTTGAGGAGTTCCTCATAAACATAAAAGTCAAAAACCTATCAGTCCAGTCCTATAACCACTGCTGATCCATGAGAATTATGCCTATTTGAGACTGGTCACTGCAATAGATTCTTGTATTCTTTCTAGGTAACTGAGGTTTGCTATCCATGTGCTTTATCACATGTAAATCACTGCAGTAATGACTGTCAAGCACATTTGGTTCTTCCTGATAGTAGACTTAAGACTTAAGAAACACTTAGATAGGGGCGCCTGGGTGGCTCAGTGGGTTAAAGCCTCTGTCTGCCTTTGGCTCAGGTCATGATCCCGGGGTCCTGGGATGGAGCCCCACATCGGGCTCTCTGCTCAGCACGGAGCCTGCTTCCATTCCTCTCTCTCTGCCTACTTGTGATGTCTGTCTGTCAAATAAATAAATAAAATCTTTTAAAAAAAGAAACATTTAGATATAGCTCCATTGCCTATCTACAGTCAGAACTGCTGGAAGTTTGTGAGTGGACTTCAATGGAGAAGTAGGTCTGGAGTTAAGTGTAGTAATTTGCAGGTGAGCATGTTTCTGGGTAGCGAGTTCAAGTTTTCATTTTCTCAAAGGAGTCCAAGAACTAGTGATGTAGAGCATTTTCTGACAAAGAACCACCCATGACAATGACTTCATTCTGAGGATTTCCTTTTATTTATTTTTATTATTTTAAGTAGGCTCCACACCAGCCTGGGTATTGAACTCATGACCCTAAGATCAAAACTCAATTGCTCTACCTGACTGAGCCAGCCAGGTGCCCTGGATTTTTTTTTTTTTCCAATATTTATAAAGTGTACGCTTCAAGAAGCTACCTGGAAGGACTATCCACACCTTTTCTTCATGGTCACCAGTTGGGCTTAGATCCTTCCATCTTCCTGGCTTTGCAGAGTTGCATCTAAGGATTCTAAATAAAGTATTTAATAATAATCCTTAGTAGTATATATTCTGGTAATTAAGGATCTATTACAGTGGAAAATTAGTCAAGTTATTCAGAATCTGATTTCTTTCTTCCAAGTTTTATGTTGCAGGGATAAGTGCGTACCTGTTGGAAGATGAACTATCCGGACAGCACTGTCTGTAGTATTTACATGCTGTCCTCCAGCTCCACTGGCTCGCTTAGTATCAATTCGCAAATCTTTTGGGTTAATTACCAGATTAATCTACACACAAGAGGAAATATTAGGATTTAAAAATATCACATGTATATGAATTGTTCAAAGGCAAGAACTCTATCCATTTATAAATAAATACATGTCACATACAGAATTGATAGAAGATTAAGAAAGTTTAATTTTAAGAATATAAAGTAGTTGGAAGGATACCATTTTTAAAACACCTAAGAGTGGTGGATCAAAATATAATACAAAACAAAAACCCTCCAAATCCTCAAAAACTAGACTTCTCTGTAAATTACCCTCTTCTTACCACATGAACGGAAGAACTTAGTTATATGTTAATATTCGAAATGGGAACATAGGAACTAATAATGTGAGCTTTTTTGGATTCTTTCTGAGTTTAAAAAACAACATAAAAAATGCTAGCTTAAGAACTATGAGAAGGCTTACTTTGTTTAATTTTAAGTAAAGAAGGGCTTAAACATATTTCGAGGCAGAGGAGAGGCACACGAAAACTGGCACAGGACAAAAGCCCTGTATGAACACTGTAACAAGAGATTTACATTTTAGTGTGACTGGGTTATGAAGCAGCAATTCTGTTCAATAGTTAACCCTTGTTAAAACAGGATTCTTGCTACTCTGGAAAAATCAGATAAAGCAAAAATTGTTATGAAAGTAATCAGCATTAAGCCCTATTTTAATTATGCCCTAATTTAATTATTTAATAATGTTTCTCCTATAAAGATGATCTCAGGGGGCGCCTGGTTGGCTCAGTGGGTTAAAGCCCCTGCCTTCGGCTCGGGTCATGATCCCAGGGTCCTGGGATCGAGCCCCACGTCGGGCTCTCTGCTCAGCGGGGAGCCTGCTTCCCTTCCTCTCTCTGCCTGCCTCTCTGTCTGTCAAATAAATAAAAAATAAATAAATAAATAAAAATATTCGCAGAATAGCTCCTTTAAGCTTAGTGGTGGAGAAAAATTAATAAATAGTACAAGATTACATCCTTCCTTTATACATCTTTAATTGTTACCATCTATTGTGAAATTATACTTTTTGGATTGAGGTAAGAGATTTTCCCCCAAAAAATATGTGATGAAGGCCAAATGATAAGAAAAGGAATTTAGTACTGAATATCACTTCAGTAAAGTGAGTTATAACTCTGGGGGCAAAGCACTGTGCTGGGCCCAGGATTCCAAGGGGAGATTGTGATGCCTTACCTCGGTCGGTTGGGGTAAGATTGCTACAGTCATGGTGCTAGTATGGATGCGGCCTTGCTTCTCTGTCTTCGGCACTCTCTGTACTCTGTGCACACCTCCTTCAAATTTCATGTGCTTATAGGCTTCTAAACCCCCGATGCTGGCAGATGCATGTCTAAGGCCACCTTGAAAATATTGGGAAAACAGAATTATTATTCTTGCTATTTATAAGCAGTTGGCCATCACTTCCACCATCTTGAATGTATTTAAAAGAGCTATAAAACCATATAAGCATACAGAATGTAAAGCATATTGAAAAACTTTAGCAAGCCCATGAAACTCAGTGTTTTAACACTTAATACCTTGACTGCTAATAACCACTAAACATAAAGCATTTATGGTATTAATGAACTGATTCAACGACACACCTAAAAGACCACTTTTTTTTTTTTTTTTTTTTTTTTTAAAGATTTTATTTATTTGACAGAGAGAAATCACAAGTAGGCTGAGAGGCAGGCAGAGAGAGAGGGAAGCAGGCTCCCTGCTGAGCAGAGAGCCCGATGCGGGACTCGATCCCAGGACCCTGAGATCATGACCTGAGCCGAAGGCAGCGGCTTAAACCACTGAGCCACCCAGGCGCCCTAAAAGACCACTTTTAAAAGACCACTAATCATTCAATGGTGAAGAGTGAATGATTAACATTTTATAGGCCACTTCAAAATTGGCATATTTGCATTCAAAATTATTAAGTAAATGAAGAGCATAAAATCAGGTAAGCTTCCTTATCAAAAAATTCTAAAGCTTAGTCATGGTCTTTCCAACACTTATCCTAGGACACATGTAGATAAACTAAATCTGTACTATTCCCAAAATGAATTAAACAGTTTACTGACCTATTTCACTTGGAAAATATTCCAGGATTTCAAAATGCCACCTTTTAAATGCAGCGTATTGCTGATACATATCAAACATCTCTGAAGTAAACAACATTGCCTCCTGACCCCCAACTCCTGCAGTTACCTCCAGGATCAAATCACTTTCATCTGTTTCTTCTGAGGGAACCAAAAGTAAAATAATCTGTAAATACAAAAATATCACCCCTCCTATAATTAGTAATTATTTAAAACTTAAAAAATAAAACTAAATCATTAGATGCAGGATGCTAAATATTCAATTTACTTAAAGTTTCTCTAAGCAAAGAGTACTGCTGATTGATTTTCAACTATCTTGCACATGAAAACCATATAGTAATGTATAGCTTCTATAAAATATTAGTGTAACAGCTATATTACAAATGCTGTAAAATCCAGCTGAAACTTGCAGCACTGCTTTGTTTTGTTTCTTTTTGGTGTGCATGTATAATTTATGTCAGTCTTCTATTCAGTTAATAAGTAAGAGTTTGTTGTGATAGGGCACTATATTGTGTGTAGAATGCAAAGAAGTTTCTGACTCTTATCTTTTTGAAATCTATAGACTAGTACAGCAGAAAAGAAAAAATAAAACTTGAAATTGTATCTTTTTAAGCTTCTTTAATTTGGAAGAGAAATTTGTAATACTGGGACTGAAAAGGCCGTAAGAAATGATGTATGATCTGGCCCACTTCCCTTATTTTCAATGTAAAGGAAAGTGAGGTTAACAGAGACTAAATGACTTGCTAAAGGGAAAAGTGTTGGCAGAGCAGACATGAGAACTCAAATGCTCCTGCCCTGATCATTCCTCCTGCCGCTAGGATGTCTTTCAGACTTCAGTAAGTACTAATACAGAATAAAAGCTTCTTAGGTTAGGTGAATTGAGTAAGAAAAGCTACCAACATTTTATTGGTCCCTTAATATATGAACAGGTACTCTGCTAAGCATTTTAAATACTTTAATTCTTAAATCAATCCTGGGAAGATAGCATTAACAGATCTACCTAAGATGTGAAAACTAAGTTTAACTAAGCTTAGTTTAGTTGAATAATACAGTTTACCAAAAACATAGAACTGGAAAGTGGAAGAACTAGAACTTGGGCCCAGATCTTCCTGAATCTTGAAATACCACACTTCATATTGGTTGGACTTATAGTTGTTACTACTTCTCCATCTCCCTAGCCTATGCCAATACAACATGAATATTCAAATCTTGAGTAAATGATTGAATTTATGTTTGTTAATTACTAGTCAATGAACAGAAACCTTTAATACATATGTCTTATTTCACAAAACAATTAGAAAGTGGGTAGAAGGCAAGTTACATGAAGCTTTTACACTTCATAGTAGAAGTGGTCTCTGGAATGGATAGTAAAGACATTAACTTTTGATGAGTCCATATTTATTTCGATAAAAGACAGAATCTTTAAATTAACCTCCCCCTTTTCTGGGCTCCTTCCTCACCTTGCCATGTCCTTTTACTTATATCCTCAGAGATAACTACTGTAAATCTTTTTTTTTTTTTTTTTAAGGATTTTATTTGTCAGAGAGAGAGAACACAAAGCAGGGGGAGCAGCAGAGGGAGAGGGAGAAGCAGACTTCGCACTAAGCAGGGAGCCCAGTGAGGAACTTGATCCCAGGACTCTGGGATCATGACCCAAGCGGAAGGCAGGCGCTTAACTGACTTAGCCACCCAGGGTCCCACTACTATAAATCTTTAAGCTCATTTCCAGAATGAGCAAAGAGTGGTTCTAATTTAATATAATGATTACTCTTGATCTAATGCCTATAGATTCTCCTAGATGTAAGACTGAAGCACTATAGTTTAGTTCTAAAAGCCCAAGGGCCCACTCTAGGTCTGGCACTCTAATAATGCCAGAGACAAACAGTAAAGAAATATTCCTGCTGCCGAGGAGCTCACCATATAGCACTGCTTCATAACCTCTTCTTTGCATCATCTACCCCCACTCTCACCTCTCTTAAAAAACCTAAAGGTGGGGGGGGGGTATAATAGTGTTACTTATTTCATTGCTTTTCTGAAAAATCCTATCGATGTAACAGTCACCTTTTTCCCACAGCTCTCCAATCCTTTTGGTATAATAAAAATAGGACCACACGGAATATGCTTTTTTCCCGCTTTAAAAAAATTTATAATTCTAAATACTAATAAGCTACTCGGTTCCTGAGTTGTTTTTATAAACTTCTAATAAAGTTCATTAGAAGTAATAGCACAAATGCTTATTCTTTGCAGGATCCCATACCTTATGCTTCAACTGAGTTATTTCATTTTGGCAGGAGGATATTTCATTCTCTGCAAGTTTCCTTAAGTCTTCATTTTCATCTGCAAAAATAAAGCAGTAGGTTAAGTTTTCCTTAATGTCAAATTGCCAACAGAATTCAAGGTTGTTATTTTATTATTACTGTAGCTGAAGGAAAAATAAATGTCCAACTTGTCCTTTTAAAAACTGCATTAATTAAAAGTAGCATTTTATGCATTCATTTTTATTAGTAACTTAAACATTTTTCCTGATTACAGAAGTGTAAGTAAAATAAAAAAGAATCTACAAAAAAAAGCTATTAAACTATTCTATAATTCTACCTCTATGAAATATTCCTATTAACAAATATGCTTTTAGTTTTCCAACTTAGACTATACACTAATAGAAGGGAAACAGAAAGTTACATCAGTTAAACGACAACTGAATTAAAAAACAGAAAGTTATTTATTGTCCCTTTAATAAATATTTCATTAATATAAAATAAATATCCACCCAGTCATTCAGATTCTGCCTCATGTTCACATATTTACATGAAGTACTCCCTGCCCCACTCGCTTTACTTGCTTACTTCATCTTTGAGTTTTCCTTTTACCTTACAAAATGTACTTTCTCATCCCTCTATCCTAGGACAACATGCAACCTACAGAAAGGAGAGAAGAGAAATTTTTTTTTAGCTCTTACACATAACTCTCTTTGTTGAGCTCACTTTGGTGAAAGGTCGGACTGTTCCAGAGTATCGGTTTCTATGTCTGTTCATTAATGAAGATCTAACTATGCTAGGAATTAGAGATAATAATATGTAATATGTGCTCTCAAGGCAGGGTTTTAGATAATTTTAGTTTCTTTATATTTTTTAGGGAGAAAAATTCACAAAGAGTAACAACCTAAAACACTAGGTGATTAAATATTAAAATGGTAGCACACTAAAAGATTGTTTCTGTGTTTATTTTGGGGATGGGCAGAAAACGGAAAGAAGCATTAACAAAAGGTAACAACACAAACAGTGAAATTAGGCATGATGAGAAGTGGTGGGGAGGCAAGAAATTCTGGCAAGAATTTAGCACGGAAGAAATCTGGTGAAATGGCAAATGTGTTGAAGCAGAAAAAGGGAAAATGAATTCTAGTCCTAGTTCAAGCACTAAGTTCTCTTAGGCCAACATACACAATTTCTCTTGAGAAAAATGAAGGAGCTGGGCTGGTTGAACTCCAAGGTCCCTTTCAGTTCTGAAATACAGTTCTTCTGTAAGGCTAAGGAGATTGGAATTAAAGTCTACAAGTAATTTTAATTTTAATATGACTTTATTAACCCCATATACCTAAAACATTATCATTTCAACAAGTACTTTAAAAATATTACAAATTATTTTTTTGTAGGTCTTTAAAATCTGTTATTTTATCCTTATAGTACATCTCAATCCAGACTACATTACAGGTGCTCATCAGCCAAATGTGGCTACTGGCTCTAGAGGGTTTAAACTGAATAGTTATTCGCAGGCAATGGAAATATTCTAGTTCTTTCTCAGTATTATTAATCAACAAGTTTAAGGGTCTTTTTCTCTTCAACCTTTCAATTACCCACTTGTTGTCACCCCCTGCCCTTTTCCTACCCAAACTTCTGGAGATTAAATACCATGTTTATTACTTCTCTTGTTAATTCTCATTTACTTCTCAAGTTCTTACACTGGATTTCATAATCATATTAATAACACCATTTTTATTAAAATCACCCATTACAAAATTGCCAAATCTAAAGACCTATTTCAGTGTGAGCTGAAAAGGTGAGCCCTTTTTAAATCAGGCATCAACAATCCCTTACTTGAAATTTTAATTTTTTTTTTTTTGGCTTCATTTATCTTATTCAAGGTCCCAAAGATCTTCCTATTCTTTCTTTTTTTTACTCTTAAAATTTTTTTTTTTATTAACATATAATGTATTATTAGCTCCAGGGGTACAGGTCTGTGAATCGCCAGGTTTACACACTTTACAGCACTCATCATAGCACACAGCCTCCCCAGTGTCCATAACCCAACTGCCTATTCTTTCTGGATCTTTTATAGCTTCCTCCTCTGCCTGCTCCTCAAATACTATGTATTTCTGTCTTTGTTAGCATCTTATTTCTATCTCTACAAATTCAGTACTCTACAAATGAGTACTCTCATCTGCTTCAGAACTTTATCGAGTGTATGCAGAGGTTCTCATGAATATTCAGATTGTTTTTCTTGTATGCCAGTTTTTTTTTTTCACCTATATTATGATCTTTATCTGAATGTGCTTAGGGTCCTCCTTAATATGGCTGCCCGTTCAGCATAAAATATCTTTTTCCTAAAATTTACCCAACCTTTATATTCTCATCTTAATTAGTAGTTACCACTCACGTTCTGAACCCAGAAGCTTAACATTTTTCTTAGAGTTCTGGCTGTTCTTCACTCTTCTCAGGACATAAGCTGCCAGATCTGTCTTGTTGAGGTCCCTGACTACCACCACCTCTTCCTCGGACTGTTTTAACAGCCTCCTTACTGGCCTGTCAGCCACCTGGGGCCCTGGAGAATATTCCCAATCCGTTCTCAACACTGAGGCCAACATTAATCTTTAAAAAAAGATGTCACTTCTCTGCTTAAAAACATATGCTAACTCCCCACAGTCTGTAAGAACAAATCCATTTTCTTGGTCAGGAAGGGCTATCATCTGTCTTTCTGGTTTCAAGTTTCTATTACACTGTTGACACCCATACGTCCTCCGTGATCCTGCTGTATCCTAATCTTCCAATTTGGTACCTTCTTCTTGCAAGTCACTTCTGCCTTCAGTCTCCTTCTTTTGCACTGTCTGGCAACCTCCTGTGTTCTCTTCAAGATATATTTAAATGCCACCTTTTGCTTTTTATAACATTGCTGTTGACTGCAGAAATTAAAACAATTTATAAATTAAATTAAAACCCACTTATATTTTTACTTCTTAAACATCTCTCTTTTTCACTAGGCTGTGAGCTAAAAAGTAGTTCCATATTATTTTGGTAATTAGTGGTATCTGACATAAACTCAGGAGTTGCTGAATGATATTTTCTATTGTTATATAAAGGTGAGTTGTGTTTTGCCAGTAACAATTTTTTTTTCTTTTTAATTTTTTATTTTTTATAAACATTTATCTTTTCCCCCGGGGTACAGGTATGTGAATCACCAGGTTTACACACTTCACAGCACTCACCAAAGCACATACCCTCCCCAATGTCCATAACCCCACCCCCCTTTCCCCAACCCCCCTCCCCCCAGCAACCCTCAGTTTGTTTTGTGAGATTAAGAGTCACTTATAGTTTGTCTCCCTCCCAATCCCATCTTGTTTCATTTATTCTTCTCCTACCCCCTTAACCCCCCCTGTTGCATCTCCACTTCCTCATATCAGGGAGATCATATGATAGTTGTCTTTTTCCGATTGACTTATTTTGCTAAGCATGATACCCTCTAGTTCCATCCACGTCGTCGCAAATGGCAAGATTTCATTTCTTTTGATGGCTGCATAGTATTCCATTGTGTATATATACCACATCTTCTTGATCCATTCATCTGTTGATGGACATCTAGGTTCTTTGCATAGTTTGGCTATTGTGGACATTGCTGCTATAAACATTTGGGTGCATGTGCCCTTTCAGATCACTACGTTTGTATCTTTAGGGTAAATACCCAGTAGTGCAATTGCTGGGTCATAGGTAGTTCTATTTTCAACATTTTGAGGAACCTCCATGCTGTTTTCCAGAGTGGTTGCACCAGCTTGCATTCCCACCAACAGTGTAAGAGGGTTCCCCTTTCTCCACATCCTCGCCAGCATCTGTCATTTCCTGACTTAATTTTAGCCATTCTGACTGGTGTGAGGTGATATCACATTGTGGTTTTAATTTGTACTTCCCTGATGCCAAGTGATATGGAGCACTTTTTCATGTGTCTGTTGGCCATCTGGATGTCTTCTTTGCAGAAATGTCTGTTCATGTCCTTTGCCCATTTCTTGATTGGATTATTTGTTCTTTGGGTGTTGAATCTGCTAAGCTCTTTATAGATTTTGGACACTAGCCCTTTATCTGATATGTCCTTTGCAAATATCTTCTCCCATTCTTGCCAGTAACAATTTTCTAACATTCTCTTCTCTACAGCTTGATTTTTAATATATTTAAACCTTAGATCCATTTGATTTTTAAGCTTGGCTTAACCTATGAAACCAATTTAATTTTCCCCCAGAAGTATTTTTTCCCCATACGGTTAATTAATCCCCCCACCATGCCATTTGAGGGGCATCTACTTTTTCTCTTAAATCACTTAAATTAGATGCTTCTTAACTCTCACCTAGACTATTGCATTAATCTTGTTTTCCATGGCATCTGCAATCTTGTTTCAGGCTGGCTTGGAACTACCACAAATCAAGCAAGAAAGCCATTTCTGTCATTCACTCCCGCAGTCTAAAAGCTTCCTCTGGCTCCCTTCTGCCAACAGGATAAAATCAACCTTTTTACATTAGTAATTAACACCCCCACCCTTATAAAATGTCTCAACCTGCCACTGTCCATAACCTCTCCCTTTCCCTGGTTAACAAAGAGTACAGTGATTAAAAGCCCAAGATTTGGAGTGAGTCCAATCCAAACTCCTTTCCTTAGAAGCTGTTTAGCCTGAGCAGTTATTTTAGGTTTATGCCTCATGTTCCTCTTCTGATGCATGAGGCTAATAGTACCTACTTCATAGTTTGATATGTCAACTGGATGAGTTAATACTTAAAAATATTTAAGCAAAGCCTAGAGTACGGTAAAAGATCAGTAAAGGTTAAACTATTCTGAATATCCTCTAAGAAGGGATCTTTATGTTTGCACCAGGCCTTCCCAACAAGTTCTCCTTGCTTTCCCTACGGGTCTGTTCAGGTACTATTCTCACTTTCAGCTGTAGTATTAACTTTGTCTCCCTGAATACACTGTGACCCTCTCTAGAGCCATGCTAGCCAAAGTGCGGTCCATGAGAGCTTGTAGAAATGCAGAAGTTTAGGACCCATCCATGTTCAAATGCACACTAAATCACTAAGGAAACTTGTTAAAAACGCCAATTTCTAGGTCTCAGATTCTGAGTCCAAAGTCTGGCTTTAGCATACACCTCTCTTGGCTCTGTCGCAGGTGGTCTCTACCACTCTTGGAGAAACACTGCTCTCAAGCCCATAACAGCTTGTCCTTGGTGAGCTTAAGATCATCCACCAGAGAGCAGGCAATCAATACACTGACATTCTGTAGAAGGGGGCAAAGCATTGTGCCAAGGGAGCATAAGGGCTCGAACACGAAAGATTGGGATGAGAATGCACACAACCATACCTTGACCTCTGATCCAAACCAAACCGGGTTGCAACTGAGTAAACAACTTCTAACTAAAGGAGGTGTGAACACCTGACCGGCGGCATAGTAGGAAAAGCAAATAAAGAGTCAAGAATCTGCTTTGAATCCCGTTCCCCCGGGCCCGACCCTCACCGTGTAGCAAGTGCTCGGTCTCCTGCAGCTCCCGCTCCTTCTCGCTCAGCAGTTTGGCCGTCGCCAGCAGCTCAGACCCCCTGACCTGCAACTGGGCTTCAGACCCTGCCTGGCGCTCCAGAAAGGTCCGCAAGGGCCCGCCGCGGGCGAACAGCTCCTCCAGCGGCAGGCTACCGCAGTTGAGGTGCCGGCGGGCGGGGCTGACAATCTTGCGGGCCCACAAACACCGAGCAGCACCCCGCAGGAGCTGGGGCCGCATAGCTAAACTGCAAACACCGCCCCCAACCAGAGCCGGAAGTTCCGTACAGCGAATCTCGCGACACCGCGCGGAGTTTCAAAACCGGCGAGAACTGACCGGGGCCAGCCGGGCGCACGCGCCAGTTTTAAAGGGCCTCCCGAAAGCCTCGGTGGGAACTTCCGGCAGGCATTTCAACGCCGCATGATTCGCGGAGGCCGGAAGGGGGCGGAGCGGGAAGTGATCGGCGTTTAGAAGCCGGGTCGGAAACGCCTCTTTGAACGTGCGGGGGCGGTGTGTAGGGCGGGGGGGCGGGGCCGCTGCAGGTTGTCGCTCGGATTTCTGACGTCGCGTTTTTACATCCCAAGCGCTCAATGAGGATCCCGAGTGCGGCAGTGGAGGGCGGGGTAGTCCGCTAGCGGGGCTGGCGACAGCCGGTTTCCCTTCTCGTCGTTTCGACGGTAAGACTCGTGTTCCTGAGGAAGGCGCCCGGGGGAGTCATTTCCCCAAATCTTTCCAGCCTTGGTGGGCCGCGAAGTTGACCTGCTTTCAAACGACTTCGTGCCTCACCGAGCCTCCTGCCCGTCCCCCCTCACTGCGAGTGATGGTTAGTACTTTTAAAACAGATCGAGGGATTCCAAGTTCCGAAAGACCAGAGCGCAGCAAAACCTTCACCGAGTCCTGCCTTCGGTAGCCCCACCTCCGTTTCCCTCCAACAATCCTGAAATAGCGGATTGGTGCTGGGGATGTTGACGTTGATTGGTATAATGCTTTGCATTTTCAACAGAGCTTTTGGCAGCCCACCAGAGGGATGGCTAGGAGGGTGTAAGGAGAACCAAGACGGTCCTTGGGAGGCAAGGGTTGACCCAGTCCAGGAGCTCCCACTACTTAACCAGTTTGCGCAGCGTCTGCTACATGTTTTCACTGTTGAGAGAGCTGAAAACTTGGAATTTTAAAAATCAAGGGGTAATTACGGGAGCCCTCGGCCAGGTTAAATCATCCTGGAGTCCTCTAATGACAACTGAGGCTAGGTATGAAATTCTTGTAAGATGAGCTTGCACTGTCTGCATTCCTTCCTTACAAATGAAAAGTGAAGTGGAGGAATGAGAGGACTCTCCAAATTATAGAGAGCAAAAATAGGTTTTGCAACTTAAAGAGCTCCAACTGATCACCTCAACTGTTCGTTTCACTTTGTGTATTCAAGCCACACTACTTTATAAAATTGTATTTTCTTTAAGATAGTGGTTGAAACCATTTTAATTTTGATCCGAGTATAGAACAGGACCGATAAGTCGTTTGTATCTTTATTAGAATCAGCTGTTGCCAAGTCTTAACTCTGAATTTTTTTCTTAACCGTAGAAATGAGGGGAAGTCACGTAAATTAGTATGATCAATCTCTCAGCTGAATTCTCAAGTCAACTCAAGAATATAGTTTATTTATAAAAGGTGAAAAAATGCGAGAAAATAACTTTATGGAATGTTAGGAAGAATCCAGCCAGAAATTATATTCCCTAAGATGCATAAGCAATTTAAGTAATATAAATAAGTGTACCTTTTACTCCTATGGTGTTAACACCAATGAGGAAACAGTAACTTGTCTAAGGATATATTGGTGAATTCTTTATTAATTCAAAACATTTTTTAAAAGTGTAATGCATGTGCATTTTACAATAATATCCATAGGTTTCCACAATATGGTTAAATGAAAACAACTGTAGTTTGATTTACTTTGAAAACAAACAAAAAAAAGATACTTTGAGACTTCTGAATTTCCTTACATTACTGTCATGCTCAAATTCTATTATTACATATTGAAGATTCTAGCATTTTCAGGAAATCTATTATTTGTACACAGGTAAAAATGATAAAATAGATTCAAGGACAGGGAAATAAAAACCCAAAACAACTTAAATTGGAGGAAAAAATCATCTAGATTATCTATTCAATTTATAAGTACCTACATTGCAAAATAACCAAGCATGTGTCTCAAGCTGCATTCATGCATTCAAAACTCCTTTATGGTCCGCTATTATTAGTGGACTACAAAATAGAGATCATTAAGTACAATGAACATGGTAGCAAAAAATTGGGCACATTCGGTATAAATTTTACAGAACCAAACACTGAAATTTTTTTAATATTTGGCAAACACCCTAAAATCATATACAAGAAGCTGTATTTATGACAAATAGGTTAAAGCAAAGGTGGAAAATCAAGTCTTTCACATTATTTCAATAATCAGTGTTCATTGTTCTGTTGAGGGCAATATGGAAAAGCACTCAGCAAAATGATCATTGATTAAAATTACCTCTTACAACAAACTGAAGTCTTTACTCTCCGAGCGATATAGTGGATAAAGTAAAGGTAATTCAAGGGAGAAAATTCACTTTCACCTCCATTAAGTGAATATTCAAGCTAACGGTTTTGGAGTTTTATTTTCCCATTGCACTTTCCAGTTTATTGTATTTTCATGGTATTTGTTAGCAGTCATTTAATGGAACCTAATAGCAGCGCTGAGGAATCTGCTCAGAATTTTTTTTACCTTAGCATTAATGTCCAGTACATTTACCTCTAATATGATCTCTTAATAATGTATTGCTTTGCAGTGGTGAAACCTAATAAACTCTACCTCAACCACATGATCAAGGTCAGTATTAACAGTGAGAAGTCATAATGGTGGTATGTACCTCTGATAAGATGTGCTATAAATGGCACTTTACTTCTGTGGTCTTCCCAAAACTGGTAAAGCCTGTCTAATCGTAGGGAAAACAATCAGACAAATTCCAATTAAGGGACATTTACAGAGTACTAGACCAGTACTCTTCAATACTGTCAAGGTCATCAAAACCAAAAAATGTTTGAGAAACTTGCAACTAAGAGGAACTTGAGAAGACAGGATGACTAAATGTTATGTGTATGTTGAATGAAATCCTGTAACAGAAAAAAGACACTAGGTGAAAGCTGTGGAAATCTGAATAAAGCACGGACTTAATGCATTAATATTGGGTCATTAGTATGACAAATGTCACAATGGGTGTGCAGTATATAGAACCTCTTTAGTATCTTTGCAATTTTTCTGTGCATCTAAAACTTTTCTAACACTTAATGAAAAATTTTAGGAACACACACCACCTTTTATTCTTTTATTTTCATATTTTTGTGGTAAAATTTTTTTTAAAAAATCATACCAGAATACTTTCTATTCCATGCCAATTTCAGTGTTTTCTAATGGCCAGTCTCTCATAACTTAGTTTTAGCTTTATTTGCACATACTTATTTGGCAAATTTTTTGATGTTTCTATTCTTATTTGATGTTTCTATTCTTGCTGTCCTTGGGAATGTTCTTTTATTTCCATTGGAAATAAAATTTTCAAATGATTTCATTTTATTTATCTTATTTAAACATTTATATTTTAAGCCTACAATATTATACACACATATTCATACACACATCTATATACATATATCTGTGTACACACATGCGCATACACACATCTGTATACATATATCTGTGTACGTGTGTCATTGAAAGAAGCATACTTCTTGGTTGTATGTCAGTGTGATGTTCTTGAACTAAAAACTGAATTTCAGTCATCCTGAACAAAGCAGTAACAGATTCATACCATCCTCCATCTTAAAATAAGCATGATTGTATTTGTTTAATAAATAATTAAATCAGATTTTTAAAGTATAGTTTGCTAAAGAATAGAGGAAAAGTACATTAAAGTGGCATTTAATTCTTACGTTCTTGAAATGGGAATAATAACTGAGCTGGAGAACTTTGATAAAGTAATAATAATATATGTAACACTTTATTCTTTCTATATTGACTTTTTTAAATTATCATGGCCACCCTGTAAATAGAGTATTCCCCATTTGAGGATGAGGAAGCTTGCTTAGAGAGGTTCAATATAATATTTGCCCAAAGTTCCATGAGACAGAAATGTAACTTGAATGCAAATTTGTAAGTAAAGCCTGGTATCTGGGAACAATAGTATCAATCTACGCACTCTCATGTGTTGTAAAGATACTATTAAGAACGTTGCAGGGAAGATCAGAAGCCAGGTTTTTGGTATCAGTTTTATTGATAAATACTTGCAGTTGTAACAAGTGAGGAATAACTCAAACTTTTACAGATTTAATACTGTTTTCTCAGGAGAACAAGCATTTTATATTGGTCAGAAATTTAAAAAGAACTGAAAAGAGCATGCAAATATAAATGTTTGCAAAATATATTTTGAAAATTAGGGTCAGAAGCGGTAAATATAAATACACAGGCAAGAAAGTTTTCTGAAACTGTCTTTATCACCTTTCAAAATAATATGCCATTGTATCCAGAGCAAAGTTTTAAAAAATTTATGTTTGATAGGGTTCTATCTATAGACATTTAGACCTAAGAAGTTTCAGGTGGCTTTTGAAAGAGTTCTTATTTTCCTATTTTCTGATTGTATTTAAAATTTCTTCCTTCTATATTTATTCCTCAAAGCATCTGATATTTTTGTATTTTTTGCAAATGTAACTTGTCACAGTTCCGATAATGACATTTTTTCAATATGTTAAAAGTGTATAGAAAAAAATGGATCATTCAATATTAAGAATCAGGTATTATTTTAAGTCAGCTTAATGGGGTGAAAATGTATTTTTGCCCCTAATATATAGACATTATTTACCTATTTCTATAGTCCTTTGTAAAACTGAACTATCAGGTAAATATATGATATGCATTTCATTCTGTAAGTAAGAACCTAGGCAGCATTAAAGGATACTAATAAACGCCCCATGCACCATGACCAAATATCAGAACTGGTCATCCTATGTACATATTTCAAGATTTTTTTTTTTAAGACCACATTATGGCCTTGATTTTTGCACTCCATAACATGGATATCAAAATTGTGTTTTGCTATTGTTGTTCATATGCCAGTGCACCCATTGTGCTTAGAGCTGCCCTATAACACTGTTGGAACATCTGTTTTACCTTTGGGTAACATAATAACAATTATCCAGAGTGAAGAAGAAGAAGCATCAGCCATCCATTATTAGTGTGATCTATGTACAAGATCCATCTCTGAAGAAATCTGGCTCTCCAATTTAGTTATATGTATTTATATATAATCTATACCCTCCACTTTTCTTTCCATGATAGACACATCTGAATTTAGGCACTATAGAAAGAGCATGTGCATTAGCAGATGCTAACAATACACAAAGAAATCCTGACAATCTAAAACACAAAATGTACCTTCTAAAGTGCTAATTTGTCCCCAGGGAAGAATATATTCACTAGGAAAAATCAAATTCTACCATAGCAAATATTGTGCTCTTGGAATGGTAGCATAGACACCAGTTGAGGGCTTTTTGTTTATTATAGCTCTGTAATTAAAACAGAAGGAGTTATACCATACTTTAAAAATTGGTAGAGTTGCAAATATACAGATATACTCGTAGATAGAAACTTCAGACATTTTGAAATTAAATGAGAAACCTCCCCCCCCCCGACAGGAATTTAGTGCAGAAATGCTCACATAACATGGCTACCAACATCCGATGTGTAAATCTGCTCTCGAATCATTCTCAACCCAACTTCCTAATCAGGTTTTAAAAGGATATACTAATTTCAAAGTCTGTATTCTACAAATGCCCAGGTTAGAGATTAGGACTCTTTAGAAGGGCCCTTATCTTTTACATTTGGTAAAATATTAAAGGTATTGTCAAACAGACAATTCATCTAATAGTCCAAAGTATCTTATAAAGATAACTTATGGCTAGCAGGTCACCATCATATATAGTAACAACAAGAATATAAAGTCTATGTGTAAAAAGATGGATGCATGCGGTGTATCATAGTATATTACATATTTTCTGGTCATGTGCACCAATTTATTGTGCCTCAAAGATAGCAACAAATATGATATTACAACATATATTTGAATACATCATAGAAGCATTATAAACTCAATTCTACTCAAGAAAAAATTAAATAATTTAGGAACAACAGAACTTCACAATAGAAGTGATGATTCTTATAGGTTTTTCTTCACTCTTTCGGAAAAAAAAAATAGGACTTTTTGTAAACATCTTCGTAGCTATCTTTTTTCCAACGTATTACGGAATACTATTCAAATAGTAAATATCTCATTGACATGGATAAAGTAGGTTTTAACATACTAACACTTTCAGACAAAAACAGGCATTTGTTAAAAGAAATGATTATTATAAATATTTTCTATCTTCTATTCTAACTACATTTTCATAAATAATGTATTTAAAAGTGCTGAATATGGTAGGATAGTCAGCAACGCCAGTGTAAACAGAACATTTTGTTTTCTACTCTGCAAATTTTTTAATCCCATTTTGTCAAACACTGCAACAGTTAAAATATTTGCATAGGGAATAGATAATAGCCCTTTTAACCATATCTCCTGAATTCTATATAAATTAGAAAATCAAATTCACTTAAAAAAACAATCCTTGAAATGTCTTAAGTTTTATGGAAAAAAAAACTTATGATGCCAACCTTTCAAGTAAAATAAATTTTAAAAAGAAAACCCCAAACTTGTTTATTTTAAAAATGTTTAATAAATTAAAAAATGAGAGGTAGTTAAAAAATGACAAAACCTATAATTTTAATATCATCCTTAATATAAGGCCAGTATTATCAGTGGATATAAATATTTTTAAAACTTTCACTTTAGATGACTCACTACTATATTTATTAAGTTTAAGTTAAAAAAATAGCCTCCAGGGGATATTAATATTCAAATGCAACACCTTGATATAAATATGACACTGACTTTTCTGTGTGTGCACATGATAGGATACTGTTTTCTTGAGTGTCAAAAGTACATGCCAATATCAGGCAAGTATTCTGTCTTAAAGATTTAGTGGTACTTATAAAAAATAATATGGCAGCTAGAAGATTTGAGCACTGTACTGCCTTTCAATTATGGATGAGTATTAATAGTTTGGTTTTAACATTTTTAAAATAAGTCATTCTGAAGATACTATGAAAACAGTTAAGGTCTGAAGTAGAGAATTATCTTCTTCATAACCCTTACAAAACTTCTCTTGGTTAAAAACTTAGCTTTTCATTGGATTTTGCTTTCAAGGAAAATATGCCACAGGACAGATGCTATTCATCAAAATGTTTTATGATGCTACATTTAGGCATTCCTTTATTAAATCCTTTTTTTAAATATATATTCCAAAAACTAAGTTATCGAGCTTAGTATTTTTTTTCTTGCTAAAGTACATACTTTACACAACCGTTTTAGAACTGGAGAGCCAGTCTTTAATAAATTAATTACAGTATTGGACATCTGATATATACATAGATTTTCCTCTATTACAATTAAAAACAACTATCACTCTTTGATTTGTCATTGAGATAGAATATCTTCAAATTGTTTTGTGCTTTTTTTCTCTTTTCTTCTTCTTATTGTTTTGTTTTGTTTTGTTTTTACATAACAAACTATTCTGTAAAGAAAATGCCACAATTTTGGCAGTGAACAACCAGAGGAATCCCCCATTAGGATTTCCCAACAAGCAGAGATAAATAGCTCTTTTTCCATGTACAGAAATATTGGCTTCAAAATGAGTGTACTGAACACAGTATATAACATGTTGAATACCATTGTTACAACTTAAAAATTGGCTTTTTCTCTCTTAGATTATATTTAAAAATGCAAACCACAGCCAATTTTTTTTGCAGTTATTTCTATAAGACCATATTGCACAAAAGTCCTTAAATACAGATATAAGTTATGCCATTGGATTAAATATTACAACAGCTATGTGGCAAATGAAGCAGTTTTACTTTGCACATGCAGTCTCTGGGGATACACTAGGAGACTGTTCATAGGACTACAAATACAGTTTGCTTGCAAGTAGAATGAGTGTTGAATAAAACAAACTTAATTTGGCAATCCGTTGTTTTCGTGTGGTGTTTTCTCCAAACTTAACCAGGATAACCTTGATAAAAATGGAGACAAAGACCATATGGTTGTATTTTCACAGTAGCCTGAGGAATACTAAACTGTAGTTCTCCAGGAACTCAGTTTCTGGTGTAATTTAACTACTTTTATTTCCCAACCCAGCCCTCCAAAATGATTTTTTTTTTTAACGAAAATTAAGATTCAGAAGTAGAGCTGGCAGTACTTTCAACAAAGGACTTATAAATTTGAGAGTTCAAAAACCTTGGAAAAGAATCTCTGTGCATTAAGGTATATATCTGAAGTTGGGCATCTTCATACATGTGAGGATTAGGATCCAACAGATTTCTGTTGATCACCTCTCTAACTCGAGAATCGAGACTGACCTAAAAAGGAATAAGAACAGGTACATTAAATAATTTTTTTTTCAAAAGTTCTCAAGTAAATATAGTTTTGTGACATTTCAGAGAAACTTCAAAGAGTTAAATCCAACTATCTAAAATCTTGAGGTTACCTTTTTTTTTTTTTTTTGAGGTTACCTTTTCCAAGACTATATAACCTTGCATACTTGTCTACCTTAAGAGTTGAACTAAAACGGACAAAAAACAACTTGTCTTTTAAACCAGAAGTTTAGTTCACAGATATCCTGGTTTACTGGGATTTATCTTTTCTATGCACTTACTCAGGAGTTTTTTACCATTTCTATTCATCGTTGAGGCACTGGAGAATTCCCTAGCCAGAAGACAAATTTATCTCCTCCTATTAGGTGACTGCTGGGGTGACTCTCTTGATGGGACAAGGTAAAAATATGGCAGGGAGTAGTTCTACGGCAAAAGTCAGCATGATATATCCAGTGCTGATTCCTGATAGTTTTATATACCAACAAATCCTGTAGCGTCAAAGTAAGAAACCAGGAATCTGGAAGGGTGTAGTAGAGCAAACCAGAGCAGGCATTCTCCATGTCTTGGGGGTCCTTGGCAAGGCACAGAGAACTACATAGTCCTTATACCGAGATGTATCTGAAGATCTCCGTGTGAGAGGTTAAGGAGAACAATTGCTTAAAGTGGAGTCTTTGAAAGGAGAAATATAAGTAGGAATTCAGAATACCTGAACAAGTAGTCAGGACAGTGTTATTAAAAAGCGTAAATAAAGGGGTGCCTGGGTGGCTCAGTGGGCTAAGCCTCTGCCTTTGGCATGGGTTCTGATCTCAGGGTTCTGGGATAGAGCCCTGCATTGGGCTTTCTGCTCAGGAGGGAACCTGCTTCCCCCCTCTCTCTGTCAAATAAATAAATAAAATCTTTAAAAATAAAAGTGTAAATAAATCCTGCAAATGATAGTTTTTTGTTGTCTTTTGTTTTCCTTCACTCAATGCTGGTCCTGTTGGAGCTGGCAGGACTGCTGGAAAGGGAGCTGGGGAAAAATAAATAGGAATAAGCGCATACTCCGGGAACAGAAATGAGCTCTGCTCTGAAGTGACCCGTTGGCAAAACCTAAGAGGCCAGCCATCACAAACTTGTCCTCATCGGTTTCCTCAGTCCTCAATATTGAGCCTGGACGAGAGCACTGTGATCATATTTTCTGTCTCATGATGTACTCCATCTA
Organism: Mustela lutreola; assembly: GCF_030435805.1. Lineage (NCBI taxonomy): Eukaryota > Metazoa > Chordata > Mammalia > Carnivora > Mustelidae > Mustela > Mustela lutreola. The sequence continues at coordinate 13,753,639 of NC_081295.1, read as the reverse complement.
TACAAATGTTTTATTTTTATAGCTAAATGTTTTGTCATAAGAATTTTGCAGAAGCCTTTTGGTTATGACTTCTTTTCCCACCTATTGTTCGGATTGAGCCTGGGGTCTGAGACAGTCCTAATAACTAAAGTGGCTCCTGTTCCATCTCGGTGTCCCCAGATTCCTAAGCTCTGTGCCCCATGCAGAATTGGATCGATTGCTATACCCCAGAGATGGGTCCTATGAGGGAAATGGTGATCCAGACTAAATGTCTATGGCTTAGCTAGACCACATTATGGAAAAAATTAAATGTTTCATGGCTGAACTATAAATTTTTTTTTAAAAAATGTTCTGGAAATGGGTCATTTAAGGTTTTATTCTCTGTGTTATCTGAGCCATCTGAAGTCATCAAATACAAAGTAATAAAAAATACAGAATTTTTTTCTAAGCTTTTTATTTAAAAATATTATTTATCTTTCTATTCAATAGGAATGTGTTGACACTGAAGTTCAAGCTGATCTCATACTGCAAAGTGGTATTATGGTAAGGTGAAATCTTACCAAATACACTCAACTGTTTTTGTAAATGTTTTTGCTCCTACTTTCAAACTTGAGAAACTTTTTATTTCAACGGAGGAGGAAATGTTAGATGAATGATAAAGAAGATCATTTATTTCTTAAATAACAGCATAATTAAATACAGTATAATTGCTTGTGGTTAGAACCATATTAGTTATCTTAAGACAAATAAAATACCTTGAATTATTAAATGTCTTGAGTTCTCACTGTATAATTTTATTTTATTTTTGTGCAAATTAAAAACATAGTGAAATATCACAGAGAAAGTCATCTGACATTTAGTAACCTGTAACAAAACTCATTTGCTATTTCTATTTAAAAAAGAAAATATTTACCTTAAGTTCTGCTTGTTTGGAAAGGCTGTCAGTCAAAAGCAGTGTAGAGAGGTCAAATAACAAGGATAAACCCCATGGGTGTAAAAATCTATAGTTTCATCTGGTGGTATCTTTATGCTTCAGACTGTGGAACATCTATAATACAAGTTAGTGGGGGTGGGGGGGATCCCAGCACGGGCCTGAGCCATAGTCACCCTAGGATTCAGGCACAACTGGATGGCTCATGATCCCATCTAATCTGGGGTCCAGTGCCTGTGGGACTGAGGAGTTTCCCATAAAGAAGTCATCCTAAGGGAAGAGAAAGTTGAGAAGCACAAGACGAGCTACCGTTGCGCAACAGGGCTCTGGTAGTACCAGTCCTCACAGACTCCCATCTAGGTAGGGGAAGGGAAGGCACCATTCCCAGTCACAGCATTAACAGAAAAAGAAGTTCTCGGGTGGGACGGGGCACCGCACGGCTCCTTTGAGTTTGGCCGCGTTCACCCAGCAGCCGGAGCAGTGCTGGGAACGCTGGCAGAGGTGGCAAGTGGTGTTTAGAAGGCTTAGGGGACTTTGTGGGAGGAGCTGGGAAGCTATACCCTCACGCAACGAGCAGGAGACAGAGGAAGAAGAGAGGCAAGAGGCTTGCAAACATAAAAATATGTTCCGCCTGTAACTCCACAAACCAGTTGGGAGAAGAACGGCATGAGAGCCGAAGGTTCCACATGAGTGTGGGACGAAAGCGGAGGCCATGAAGACCCAGGTCTTGCTAGTGTGGCTGGGGAAAAGCCGGCTCAACTGGGTGACACACCTGCTTAATCTTGCTACATTCCCCACCCAGTGGAGGAGAACACGCAGATGAGTGAATGTCACCAGAGGGCTGTATGCTATGTGTTGACCCTGCCTTTCTGTTCTAGCCATCAAGATGCAATGGGAATTTTGACTTCGTGGACATTTGGGGCAGAATTATGCTGAAAAAGATGAATTTTTACTGAAAGTCTTTTTCCCTTGTGGAGATCCTCCTCAAATTAATTAGGTGACTTCCTTAAACAATTTTTAGGTATCATGATTATGTTTTTCTTCTCCATTTTTTCCCATTTTATCTTTAATTTTACCAACGTTGCTTTATTTAGGATTCTTTTTGAAGTAAAATTCTGATTTTTGTTCCTTTTTCCTTTATAAGTTCATACTCCATTTTACCAGTGATATTCTTTTTAATTTTAACTAAACTTGGTTTTCTCATGTTAAATTTTGTGAAGAATATCTGATTCCCCCATTGGTTATAATAAATTTATATCATGTGTACTTTTAGTCATATTATTCTGTGTTAATTATTTCTGCTGAAAATAATTATAAATTGCCAGTAAGACCATTGGAATTGATTTCTTGGAACAAAGATCACTGGATAAAATACAGTAGCCATATTCCTGGCAGTGCCCAAATGATGGGAAAGTTTATCTTGCTTGTCTAGGGAGAGTTCAGGCATGTGGTTATGAACATTATTTCTCATTTTGTCTCAAGTTCTAAGGTTGGGTTTATAGAAATCTGTGGAAGTATCATGAAGAAAATACTGGACAGTGGGATTACTAGTCAGCATATTACACTGAAAGGGCACCACATTTGGAACGAGAAGACCTTGGGCTTCTGTCCTCTCTTTACCAGGTAATATAGTTAGGATGGCCTACAATAGTTGTTCTGCCTCTTTGAGAATCCATTTATTTCCTTTGCTGTAAAATGGTGCCCTGTCTCCCAATGGCTAAAGGATTCTTGTGAGACTTATATTGTGATAATATATGTGAGACCATTTTGTCAATAACAGAGTTTAAGCCCAATATAAGGTGATGATGATGATAATAACAATAATAGGCCTTAAGTATCATGACACCAGTGTCTTCAGACTTTCTATCAACTTGAATTTTCCCTTTGCAGAATGACCCTACCTGACTTTACCTCATCTAAATACCACTGTTGACCTCCATCCCCGTTATATTCATCACATTTTTTTAGTCGCTTGCTTTTTTTTTATTTTTTATTTTATTTTTATTAACATATAATGTATTATTTGCCCCGGGGTACAGGTCTGTGAATCATCAGGCTTACACAATTCACAGCACTCACCATAGCACAGACCCTCCCCAGTGCCCATAACCCAGGCACCCTGTTCTTCCTCCCTAACCCCTGGCAACCCTCAGTTTGTTTCGTGAGATTAAGAGTCTCTTATGGTTTGTCTTCCTCCCTCTTGTTTCATTTTTTCCCTCCCTATTCCTCACAACTCCCCACCCTCCCTCTCAAATTCCTCATATCAGAGAGATCATATGATAATGGTCTTTCTTTGATTGGCTGTTTAAAGCAGCAATGTCCACAATAGCCAAACTATGGAAAGAACCTAGATGTCCATCAACAGATGAATGGATAAAGAAGACATGGTGTGTGTGTGTTTGTGTGTGTGTATGTGACACACACACACATACACACAATGGGATAGTATGCAGCCATCAAAAGAAACGAAATCTTGCCATTTGCAACAACATGAATGGAACTAGAGGGTATTCTGTGGTTACTTGCGTTTGAGATGATTTGTCTGTCTTCCTGAAATGTAAGATCTGTAAATAATAGGCCAGTGTTTTTCTTGTTCACCAACATATTCCCAACATCTAACCCAGTATCTGGCTCATAGGAAATAAATATTTTTTGAATAAAAATATGCAGGCACAAATAAATGAATCTAGGAAAGTACAGTCAAATGAGTCCTGGTTAGAAAAAACAATTTATATCATCAAAAGTGCTAAATTTTGCTTAAAGGGGTACATACTTGCAAACACAGAATCTATCACTCATGCATTATTTTTAGAGAATTTTGGAATTTAAATAGGTTTACTGCTTTTTTTTTTTTTTTTCTCCCAGATAACAACTGGAAATTCAGGATGCAATCAAAGTAGCAAACAACCCCTACCAGTATTCAAATCACCATGGGAGAGAGCCATAAAGTTAGAGATTTAGTGAGTTTTTGAGCTTTCTCCATGCCATTATTCTGCAAAATGAGGAAACTGAGGCCAGAGATCCCTAAAGTAAGTTAGTTGCTCGGTGTCATAAGGATGGTAAGCATCAGGAGAGCTGAATTACAGCTCACGTTAAGGAAAATGCCATCACTAAAGAGATTTGTAGAAAGCTGAGCAGTATTCTTCATTTCAGGTATGTCTTACGTTTGCTGCAAGATTTATAATTATTCATTCAACAGCTCAATGCTGTTTATGGTAGGTAATAGCTTTTAAATAGACTTTTTTTTAATCTTTACACTCAATGTGGTGCTCAGACTTAGAGGAGTTCACGAGTTCCATGAGCCAGCCCAGGAAACCCAAACAGACTTTTTACTAAAGTTATTCATTTTTCTGGGTTTGTCTTTTCAATATTTAATAAATATAAACTGCCATCAGCATCTACAATTTGCAGTAAGAGTACTGTCAATCTTAAATTCCTCTTTACTACCCCCATTCATTCTGTCTTTGAGAACATCACAGAAAAAAATTTACTTTTGAAAAATGCTGTTCTTTATGTGTTTTTCTTTTTTTTTAATTGAAAATTTGTCCTTTCCCTCTTGAAATATACACTATACCAAAAAATGAAGGCTATACTGTCTCCAGATTACAAACATCTATTTTGTAACATAATGCTCAACTTATTTAAAATGCATAAAACATGCTCTTCAAGTAATGAAATATAATTTCAAACACAATGGCTTCATGAAAAAAAAATAAGTTATCTAAATATAAATAATTTTAAGAATGTAGACTTTCTCTACATTTAACCAAGAGGAATATGATAACTCTATCAAATTAAGATAAAATGAGTCTAGTGAAGAAAAATGAGGTTCCAGTTAACCATGGAATCCTGATAATTTTTATTTAGTCCTTATTTTATAAATGATTCAAATTTTCATGTTCTTTAAAACTATTCAAAGTAAACAGAAATGTTTACAGAATTTCAGAGTTAGAAAGGCCAGATTATCTAGTCCCCAAATGGGAAATCGATCCCAACTCTAGCAGTTTGTGGCCTGGCTGCTTTGAATACTGCGTTGAGAGAAATTCTCTGGTTGAATCTGGGTATAGCAGTAAAAACCATGATAGATTAGCCACATCACTTGCTGGAGAGAATGGACTAGTAGTACAAGAGCCTTACAGTTGTCATTCTGGATTTGGTAGACTAGTCTCTGTGTCCCATTTTATCTTTATTTTGGTAAACAAAGCAACTGAACAACAAATCAAAGAAGTGGACTAATTTTTCCCAGGCCACACGATCAGCCTGAAGCAGATCCAGAACCAGAATCCCATCTGCATCTGAATGATGAGTTCAGTGCTCTTACTACTATACAGTCAGGGCTCTCTTGATGTGACATGTATTCCCTCCAGTGTTGGCAAACAACATTGGAAGGGTGACAACTCTGTATCATCAGACAGTTATTAATGTATTGTGGCTGATCAGAGATTTTTTGCACAGAGAGGTCAGTGAGATGTAACAGTTTAGAAAGGACTCTGGGGTGGCCAGAAAGTGTATGCCATTTTGTAAGTGTCTCAGTGAGTCAGGTCATGGTCCAAGACAAATATATTTATCTCTTGGCTTAAAATATAACTTATAAACAATTTTCTTTTATAATTTCAAATACCTACTTTTGGTTTATTTGTTTTTGCTAATAAACAATGATCAAATGATCAAATGCAATTACTATGTTGACAGGAGAACAATCCTTTGGCTAAACAAAGGTACCTCGTAGTGAGTTGGGGGAAATGGGAGGGGAAACAAACCCGAGAGACTGTGGACTCTGAGAAACAAACTGAGGGCTTTGGAGAGGAGTGGTGGGTATTAAGGAGGGCACGTTTTGCATGGAACACTGGGTGTGGTGCATAAAAAATGAATTTTGGAACACACACATACACAAAAAAAATTAAATTAGAAAAAAAAGGCACTTCGTACAGTCCAATCATTTAGATTCTATGTCAAGAGTTAATTACAAGTCAGTACACAAGTAGCAAAATGATAAAAATGTGCATTTTGCTTCTCTGTGTGTGTGTGTGTGTGTGTGGTATTTTGAGGATATTAAAGAGTGGGTAATGGCCCAAATATAGATACACAAAAGAGAAAAGATATATTTCTGTTACACTAAATATTAGTCCATTTAACTTAGGGAAGGTAGTGCTTTTGATCAGAAAATAATATTTTAAAGACTTTTTGGTGAAACTCATATTCAAAATAAATTAGGCTAAAACAAAACTCCATTACTTTTGCAAAACAATGAAAATCCAATAGTTTTTAGTTCAGTAATCAATAACTAGGATATCTTGAAACTGTGGCCCCAAGAAGTAATTTTATGAAAACTGTTTATTTTACAAAACTCCATTAATCAGTGACACCTGAAAATCGGGAGTCTGAAGACAATGGGAAAGTGTTTCCCATAAAAACTAAAAACTAGTAAATGAAGACTGTGAAATAAAGGAATTCTATGTACTTCATATGGAGCATATTTTTTCTACCAACATTATTTTAAAGTAGAACATCCGTCATAGATAGTACAAAGAATGGACTAGAGAATCGAGGCAATTACCATTTTCACATGATACATAATATATATTTTGGGGAGAGAAACGGGCTAAATAATCTTCCTAAACAACAATTATGTGCAACATTAGCACGTCATTGGGCACATTTGGATGGTTTGATATCTTTGCCATGTAATGCAAACTTAAAAATGAGAATGAAATGTATCTGCTAATAAAATCCAAGAAGTGGCTAGGTGCTGAGCTTCCAGATAGACTACAAATCTGAAGCATGTAGTTCTGAGGTTAGAACCACAAAGTAGCATCTATAAGAAATGCACCGAGGCTACAGAAAAAATTCTGCGCACCTTGTTTCCAGGAATACTTTCTCTACATTAATGAGGGAAATAAAAAAATACAACAATCTTTGTATATCCAATTCCAGGTCTCTCATCTTGTGGAGACAATACTCTTGGGGTCCTCTGGAATACCAATGGCAATTATAACTTAACTAACAAATTTTTAAAACTTACTCAGGTACACCTTATTAGAAGTGAAATAGTTTATATAGCCTTCCAAACATAGACGTGGATTCGTTTTATAGATTTCAAGGTGAGGGGTGTAGGACAGTTTGGGGCCACATCCCGGACTGGAGGAAGCCCCAATAAGCAGAGAATATTTCTAGGGAATTTCTAGGGAATACTGTAGATGGGCACACAAGAGAGGAGTGTGGAGCCGAAGGAGCCAGGTCAGGACATTTCAGTGCACAGAGACAGGAAAGACAAAAAGAGGGTGGTGTGAAGTGGGACTCTGTCTCTCAGCACTGCAGAGGCCTGGCTACCCTACTAATTCCTCCCTCATCAAGTCCTTTTCACTCTGGCAGCTGGAGCATTACTCAGGATCAAATTATTTTTTAAAAAGTTGATGGAAAAGTGTTAATTTGTTTCCTTGAAATGTTCCTTATTAATTAGGCATGTTTCAGCCATGGCAAAAAAAAAAAAAAAAAAAGCTTGCACTTTCAGTAACAGGATAACCGAAATAAATAAAAGAATTGCTATTACCCATCTCTCTCCTAAGAATATTAATGGGTCATAAAGGCCCACATTCTTTAATCTTATAAAAAATTCTACTATGAACATCAATAAACATAGTAGCGTTTTTTTTTTTTTAAGCTCCTATTAGAGGTTTTCAAACTAGTGTGTACATGGAAAGCTTGTTAAAAGTCTAGATTCCTGGGCTCTATTTCCAAAAATTCAGATTCAGAAGTCCTGGATAGGCCTCTAGAATTTGCTTTTCAAACAAATGCTCCTGGTGATCCTTAGACAGGAGATCTGGGGACCACACTTAGAGAAAAACTGCCCCACAGTAAATTCTTCTTTTCCTCTTTAGCGTAAGTCACTGTATTAAGCAAACTGTATTTAAGAGGCTTTGCAATGTTAGTTCTGAAAAGCAAGTAGCCAGCCCCATGGTTCAGAGAGAGATAAATGATCAAAGCACAGTGGGGAAACCTAGCCTTCCAACGTATGTTCAGGTAGGTTCTCAGAGTAAAATCGAAATTATCTCCCCAGGGAAGCCTTCTAGACTGTCCACACCCCATGCATTACCCAACGTGGACAGAGGTCCCTTTGGGTTCATCCTTGGTCTTAGGAAGCCCATAAATATTTTCCAGATTTTTACCTCTTTTGGTGATAGTATAGAAATGTAATCTTCATAGATCATTCTGGCCTTTTCTTCGATTACTTTTTTATTCTGCTCTTTCTTTAAGTCTTCACAGGCAAGCCAGAAAAGTAGGTTCTCTTCACTGTATTCTGTTCGGAGAAACTCTCTGAAAAGGTTTCTTCCTGCTGGGGCCTTCATCATCTTGTCAAAATTTTGAGACCAGGACAAGACTTCCTCCGAAGTGGGGTTTTGGCTGCAAAGACAGAATTGGGCCATCATCAAAGGCAACTGATCCAAGAATAGTGGTCGGCAGAGGGGAGAAAAGACAGAAATTGCTGTCCCTTTGCTGCCATCTAGTGGTCACTAGCAATTATTTTTCCTCTGATCTGTCAAGTATCTGCAAGGACTGGGCTACTTATTTCTGGGTATTAAAAAAAATTCGCTTAGTCACAAATGTGTGTTAGGGAGCAAAGCATTCAAACAGCAAAGGGTTATACACACTATTTTTCACGGTCGTCATAATTCATAATGAAGCCTGGAAATGTTCAAACTTAACAATATATTGCAAATTGACAGACACCCTATGCATTAATTTGAATGGCAAATTGAATTTTTTGTTGCGTCTTTTAATCTAAGTATTTATATTTTTTGATGTATATTTTAACTTTAAAGCCATAAGGTACTGCTTCTCTTTTCCTCTCTGATAGGTACTTTTTCATTTGTCACTGGTTCTAAATTGTATGCACTTGTCGCATGTTTTCCTAAGTTCTAGTATTAATCCACTAAAGTATTATGAATGGAGTATTGCCCATGAATGGAATTATTAGAGCTAAAAGTCTCAGGGCCTTTATAATGACACTGAGGACTTTCTAGATACTTCTATTTAAGTTTTCAGTGACTATATTCATGCAGAAACCACCAGTTGTTACTCCCTTTGGTTATACTTCAAAGAAATGGAAAGAGAAGCTTAGAGATTCTTATGGTTAAATTGATCCCGATCTTGCTTTCCTATCCATCGCTTTCTTTAAGAATTTTTCAACCTCCTCCAACAATTAAAAGGGGACTACCCTACGATCCAGCAATGGCACCATAGGTATTTACCCAAAGAATACAAGAGCACTAATTCAAGGGGTACATGCAGCCCAATATTTACAGCAGCATTATCTACAATAGCCAAATTATGGAAAAAAACACAAGAATCCATCACTTGATGAACGGGTAACGAAGACATGGTGTATATATACAACGGAATATTACTCAGCAATGAGGTGGATGGAATTAGAGTGTATTACGTAAGTGAAGTAAGTCTGAGAAAGAAACACGATATGATTTTACTTATATAGGGAATTTAAAAAACAAAACAAATGAACAAAGCGGGAAAAAAAGGGGGGAGCAAAGCAAGAAAGACTCTTAACTATGGACAACAAACCGATGGTTACCAGAGGGAGGTGGTGGGGGGATGGGAGAAATAAATGATGGGGATTAAGGAATGTGATTGTTGTGATGAGCACGGGGTGTTGTATGGAAGCGTTGAATCACTGCATTTACACCTAAAACTAACATCATACTGTATGTTAACTGGATTTTTTTTTTTTTTAAAAGGAAAAGAAAAAAAATTTTCTGACCCAAAATACGTTTGGTCGAAGAAGTACTTATATTTTATTTTTTCTTATTTTTTTGACCACGTATATTAAATAGATTTGTCACTGATCCACAATGTCTGAACTTCCTCTTTCACTTAAAAAAGTTTAAAGATGGAAAAATTACAATGAGGCACCAACATTAAAACCTTCTCATGGGAAGCAGAAAAAGAAAGCAGCTATCATCATACAACCAATCGACTTGTATTTTAATTTCATTCTGTAGATACTGCAATGAAAACTTGATTCTCATTTTGGAGAAAATACCTGGGCAGAATCTGTTCTGGGTGCCCTTTCTGACTGACTGAGGCAATTCCATATCTTTTTCTGTGTGTTTCAGACTCTTCCCTGAGGAAGAGAAAAGCTTAGAGAAAATATTCACGGAAAGAGAAGAATCAGGGCAATCAGGGGCTAATTCATCTTAACAGTCATTACTTTTTGAAAGAGAGAGAGAAACTCAGGCAGTGTTTTAGCTGATAGCTTAACATAGCTAATAAAAAAATTGATGAAAAGCAGTTGCCGTCACAAAATAAGATCTCCCGGACCGAGAAGGCTTTCATTTCACAAAACCATTCTGAGGAGCACCAGGACACAAGGGCTAATGCCCCAGCACTGCGTAGATGTAAGTGGTGCACAAGTGCCAGATGCAGTTATGAGGGGAAGCACACTTACCATTCCTCTAAGACCTGGATGCTCTCCATTTTTGTGGTATGCGTGGGTCTTCCCGCACTTTCCCCTCTTTCTTCATTCCTCACGGTGAGGCTGTAAGGCAGTACAACATTTTATTTTGTCTAGGGAAAACGATTTAAATAAAAGAAAAAAAATTGCATGCAGGAAACTATTTCACAGGAGAATTTTATTCTCAACTATGTGAGAATATATAAAGTACACGAAGAGTGACAACCATTTAAAAAGGATGGGGAAGCCGATGTTCACTCAAGAAAGGAAAATAGTTACTTAATGAAATAATGAAGTAAATAATCTCCAAAATGGAACCTGTTATACATTCTGACTTGGTCCTTAGATAATCTGAATTACTTAAAATCTCCCAAGATACTTCACATGATTATGTGCTTTAATATTTGATATGCACATTATATTGCTCCTTGGAGTAATGTCATCTTGAATTTTGGGTAGTTCTATTCACAGTTTGCTTTCCATTTATTTTCTCCCACTGATAGCTAAAAAGGTAACATGTTTCAGAATCTGAAACAAAATTCGCTAAATTCACATCATTTTCTACATCCTAGGTGTTCCTGTCCCTGAAACCATCGCTCCTCCATCCACTCAAGTCTGAACTACTAGATTTATATTTGACCTTGTCCTTGCCCTTTCCTCCCATTTAGTCTGTCTTCAATGTCTTGGAAGAGACAGGCCGGCCACTGTGAGGGTCTGGGTAGAAGCACTGGATCAGAGGCGCGTCTGTCTCTAGGATGTAAAGTTCTGCAGGACTACAACAGCTAGACTAATCCCATGGGCTCCACAACAAGAATTGTCTGATTCAGAGAAACTGGCCCTCAGCAGCACCACAGAGTGAAACACTCAAGGCTCTAGGTATAAACAAGATGTAACGAGGGAGGTCATGGGTGATACTAAGAAGCAGGGTGGTTGGGGCGCCTGGGTGGCTCAGTGGGTTAAAGCCTCTGCCTTCGGCTCAGGTCATGATCCCAAGGTCCTGGGATGGAGCCCCACATTTGTCTCTGCTCAGTGGGGAGCCTGCTTCCCACCCCACCCCTGCCCCCACCTGCCTCTCTGCCTACTTGTGATCTCTGTCTGTCAAATAAATAAATAAAATCTTAAACAAAAAAAAAGAAGCAGGGTGGTTGGGAGGACTCAGCAGCCTTGCAAAGTCAAGCGACTGAATTAGCAAACTGACCCCTCTGTCTAGAAGTCAAGAAGCTTCATGGGAGCCTGTCAGAGAGCAAAAGTCCAGACAACATGTGTTTCGTTTGTCAGATGTTCATTTATTCAACAAGGGGAAATGGAGCCATTATTTCCTAGTGCCTATTATGTGCCCCTTTTCTCTCTAATTTTGTTATCCCCATTTTATAGATGAGCAAAGTGAGCCACAGAGCTTCTAGCAGTTTGGCCCAACATCACATACTAAATATGTTGTATGGTTGGAATGTGAATCCAGTTCTGTCACACAAATCTGTAATCTTTATTGAGTATCCATTAAAAACCATGCTCTCTGAAAGGCGTCAAGGCAATAGACTGTGTGAATTTAGAAAAGGGACACTAGGAAAGGTTGTGGAGAAGGAAGGGGATTAGCCGGACAAGGATTACAACAAGCTATTGTTCTTAATCTGAAAAGCGGAGACATTGGCTCATTCATTATTTTTTTTTTTTTTTTTTTAAGATTAGAGAGAGAGAGAAGGAATGAGTTGGGGGAGTAGCAGAGGAAGAGAATCCTCAGGCAGGCTCTGCACAGAGTGAGAGCCCAACACCGAGCTCAGTCATGAGATCATGACCTGAGCCAAAATCGAGAGTCATGAGATCATGACCTGAGCCAAAATCGAGAGTCGGACTCGTTAAGCGACTGAGCCATCCAGGCATCCAAACATCGATTCATTCTTTGATTCTCCTGGGCAAGGGTGAGGATAGAGAGAATGCTGGAAGCATCTAAGGAAGAGCAGCCCACCTGCACCTGAGATCAGACAGGAAAATCTCCTTGGGAAAGTGAACTGCCCGGAGAAAAGGGAACTCGATGGGACCTGCAGAAGTGGTGTGGCTCAAAGGATTCCGGGAAGCAGAGCTGAGTGTTAAACACCCAGCAAACTGACCGGTGCTCTGCAGACAGCCGGCAGCTCCAGGATTAGAACCCTCACAGCCTTCAGGGTGAGGCGGTCATGAGGAAAACAGTGAGGTGGATCCAGAGAGGGCTGCACCGTTGTTTACGTCTCTGTGTGACGATACTGTGAATACAGCTGTAGTCGGAGGTAGTCTAGAACCCTCAGCCCTCCATGTAGCAACACACTTGGGTCAGGGATGTGTTTAAGAGGAGGCCCATGACCTTCTTTGAGTAGCAGTGCTTCTCTGGAATTTGGTATCTTTCCAGTAATTACGGGAAAGTGTGTGGGAGGAGGTAAGAGCACATATTGACAACATCCTGTGAGATTTCCTGAGAGAAGTTCATGATGCCAAATCTATAAAATACACAAAATTTTTGTAAATTCTGGAAAGACTTTTCCTATTTAAATAGGAAATTAATACTCATTCTGCCATGCTTTACAGAGTTCGTGTGTGTATGTGTGCACACACATAGTAAGGGACCATAAAAAGGCCAGACAATGAGCTTGTTTTTACTGATTAAATAATAAACCCCTTGAGAATTTATTTCTGTTACATTTCCACAGTGTCCCACAGAGTGTGCACACAAACGCAGCTATATTTCACTTTATGCAATATCTTAAGGAAAAAAAATTGTTCTCCATTGTGTCCTTGATGTAGAGTAACAAATCTGGAATCCACATGCATGATTCACAAGTTTCTGAACATGAATTCTGGCTCCTGTATCTGTTTCTGTGATATTTACAAACATCCCAAATGCCACCATATTAGAGTGATCATCAAGAAATACTGGGCTCTGTTTATATCTTCCATTTCTACAGATGGCAAAATATGGACACACATTTGTACTAAAACTGCTCATAATAGATATTCAATAACTGCTTAATGTTCAGTGTTTACTCCATTTCTTGATCTAATATTGGATTCAATACTGCCCTGTAGAAAGAAATTGACTTCACCAATTGTCAGGTGTCCTTTTGATTAACTTTCCTTTAACTACCATTCTGGAAAAAAAAAAATTGGTTTCAAAGTTTCAATTATCAAGAACTGCTAATAACTCCACTTTATGAAGAAGAGAAATGGAAGAAATGATAAAGGAATTGGTATAAAACTGCTTGCCATCTATGTTTTAGGAATGACTAAGGTCTGTCTCCAGTTTCACCTGGTCTTGCTCTCAGTAATACACAGGAGTTTGTTTGTTTGTTTGTTTTTTAAGGTAATAAACAACAGGAAATATTTGCTCTAAATCAACATATACATAGTTCATGTGCTTGAGAAAAACTCTAAAAGTAAATCAAACTTAACAGTCGCAAGGGGTCATGTAGAGACATTTTTGTTGTTGTTGTTGTTGTTTTGCTTTTTTACTTTTACCATGTTTATAACATTATTAACATTTCTGCTTTTTAAGCAACTGAAGCCATAAAGAGAACAGAACGCAGGTACAAGGCTCACTGTGGGAGTCTTGATCAAAGCTTGAGTATTTTACAGAAGACAGTGCCAATAATCTAGGATAAGTCTACTAACATAAGTATTTAAAATCCCATTAGAAATTTTCTAGAATGGTGACTTTGAAAAGGGAGAAATACATTTGAAAATACAGAAAATAAGGAAATACGCCTTCTTTGTGTGGGGGTGAATTTTTTGTTTGCTTACAGGGCAGCTGGGCGAGTGGGGTGGGGAAAATATTACCTGCTGCCCGTTACAGAGCTTACCTACGGATTCATCTTTGTGGATGTGTGCGGGCCTATTTTGGAAGACAGTCTACTTTTGTAGGAAAAATAGCTGGTTTTTAGGAAGAGCCCTAGAAATGGTTGCAAATAAGATGAAAACTTTGCAGTAGCCATGGTAACTCTAGAATGGAGGCCGGTCACAAAACCACATAAATTTACCCAAAATCTCCGCTAAAGAATCAGTATGATCCTTGAATTCAATTTACTGTGACATCAAGGCTCAAGAAAGATCCACTGTGATTGGTAAAGACAAATATTATTCAATATTTTAAAATTCTCACAGTATATCAGTGTTTCATTTCTTTTCTTTTTCTTTTTCTTTTCTTTCTTTCTTTTTTTTTTTTTTTTTGTCTAACAGCTTCTACCTCAAATTTTCCGGTGCAAAAATGGAATCAACATCCTTCAGGCTCTGAAAAAAATTGGTATATTATTCTTTAAATGTTTCATTTCTTCCCCCAGTAAAAATACCATGGTAAAATAATATTACAGCTTTATTTAGGAGTCAACAGCAATTTATAAATATGTATGAGACACCTGGCCCATGCGATGTTGCCTGGGTTGGAAAGTCAAGATGAATACGACAAAGCTTACAAAACTGAAAAGCTCTGACAGGTAAATAAGCATCACACGGCACTGCAAATGAGGGGTAAAACAGTGGTGTGCATACGGTGCTTCTCAGGTAGTTACAGTGTCTACACTTTTGCAGGAGGGAATTGAGAGGGGCTTTGCAGAGGAGGTAATGACGAAATTGAGCTGAACAACCAGAGCAAGTGTTTCAGATGAGACCAGGACAAAGGGAATTCCAAGCAGAGGGGGGAAAGTCACATGTAAGAAGAGGCTTGGAGTAGTAAACAGGCATGATATAAATGTAGGTCAAAATGGGTAAATCAGATGTTTCCGGGTGGGAGTGATAAATTAGAATAGGAAGTGAGGTGTGCTTATGTAACGGGTCAAGAAGACAATGAGGTGCTCTCCAAACGTCGAATACACCTGCTTTAAGATGACTTCCCTTTCACTGCTTTATTTTCCTCCACTCTTGCTGGGAATAATGTTAAGACCCACTACACAAGGTTGCAAGACTAAACACTTGAGACAAATAGGTAAATTATTACACATGCTTAATTAAATGTAAGAGCAAATTAGTTGCACATTGAAATGACAATTCCAAATTTACCAAAGACCTTTTAATTTCATCTTGAAGAAATAAAGCCTTACACTCTGCCATTATTGTAAAACCCTTCCTCATACATTACCTTACTACTTCTTTCTCACAACAGTCCTGTAAGGTAAGCAGGGGATTTGTTATTCATCATTTCCATTTTATTTCAGAGGAAACAGTCCCTGAGGTGGCTGTACACCGTTTCCACAACTAAGCCATATCAGGGCTGGCCTTGAACTCACATCTTCTGACTTCTGGTCTCATGTTCATCTGCACTACTCAATGCCACTTCTCTTTATATAAAAGAATTATTTTTTGTTTAACCTTTTTAGTTATTTACAAAGATTGATTGCTCTTCAATGTTGGGAAGAGGGAAACCTCTTAGGACAAACCAGTTGTAATACAAACCAGAACGCAAATATCTTTTCTCTCGGCATTGTCTCATGGCTATGAGGCTACGGGAGCTGAATATAGGGTAGATACTGGCAAGAAACAATTTCTCAATTCCCTGGAATTTGAGATGACTAGGAAATAGCTGTTACAGATGGTTTTGACTGCAAAGCCTAAAAGAGGAAGAAAAGAAGAGATACCACTCATGACTGCGGATCAGGTGCTCCTACCGCCCAAAGCCTCCTGGGCAAGACAGCTTGCTCCCATCAGCAGAGTAACGTTGAGAAGGGAGGGCAGAGGGGAGAAGAGCACTGATGCTTTGCGTAGAAACGGTGACACACAGAAGAGAAGAGACACCAGAGGTGGGGACAGTAACCATATGCCATCCATGATTTCTCACATAAACAAATCAGTTATAGTCAAGCTTTTGACTTCAACATCATCAGTTTTATGTATACATTTTGGTAAAATGGCTTGGTTTTGAATAGTATATGTGGGGATGGGAATGGTGGCTAAAAATTTGTGTCTGGAAATGTTATACGGTGCTTGTCTAAAAAAAAAAAAAAAAAAAAGTCCCTAATAATATTTCCCCTGCTCCTGATAATCATGTGTAATAATCGTATGACATGTGAGAAATAAAATCATGTGTCGTAAAACAAGTATTTTATTTGGCCCAAGTTTTTATTTCATCAACTTAAAACCTCTCCAAAGTAAAGTAATCCGCTGTTAAAAATCTGCCCACTAGATGGCTGTGTTGCCTTTATAAATATCCTTTTTAATCAACTGAATAAAAGAAAACTGAAAAAGTTTCTTGGAGTAATTACCCTTTTTGGAAAAATATCTATTCTTATGTGTGTGGAGGTTTGATAATTATGTCTTTCTAAGGATTTGGAGAAGAGTCATTCAGTTTTTCTGTGAGTGAAATAAACTTGAAGGGGATACTTTTAATCTTGGGAGGTGCACATAATTGCACCCATTTTTCCTTTTTGGTATTGAGAGAATGTTCTGAGAGTCCCCAGCTCTAAGTCATTTCACTTAGGAATATTTAATCTTTAAAAAAAAGACAAGCATTATCCTATTAACATTTCAGTTATCCTTTCTAATAAGTTGTTTGAAACTCTGATGTCTCTTGCTGGGATAATATGGAACTTAAGTCATACATTATTCTCTTTTTTCTTTCTTTTTTTAAAAGATTTTATTTATTTATTTGACAGAGAGAGAGAGACATCACAAGTAGGCAGAGAGGCAGGCAGAGGGAGGCGGGGGAAGCAGGCTCCCTGCCGAGAAGAGCCCCTGAAGCCCGGCTCCATCCCAGGACCCTGAGACCTGAGGCCATGACCTGAGCCGAGGACAGAGGCTTAACCCACTGAGCCACCCTGGTGTCCCTTCTCCTTTTTTTTTTTTTTTTTTAAAGATTTTATTTATTTATTTGGCAAAGACAGAGAGGACGCAAGCAGGGGTAGCAGTAGTCAGGGGGAGAGGGAGAAGCAGGCTCCCAAGCAGGGAGCCCAAGGATGGGCTCAATCCCAGGACCCTGGGATCATGACCTGAGCCGAAGGCAGATGCTTAACTGATTGAGCCACCCAGGCACCCCATAAGTCATACGTTCTTAAAACAGATTAATTTGACAAGGTTTCTATCTAGTAACAGACAAGAAAAAAATTTTTTTTAATTGAGAATTCTTTAAAAGTAGTGAAAAGAAGGGCCGTCTGTACCCCAATGTTTATAGCAGCAATGGCCACGGTCGCCAAACTGTGGAAAGAACCAAGATGCCCTTCAACGGACGAATGGATAAGGAAGATGTGGTCCATATACACTATGGAGTATGATGCCTCCATCAGAAAGGACGAATACCCAACTTCTGTAGCAACATGGACGGGACTGGAAGAGATGATGCTGAGTGAAATAAGTCAAGCAGAGAGAGTCAATTACCATATGGTTTCACTTATTTGTGGAGCATAACAAATAGCATGGAGGACATAGGGAGATGGAGAGGAGAAGGGAGTTGAGGGAAATTGGAAGGGGAAGTGAACCATGAGAGACTGTGGACTCTGAAAAACAGTCTGAGGGTTTTGAAAGGGCGGGGGGTGGGAGGTTGGGGGAACCAGGTGGTGGGTATTAGAGAGGGCACGGATTGTATGGAGCACTGGGTGTGGTGCAAAAACTATGAATACTGTTACGCTGAAAAGAAATTTAAAAATGGTAATAAAATAATAATAATAATAATAACGAATAGAGAACAAATTCTCAACTCTTTGGTTCCATTTCCGCAATGATTTAGAGACACTGAATGCTTACTAGGTCCCAGGCTTTGTGTTGCAATATATATTAACAGTATCTTCATGATTCTCACAATGAGACACTTTACAGATGAGAAAAGCTTGTCCAGTATCTTATAATAAATGGAGGAGGCACGATTTTATCAGAAGTTATGCTTTTTCCATTATGTCATGGCACACCCCAAAAGAAAAGAATGATTTTTGAATAAAAGCATCCCACAGATGGGGAAAAAAATAAAATAAAATAAAAGAGCCATTTCGAGAATAGATTTTCCAAAAGATTTTCATTTCAGTTTGGGTTATATGTAAGCAATCGTTTCGTCTTCTGATGCACGGAAACTGAGGACTAATGTCTCTATCTATTCATCCTCTCTTTGCTACCAATTTCTCTCTACACATGCTTCTGTTGGAAAAGATGAGTTTCAAAGATTCCCTTTTTCCATTGGTATAACAGTTTTATTTCAAACTTCAAGTCATGTATTTTAGTTCATCGACACATTTAATTTGATTTAGAAGGCCAACTGCTGACAAGTTATTACATAGTTAAAATTTGGATCCATTATGTAAAGCTTATTTTTAGTTCAATAACCAAAGTTTTTTATTTGGCATAAACAAGGTTTCTTCCGCACCCCCGCCCTTAAAGTTAAGTACAAGATTGAATATTTAGATGTACTTTATATAATATACACCAATCATCAGACTCTCCTATTTCAGTTCTCAGGTTGACTGAAATCCTATTTTAAGCTCTTCCTTCAACCCACTGTAATTTTTCCTGTAAGCCATAATTAAGTTAGTTGATGCTTTTGTGGGAAAGCAAATATCTAGGATGTGAAAAGTCCAAATGGACTTCTATTTAGTTAGTAGACACTGTTATTAAAATGGCAAGTAGTCATCTAAGTCTTTAAATGCATCAGTTACATTGGAGCTCAAGCAGTTGATACTCAGAAAGACATCTGAAAGTTGGTAGGGTCACTTATTCTTCCCACCGTATCTATACATTCTAGTTCCTGGCTGCGTGAATATGTATGGGATGAAGCAGGAAGCACCCCTGAGAACAATTAGGATGAAAGAAATAATCCGGATTTGTGGAGAAATTGAGCCCCAGAAGAGAATGAATGTACAGCCCTCTGGGAATCCTGTGGCGGTGTGGTCCGTGCTCCAGGAATGCTGAGTTGTCCCCGTGCTGATGAACGGGACAGCTGGGGAGAGAGGGCCAGAGACAGAGAATGTAGGAATGGGTTCTGCAGCATTCACTGACAACATGGAAGCCTACAGTGCTCAAATCCTACAAAATCTGGTAGTTTCCTTTCAGCCTGAGCCTTGTGGGGGGTTGTGGGGCAGAAGTAATATTTATCAAGAAAGGATTATTCAGGACCTCTAGGATGTACTGAAACCTAAACTCACTGACTTATGTATATTATTAATTACGTCTTACAGATGGCAAACCTGAGGCTCAGAAAGATTGAGTCACTTGCCGAATGTCTCATAGTTGAAGGTCATGGAGCAAGGACTCATTCAGGCCTAATTCCAGAGTCGCTGTTTGTTTCTTGCCTACTCCATGCTGTCTCTTTTGAGTAGGTTATTTAGATGAGGAAGATGTGTTAGAATTTGTATATAGTCTTTAAATATGGCAAAATGAGATCTGTTTAGAATAAAACACATGGAATTATTTATTGTTCTGCTATTACTCGGAATGAGTTGATTAAAATGATCCTGTATTTTTAAATTATCTATGTTGCTTCACAGAAAAAAGTAGCAAGAGCAGGAATTTGCTTTCTACTTAGGAATCCATGCTCCCAGATGTAGGCTGATACGTGGTATATTGGCATCTGAAACAAAGATACAAATTTTATCTTTTTAAAATTGGAAATTATAATATTTCTACAACCCAAGGAAGCAGACTTATCACACTTAATAATATCATAATAAATTTCATATTTGAAAGAACTGGATTTCATTGTTGTATCTGATAAGGAACAAGTACTACCCGAGTGATATCCTGAAATAGCAGGCATATTTCAATACGTCTATTGCACCTTGACCTTGAAAAAGTAAGCCAGTCCTAAAAGAAATAATGCAAAGTTTTAATGAGAAGAAAAAAGTTAAAAGTTAATACTATTTCAATCCGATGTAACAACTACTACATTTTGAATATAGGGTAGGGGTAGCAAAAATGTCATAACCATATGCCTGATATCATTATTGATTTGGGGAGGATGGAAGGGAAGTTCTTAAATATTGTCCAGAGAGTTAATAAATTTGGCCTAGAATTTAAAGGGCTGAATTTCTTAATGTTTTAGAAATTGAATAATTTTGCTTTGATTAAATCAAGAAGATAACCCCAGATTTCCTCAAATTGGACCTTCACCCAAGATCAGGGTGCCTCACAGCTTTGAGGAGAGGTGCACTTATTTTCTCTGTGGGTTGCTTTTTTCTCTAAATTCTTCTTTCTTGTGCACTTTATTTAAGACTTGTTTATTTACTTGGGGGGTGGGGTAGAAGGAGAGGGAGAGACAGGATCCCGACCAGACTGTGCACTAAGCGTGGAGCCCAATGTAGGGCTCGATCTCACGACGCTGAGATCATGACCTGAGCCGAAACCAAGAGTTGGGTGACGCTCAGTTGACTGCACCAACCCAGGCACTCCTCCTTGTGCACTTGAAAGAGAAGCTTGATTCTCACAGAGCTCAGTGAGAAGCCTTCAGCTGGCCACGTGACAAGATGTTTTTACAAGATGTTCTTATCATGGTGGACCTCCCTGGTGTACTGGGTATGGGGACATCAGTCATTCCCTTCTTCGTGAAGCTCCTCTCATGGCTTGTGCCAGGCCAGGAGCGTGTTTTGCGTTACCTCCCAGACTGTCTCCTCTGCTTTCCATGTGTAAGGCACTTGCACGGCTTTCTCTCTCAAGTTGGAATTTCCTGAGGTGTCGGTCCTTCGTTCACAGGTCATTCCACAGCTAACCTTAAACAGAGCAAGTCCAGCTCACAACCTGTCCAGCCCTAAACAGCCTCCCGTTGCCGTGTCCTCTCATTTGATGGGGTCACCATCAACCTGGCCATGGGAGCAAGCGACGAGGAGGTATCCTGCTTCTCATCTACTGCGAATTCTTGCCTGCACACCCAGCGGCTCTTGAATCAGGAATGTCTGCTCTCACCATTGTTCTGTTTGGGGCCCCCGACATCTCTCAGCAAGGCTGTTCCAGAATCTCCTGATACTTGCCTTGTTTTTTGCCTTGTCCTCTCACATACTTTCCACTGGCTCCACAAGGGTAGACTTAAACATACAATGGGCTCTGTCTCCTCCTTATATAATAATCTTCAAACCCTTCTTATATCCAAAGCAGTGTGAAGCCCTAACTCCTTAATTGGGCACTAAAGGCATTTTAGTGCCTGCACTGCCTATCTCTTCAGCCTTCTATGTGGTCCTTCTTCTATCCCAGTAACACTGGATTCTAGGCCTCTCTCCCAGAACACTTGTCCCTCTCTACTACTAAGCACTGCTAGTGCTACCAGTATACTACTGTTCCTGCCAACACACACACACACACACACACACACACACACACACACACGGGACGATGAAGGAAGAAGGCACATAAGAAGAAATCTGGTGTCTACTAGCATCACGTGCGACAACATTATACAAAGACCCGAGAGAATATGCCTGTTATTTTTTTAAAAAATAATTTTTGTGACATGAATTTTTATAAAGTGGACTCAAATAGAAAACCCAAATTCAGTCATCCATTTAACACCATAGCATTGGTTAAGCACCTACTATGTGCCAAATAATATGCTATACGCCAACTGATTTTTGGCTATTTTCAAGTATAAAACTTTAGTATATGTTTACAGAAATGTTCAGTGCCAAGTGACCAATATGAACTTTTATGAATTCAACGATAAAATCCATGGAATAAAATTTTAAAGGTATTAACCCTTTAAAAAATACATGTTAAACAGAAAGAGAATCACTAATATGAAAACCAGTAGCGTGAACTGGGGTGTCAAGCTGCCCCCCCCCCCCCGTTTCAGCTTTATCCAGGGCAGCGGGAGGCATGGCAGTGCACATGAACAGACTAGCTCAATGCCAAGGTCGTCTTAGCCATCTGCCACACCCGGCCTCATTCAGAGCCCTGTCCCAGCACAACTCCCAACCCTTACACCTACAGTACCTTGCCTCCGAGTATCAGCCTCTGGGCTTCTTTGCCAGAGTGAGGCAGGCTCCCACTCTGAGGATACTCCTTGTTTCTTTGGAACTCCCTTTCCATGGCAAACACACTTCCTGTGTTCTGAGCCTTCTGTAGCCCACATCCCCGCTCTGGCCCTGCCTGGCACCCAGCTCTCTGACGGCGTCTCTCAGGCAGGGCAAGGTCGGGGCTGGTGTTCCTCTTCCACATTCTGTGAGGCTAATGTCATCTGACTTTCCCCCTCTCTGCCTCTCTGTATTCTCTTACAGCTTTGGGATTCCTTACCAGCCTCCTCAAACCACAGACCCCCCACCTCAGGGGAATCATGTCACAGGTCCCCCAGCACCCAGCAGGACACTTCCTTGGTTCCTTACCGAATCAGCTGGCTGTGAGCTGCCTTTCCTTCTAAACTGCCCCTTGTCTCCTTCTGACTCAAATTAATTTTAACTTTCTTTCTCCAGCCCTTCTCCGGCGCCTTCTTCCTATTCTTCTAAATGAGTCTGAGCATAACATTTTCCTCTATTATTTTGTTCTGTATACTTCCATCTTTTCCATTGAGGATCTAAATACCCACCACGGGATATTCAAAAAACTTTAAAGTAAACACAGAGTCAAAAAGAGTGCCAATGGCATGCCTTCGATGGAAAAGGATCAAGGCATTCCAATTCTGGCAGTTTCCAGTAGATAGCCCTCTGGTCATACATAACACGGACTTGGCAGAGACAGTGTGAATACCAAGCTTTCTAGAGGGTGTCCTCTCTGGATTCAACTGCTTATTGAGAATTTATTCTGTTGATGCAGAGGCAGGGAGAATCTGGTGAAAGCCAATGAAGTACAACTGTACCAGATAACAGGGGGCATTCAGTAAACTGTAAATGAGAGAGTTAACAAACGTGTGGCTTTACAGAAGGTTCGTGGTCCTCATGTCCACTTTCTGATCTTGTGGCTATGACCTGGGAAACTGAGGTTCGTTTTAGTAGGTGGGTTTTGACTGTCTGAGTTTTAGGTTTACGTAAGTCATAGAAACTATTGAGGAAATTCACCTATGCCATGGTGAGTCGAAACCACAGACTTGTTTGTAAGAGATACCTATGAGGATCTGTTTGCAAGGACTTCGGAAGTCCTAGGCATGTAACTTACTCTCTCTCGTGTGAGATGATCAAGTCTCTGAGCGTGACAGGTAAAGTGTTTATCACCGGTGCCTCCTTGGGGCACCTGGGTGGCCCAATCATTAAGCATCTGCCTTTGGCTCAGGTCATGATCCCAGGGTCCTGGGTTCAAACTCCGCATCAGGCTCCTTGCAGGAAGCCTGCTTCTCCCTCTCCCACTCCCCTGCTTCTGTTCCCTCTCTTGCTGTGTCTTTCTGTCAAATAAATAAATAAAATCTTAAAAAAAAAAAAGAAATGATTCACCTTGCGTGTGGTAGCAGATTTATTTCCAGGGGCTGGTTTCTTCACCATGGAGCAGACATGGATTTTGTTTTCCCTTTTGAAAAATAACCTCTGGCGTTTAAAGCATGCATCATAGTATTTTCACTGGCAGATAGCTAAAGTGTGACAGCATCAGAGGATAAAACAGGACATGATTTTTGCACTGTTTTGAATGACCAGAACTGGGGTACTTGTTAAGAATGGAAGGAGGGGGCAGCCGAAAGCATGTTTATGAAGTGCTGAACCTTTACTTAGATCTGTCCCGTCAATAGGAACATTCTGGAAAGATGAGAACTGAAGTCTCTTGAGTTCTAATTTTTTATGGTTGAACATGGAACTCTGTCTTGCTTGATAGGACACCACCAGGAGCAACAAGGAATTAAAACAGGGACGGATTAGCATCTAGAGACTTCTTTGAGAAAGAAAACAATCTGGGTTATTTTAACATAAACTCTGATATTACAAGAGGGTTTGGGGGACAATTTGGGAACTAGCTCTAAGCTTGACATAAATCTTGAAATCTCTACCTTTCCATCTCCTTCTTGAGGCACCTTGCTGTCGGGAGGCAACAGCAGTTTCTACTTTGCAATGGCCCATCCCCTGTGTCATCTCAAATGTGCATGTATGAATGGCCTCACTGCCCCCTACTATCCTGGAGGTGGAGTTTGGTGGAGAGCCCTCATCGTTCAAGAATTTCATTCTCATCAAGAAAAGAGAAGTGAGTTAACTACCTCTGTTTGAATCTTGAATTCAAAGGGATATTAAATCTTCATAGTGGCAATGTTGAACCTATAGACAAGTTTCTCTTGTCTCTTGACAAAATTCTCTATCCTCCTGATCAGGAACAGCTTAGTCCCACATACGGAAGGACTCGCAGATTTCTACATGGTTCGTTGGTTCGTTTTATGGCCCAAACTCAGACCTCTGTGATTCATTTCTGTTACACGGCTCACATGCTCTAAACCACATTCCCATGTTTTCTCCTATTGAAATGGAAGACTGTAGGGAGAGAAGGGAAAGAGACTGATTTGGGGACAGAAGTGGTTCCTTGAAAGGGACAGAGAACAGATGGGCTTAACAATTCATTATGGATAAAGATGTTGGAAGGAAACTGTGGAAATATTTAGCAGTTTCATAATCTCTGTATCATACACCCCGCCCCCCACCGAAAAAAGCACAGTGGTAATTTTATTAAGGCAGGAATAAGTTTAAATATGTAAGGGAGAAGAGCTGATGCTGAAATATGAAAGTGAAATTTAAATTTGAGGGAAATACTATGTTGCTGAAAAAGCCTATAAGATGTGAGGTTAGGGTGAGGCATTTGTATTTATTACTAGATATAGAAATTCACTTGCTCAGCATTCTATTTCCTTAAAAGGAGGAGAAATCAGCTACGTGACAACTGTTCATTTTCACAAGTGACAGTGACTTCATATTTTGATTTCTAGTTTTATTTTGGTCCCCAAATTAACATTTTTTAGTGTTTCTTTCCATTCTGCTCCTCTGACCCAGCCTGGAAAATTTGAAGAACATTTATTTCTTTTGTTTTTCCACTATCATAAGGCTTTAAAATATTTTTCTTAAACTCAAAATATAAAAACAATGATATTTTCAAAGTGCATGTATTGAGATTCTCATTTGCCATGAGATAACACAGTTAGAATTCATAGTTAAGGCAGCTGAACTTTCATTTTGTTCCTGTTGTTTATATTTGAAATTACCTATGATTTATCATTTATGGAAGACTTATAAAATTTATAGACTGTGTGTTTTATGGCTTAGACTCAGGCATCCATGAATCATTGCTAATAAACACAATTCTTGACAATGACATTTGACTCTAGCAGAGCCCTCGTCCAATGCACCAAATGTCTGAGCTCAAACTGGTGTCACTTTAGAGGTATAGAGAGTTAAGGCAGCTTCCAAAATCTGTTTTGGATTCCATTCATAGTCCGTGTTCTGTGACCGTTTGATGTTCATGAGCTCCTGTTGAATGTTTTGTTATTCAGTGTACACTTTATAAAAGCAGGTCTCACTAAATATATGTAGGAGAGGAAAACAACAACAACAAAATTCACCAAATAGCTGTTTGACAGCGAATGTATGTAGTGCAACCAAACTTCAGTACTCTTATCTGTTTTGGTGTTATAATCCTGAAGCAATTCAGAAATAAATTTTGGCAGGTAAATAAAATCATATACTGATTTCTGGAACATGGCAGAATGCAAATGAGAAATAGAAATATAATCTTCAACACTGTGTAACAATATATTTGCGATGTCTTACAAAAATATCTAAAATAAAATAGCTTTCCTAAGATTAGTTTTTATGTTATATCCCTAAGCAGATCTTTAAAAAAATACATACATATATAATATATATATATTTTCAAGCCAGCTCCTCTTTAAGGAGATTATATTTTTTTCCTATATGAAGCGTTCTATAACCCAGTGAGCTAATGTGAGAGAGAGCGAGAGCGAGCATGGGAAGGAAGGGGTGCGGGGTGGGGGTGCAGAGGGACAGGGATCGAGTCCAAGTGGACTCTATGCTGAGCGCAGAGCCTGATGCAGGGCTCAGTCTCATGACCCGAGATCACGACCTGAGCTAAAACCAAGAGTAGGACACTTAACCGACTGTGCCACCCAGGTGTCCCCCAGTGACCTAATTCTTAAATGCATACTATGTGTCAGACACTGCTTTCAGCTTGTAGGTGTTTTATTTCATTTATTATTTACAACAACCTTATGAAGTAGGGATTCTTGTTACTGTATTTTGACATATGAGGAATTTGAGGACATCAAGTAACTTGTTGAAAGTCAGACAGTGATGAGGAAGACAAGACTTGAGCTCAGGCAGTCTGACTTCCAACCTACCATATTAAGTCGCTACACTTCACTCCATGGATTCAGACCAGAGGTAGGTGATCTCTTAAGCTGTATATATATAAGTGATATATATACTGTATATATATATATAAGTGAAAATATATATATACAATTTTATTGACATATTTCCCCTATTTGAAATAGTTAAGGCTTACAAAGGAAAGAAAAATAGTCCCTTGTGATTTTCCTTAACAAAACATCATCATCTGAGAGGCAATTTTGATATGTATAAAAACTAAACCTTCCAAATTACTAAAATATCCGATGGTTTTCTGGAAATGAAGTTTCCTAGAAGGAACAGAGCTTGTTCAAGACCAAGGTTACCACTAGAGCATGACAAGTCTCCTCTATATTGGCAATGATAGAATATTATGCCACCATCTCATACCAATAACCTCAG
Organism: Mustela lutreola; assembly: GCF_030435805.1. Classification (NCBI taxonomy): domain Eukaryota; kingdom Metazoa; phylum Chordata; class Mammalia; order Carnivora; family Mustelidae; genus Mustela; species Mustela lutreola. The sequence continues at coordinate 13,726,686 of NC_081295.1, read as the reverse complement.
GAAGAGTGTAAAGATCATATACAAGAAGGCGATTCAGGCATTTGGGCCTTTCTTCAAAGCTTTGACCTAAGTCAGGGAGATCCAGAAGACCGCGACTAATCCAGGAGATCCACTTGTGAACTGGATCTTCAAGGACCCCAAAACTTACGGTTCTATGGGAAGTTCCATTAAGTGTAGCATCCCCCTGGGAGATCTCATCTTAGGACTCTTGGTCTTGCTGATTTTCTTATTGGAAGGCACTTGGGGAATTTGGAACTGGAGCAGGTTTTCTGAGGCGCCTGAATCATGGACATTTAGTACTAGACAGGAGTCAGCTTGTCTAACTTCATCATTTTGCCAAAAGGCAGAGTTTAAACTTTGGATGATGTCACAGGACCTGTCAGGAATAAAATCACAAAGGAAAGCAGCTTCTCTGGCTCTTACAATCTGGAGATTTAGTTGACTGACTTGGCCTTCATACCGGTCAAAGCCCCTGGCCTTTTAGACCTGTGGACACAGTTTGTGGCACTTCTTTCTCTGTCCTTTATCAAGCGTCCGTGGCTGCGCATGCCACTCTGATTCCCAGTTTTGTGACTCTGTGACAGAATGATCAGCATCCCGAGAAACAGCACATGGCTAAAACACAACATCGACTATGATGTACAGGACTGCTAGATGTTATCTTAATGTTCTTGTACCTTCTGGAACATTGGAGAATTTTGTTTAGGGTTAAACAAGTCTCTAATCATAATCTTATTTTTACCCATCTCTTTAAGAAATGTGGATGGAGAAAAACAGGATAAAAAATGAATTTTCACTGTTTGCCTTAATCTCAATTTAAATGTAGATTCTGGGGAAATATTCTATTTCCAGAGACGGTCTCCAATAATTCCTACTTGTAAGGGAGGAAAGGGAGACGGACTGAGAAGTTTCCAGGATCCCAAGAACAAAGCCGCAAATTCATTCTAGTTAGTGCCCCCGCTAGTGCAGGGGTGGGGTCCTACCCAGAGAGCCACATACCAGGAGCAGCTACAGCAACAGCACCAGCAGAAGCAACACGTGTTGTTGGGTCTCTGGTTTCCGGGCCCTTGAGACACAGCAGGTGTTCCTTCATTTTGTGTCTGCTGTCTTTTTCGCATTTCAGCTACTTTCGGACCCAACTGGCTGAAAGAAAAGAGAAAACAGAAGGTATGAAAAATTAAAAGAGAGCTACATTGCCTCTGCTGAAGGGAGCACAGTTTAATTGGGATGGGAGATAAATGAAGATTAAAAAAAGAGAAACTGAGGGTGCCGGGGTGGCTCAGTGGGTTAAGCCTCTGCCTTCGGCTCAGGTCATGATCTCAGGGTCCTGGGATCGAGCCCCGCATCGGGCTCTTTGCTCGGCAGGGAGCCTGCTTCCCCCTCTCTCTCTTCCTGCCTCTCTAGCTACTTGTGATCTCTCTGTCTTTCTGTCATATAAGTAAATTTAAAAATCTTAAAAAAAAAAAAAGAGAGAAACTGAATAAGCGCTAGTAGTCAAATGAAAAATTCTCAAGAAAATAATTTTAGGAGACTATCTTAAAAACTTTCCAACTTTTGGAAAATATTATAAAACTGTGTCAAAAACACAAAATAAACCCGGATAGAGATAGGCTATTTTCTCAAGCAGGAACATGGGATATCTTCAAAATGATAATTGTCCCAAATTATTCTATAAATTCAATATGACTGCAATAAAAATTCTAATGGAATCATTCATGGAAATCTATAAAGAGATTCTAAAGTTTATGTGGAGGACTAAATGGACAGAAACAAACATGATACTTCTGGAAACAAGAACAAGTGGGGATATCTTATCAATAATATGAAACGATCATAATTATGACAGTATGTCATTGATAATGGGAATACATAAATAGATCAGTGGAAGGAATTTGTATTGAGCTGAGACACAGACTCAAGCATATATGCAATCATGGTTTAAGTTAGAGGGCACTTCATTATCACTTAGAAAAAAAATTCAATACATGGTGTTGATACAATTAGATTTATACATGAAAAAAATTACATACACCTCTAAGCTGTACCACACAAACAAATAAACTTCAGACTAATTAGGGGTAGATGTTACAAACAATTCTAAAACTCTGGCAAGAAGATATAGAAAAATGCTTTTACAGTTTCAGGGCAGGAAAAGGATTTCTTACGAGAGTAAGTCAAAAAGGAAAATATTATTAAATAATAGTAAAATAAAGTGAAAAATGAAAACCAGACTAGAAGATACAAAGGATTATTATCTGTAAGACAGAAGTAACATATCACAGCTGAAAAATGCAAATTACCTAATAGACAAGCGGGCAGAGATGGGCGGGCAGTTTACAGAAGAGAAAATAGAAATGCCCCAAGTTAGATTAATAAATGCTCAAAACTTGTACTCAGAAAAATTTGAATAAAACAACTATTCCATAACCAATTTCCCCCAGTTAAAAAGTCACAGGGCACCAATTTTGAGAGAGGAGCTGGGTAAACAAAAAGCTCTCAACCATCATTTTGAAGAATACTATTGGCTACCTAACAATGTAGCTAACAAATTTCACTCTCCTAGTTATACACTGGAGAAAACTTTCACATATGCATACACTAATGTATGAGGAGGCATTAAAGACAGTATTTTTAATAACTTAACTGAAAAACAATCCATATTTTCCTCTTTTTAGGAATGAATAAAAATGGAGATCTCACTCTATGATGAGATAGAAACAACACTTAAAATGAATAACTTATCTATAGATTTCAAGGAGGAGATCATAAAATGACATTGAGTGGGAAAATAGCTGTAAAATATTAAATATAACTTGTATTATTAACATAATCTTCATAAGTATGCAAAACAATATCTCTTATTAATTTCCAGATAATATGTATAGTAAAGTGATAAAAACATGAACTTGATCCATGACCTTGGATGCTTCTGGGGGATAATGATGGGAATGTGATTGGAAAAGAAGGGATTTTTAACTTTATCTGATCATTTCTTTTACAAAGACCTGCAACAATAATAAAATATTAATATTTTTAATTGGAGTACTGCACAAAGGAGTATTTATTTGATTATCTTTTGTACTTATCTATATTTTTTCTTCAGAGCAACCCCTCCAACACATACATAAATACAAAAAGCTTTATACCAGACAGAGGTCCTTATCTGTATCTTATCCTGGAAGTTTACAGAATGATTCAATTACCTTCTTGAGAATTGAAGACCTTCATTTTCTCACTGCTAACTATCCGATTTTGGAAAATTCATAGAGAAATGCTATGCTGCATGCAATGTTGTGGTTTAAAGCCATTGAAAAGGAGTTCAAATACTATATGAAATTTTCAGGACTTTTCACTGTTTTTTAAATCCTTTGGCTCATTAGAAAAAAAAGATCACAGGCAAATACCTTGTGTTTTTTCTGAGGTAACTGTGTATGCTGTGCCATAAACATTTTCCTTCTGTCAATAACAAAACAAAATAAAACTACTACTCACTGATTTCTCTTGTGTAAGTACCCATACCATTTGGGGCAGGTTGCCTCTGTTTTTCTGACCGATCTGTGTGTGTCCCTGAATACCAGCAGTTCAGTATTTATATTTGGTATTATATCAACTGTGTTTGGAGTCTACACTTCTCCTGGGCTGCCTGACATAAAGCTATATTTAAGAAAAACAGTCTGTTGTCATATTTGGCTACATAGTTGCACTGTCCAAAGAATTATACACACAGAGGGGAGGAAAAGCTATTTAGAGAGCTACTTAGTGACCACCCTCTCTCTGGGTGAACAGGCATAGGGAATAGTGGCTATTCACATACTGGAATCCTTACTGCATCTACTTCTTGTGTGTCCCTCTAAGCAGTGGGGCTCATGATAATTCACTGGGGTTTATCTGTAAATACAGAAGGGAAAATCTGCATAACTCTTCTAGTTTTCATTTCTAGAGGTAACTGATTCTAGTTTTAAGCAAAACAGATTTTGTTAATGTCATAAAGGAAAAAAGGGGGAAAAAAAAGTTTTGCAAAAGGGTGCATAACCAAGGACTCAAACTCAAACAGTTTTGAGTAGGTGGAGGCCAGCTTTTTCTTTCCTCCAGTCAAACTCCCTAGGGAGACAGACTGTCAAGAAACTATTTAATTTCACAGGGTAGAGGGGAATGAGGCAGGGGAAATTGGTTTTTCCTGTGCAGAGAAGTACATACCTGTGCGCGAAATTAGGACTTCAGACTCTGAGCTCTGTGGCCTTGGAAGGGCCCATGACCCAGGGACACAGCAGAACTGGGAGCATGTATAGTGGCATACCAGACTGCTCTTCTCACACTGGCCACCTTGGAAAATATGTCATTTAGTTCCTCTAGTGAGGTGTTGGGAAAGCTCTTATGAATAAAGATTAATCCTTGAGGATCACCATTTCCCCCCTCAAAGCTTCGGTAAATTTATTAGCAAGGTAAAACCATAAATATGAGGTAGTGATGAGGGAGGGCTTATTTGTTGTTTGGGGGCATTATTTGTATCTTCCAAGAAGTAAGGAGTATGTGTGATCTCATTTCTACCTGATCACAGTTTCATTCCATGTTGCTTTTTTCCCTTTTCAAGGGTCACATACAATCATCAAAACCATCTTTGCACAACAAGAGTAAAAATCAACAAGTGGGACTACATCCAACTATAAAAACTTCTGCATAGCTACAGAAATCATCATCAAAATGAAAAGGCAACCTGCAGAATGGGAGAAAATATTTGCAACCATGTGTCTGGTAAAGGGCTTAATTTGCAAAATATATAAAGATCTCACATGAATCAACAACAACAACAACAAAATCCAGTAAAACAAAACAAAACAAAACGGACAGAGGCACTGAATAGGCATTTTTCCAAAGAAGACACTCAAATGTCCAGCAGGTACAAGGAAAGATACTTAACATCACTAATTATCAGGGAAATGCAAATCTAAACCACAAGGAGATAGTACCTCACACCTGTCAGATGCTCTATTAACAAAAAGTCAAGAAATAAACAAGTTGAGCATGTGGAGAAAAGGGAATAGTCATGCACTCTTGGTGGGAATATAAATTGATTTAGCCACTATGGAAGTTTTTGAAGTATGAATGTTCTTCAAAAAATTAAAAATAGAATTGCCATCTGATCCAGCAATCGCATTTCTGGGTGTATGTCCAAATAACATAAAAACAGGATACAGAAAAGATACCCGAACTTCCATGTTCACTGCAATTGCATTATTCATGCTACCCAAGATACGAAAACCAAACCAAGTGTTTGTTAGTGGATGATGGATAAAGATGTAAAGTGTATGTGTGTGTGTGTGTCTATGTATGTAAAAAAGAATATAATGATATTCCATTCATATATATTCCATACATATATGTATATATGTATGTAAAATGAAACATTATCCAGCCACGAGAAAGAAGGAAATCTTGCCATTTGTAACAACATGGATGAACCTTGAGAGCAACATGCTAAGTGAGATAAGGCAGACAGAGAAAGACAAATATTGTTTGCTGCCACTTTTATGTGGAATCTAAAAAAGCAGAACTTGTACAAACAGTGGTTCAGGAGCTGGTGGTGGAGGAACTGGGGAGATGCTGGTCAAAGGGTACAAACTTGCAGTTAGAACATGAGGAAGTTCTAGAGATCATAGCATTAGACTTATAGTTAACAATACCATATTACATACTTCAAAGTTGCTAAGAGACTAGACCTTAAATATTTTCACTGCACAGAAGAAATGATAATTATGTGACATGATGGAGGAGTTAGGTAATGCTACAATCAAGTTGCAATATATAAATGTATCAAACCAACACTTGTACACTTCACACTTACACAATGTTATATGTCATTTATATCTCAACTGAAAAATTTGAGCAATGAACAAAAAAACAAGATAAAATTTAAAAAGATAAATATAGGGATATGAGCTTGGATAAAAGAAAAACTCTGTAAGATGGGGATGGGAGAAACGTGGCATACAAGGAGCATATGAAAAATTCTAGGTGATTTACTGGACAATAAATTCAGTATCAATCAATAGTACAGTGTAAACAAAATAGTTCATGAAAACTTAGAACACATTAATAGAAGCATGTTTTCTAAAGCTGGCGATGGGTCTTCTCTTGGCTGGTTAAATGGTTGGTTAATTCTGGTCACCACAAATTAAGAAAGAAATTAAAATATGTTCAGAAGATTAGGAGAGGAATTTAAAAAAAAAAACCTCGAAATTATCTGATAAGAATACTACTTTTAGAACAAAGGTGTTTGCTCTAATGAAGAAAAAACAGACAATCCAAATCATACTTTTCTAATATTTGAAATGATGTCACATAGGAGAGAATATAGATCTGCTTTGTAAGATCCCAAATGTTAGAAGAAGGATTGACGAATAGAAGCAATGAAGACTCTTCCTTCCATGTATGGAAAGTCTGTCTGATACTTAGATGAGACCTTCACTTACCTTCGAGTTTGGTGTCAAGCCAAGTATTTTTGAGCATTCTAATGGAGGCCTGGCAACGCTTTGAAAGAGGCTGATGTACAGAGGTCTCCATTTTACATGGGTGAATAGACTGAGAAAATATCTTTTTTTTTTTTTTTTTTAAGGAAGCTCCATGTCCAGCATGCAGCCCAACATGGGGCTTGAACTCACGGTCTTGAGAACAAAATCTGAGCTGAGATCACGGGTCAAGACACTTAACCGAATGAACCACTTGGGCACCTGAGAATGAGAAAATATCTTAGTTCTGAGGATACTGTTCTAGAAATGGGCTACCCAAGCTAACTAGTGTCTTCAAAATACAGTTGGGAGGGAGAGGAGAACCCCTGTTTTTATCAGTTTCTGCACTTTTATCGATCATATTGCCCGTTCTCGAGCATTGACTAGTATGATTCTTCATTTCTTTTTGTTTATATATTGTTTCCCAATAGAACTGTAAAATTCTTAAGAAGAAGCAGAGAAAGAAACAAATGTATCTCATATCTATTGGCTTTCCTGGAATCTAGCAGTAATTTCTGCCAACAAGAGATGCATAATAAATGTGGAGTATTGTGACAGTGAATATGGCAGATTCCTCAGATTATTAAAAAACAAACAAACAAACAACTACTTTCCCAAGACAGAGACTTCAAATTTTTACATACAACTCTTATAGCTCTAGGACATACTGTCAAGTTTGAACAGTGCTCTTTAACCTTTCCCAAAGTGTCCCTTTGGGATTGATAACAATAGAACACCTCAATCCATCATTATTACGGTAAAGGTCAAATGGATTGAATATGTAAAATGCTTGGAACAAATTTTTATACATGGAGTAAGCACTCAGTAAGTGGCAGCCCTCTCAGGAAAACACTGGAGAGAACTGTTCTTCATGTTCCCAGAAAGCTGGTGTGGTACAATGTTTTGAGGCTACAGATGTTGAAGATTCCCATCCCTATCTTCTTGCTGAGAGATCATTTCTCCCAGGGTTGTCGAGTTTTTGTATCCGTTGGGTAGCATCTTCCTATCTCAGGACTCCACACAAAGGCTTACTCAGTGAAGAAAGAAGACTAATAGTTTGGTTTTTCATTTCATCCCTAACACTGTAATTTTTAACACATGTAAATGAACTGAGTCTCAAGTGACTCATGGTACCCACAATCAACTCCTTATCCAACAATCAAACTTCATTATAATTGCAGCATCTTCTCATGTTTAGTGAAAGCATTCGGTTTTGCCATATAGTTGTTGATTTAGTGTTTAGCCCCAAAAAGGTATTTGCTAAATAAGCCAAATTTGTGAGGCCTTCTTTAGCACTAGGGTGGACAAGGAAGCAATTCACTATGTACAGATTTTTATTCCCGGTTGTGATGTGTTTTCCCTATGAAGGAAAACAATTTACTCCTCGATTTAAAATTTCTGATAACTACTTTGCTTCACCTAAGCCAGCATTTATCTATGTGACGGAGCGAGCTTTCAATGTCATTTCCCATCTCATGACATGTTGATCTGAGAAGATTTGTATCCAAACTAGTTTTTGCTTTTGGGGGGTATTTAAGGGACTTGTGTGTGTGTGTGTGTGTGCTGTTTTCAAAAATACCATTTTATGATTACATTAAAACTATGAGGAATTCAAGAAGTCACCTCTGTGTACTCAGAGTGAATACACCTCAGGATGTGATTCTGGTCAATACTTCGGGGGGTTAGGTCTGGCTCCATCAGTAAATATGTCCCTGTGTTTCTTTTCTTAGGTGATATATATAAAGCTTGCTAAAATATCACACTATGTTGAGTCTGCAATTCTCTCTCCATGATAACAATATTTTCATATGTATTTATAAGTATATAAATATATATAAGATTAAATATAATCACCGCTGTGTCCTCCTTAACCTTTAAAGAACAGAATCAGATCAGAGTCCTTCCCTCTTCTTTTCGCTCCTATGCATCTATGGGACACATTTGAAAGTGTTATTTGACAGGTCGATTTGGTAAGGGCTCTCGTACAAAGTTGATGCTAGTTTCTAGGCTCAAAACATTCAGCCATTTTTTTTCCACAGAACATCACAATTTCTACTCCAATGATTCTGTTCTTCTATCAACTTTCCATTTTCTTCTTTTGACTATGCTTTCTAGAGTGCAGTGGCTTGGAGGAGGCGAGATCCGGACTAGAATCCCAGGGGTCTGTCTTGGTCCTGGCCTTGTCCTGGCAGTGAGTATGTTTTATTTAACTTCTGCCATTGTTTGTAAAATGGGGGAATGGTATACACTTCACTCGGTAGGTGTAAGGAAGGGAAAGCATATTTATTGCTACTATGATCACTAACCTTAGCAGTGTGCCAAGGGAACAGCACTCACTCATCTGGAATCAGAACCACAATACTTGTTCTTATTACTCTTAGACAACTTGTCTTCGTGTTTACATGAAGATTTTTCTTGAAAAATTTATGATGGGTTTTTAAATGTAACTGCAAGGGTGACGGATGGGCTTGGTAATTGCCGAGGTTCTCGTATGCAGAGTTAAAAACCAGGCCTTTGCCATTCACAGTGTGGTCCCCAGATCAGCAGCATCACACCCCTCCTCCCCACGGAAGGTTGTTAGAAATGAGGATCTCAAGCCCCATCTCAGATTTACTAGATCTGACTTTACATTTTAACAAGATTCCCTGACGATCCTTGTAACCAGTAAGGCCCCAAAAGCTCTGGTTCAGGCCACGCTAAGTTGGGAACTTAGGGGATTGTGATTGGTGTGTAAAGGTGATAGATCCACGAGTAGGGAAGACATGGTATATTCTAGTTAAACACAAAGTGGGAGGAAAAAAATCACAAAATCTTCTTGAAATACTACCCCTTCATGCTCATCTCACTTACCATGCCCTCTACCTTCTACCCATTTGGGCAGAAGTAAGTACTGACCTCTCAGTGTTGACCCAGTATTGCGCACCTCGCACATGAGTTGTAATTTGTGCACAAGCCTGTTACATTACTGGACTCTGACATCCTAAAGACTTTTTCTTTTGTGGAATCACTAGCACCTCACAGAGGTTCTTTCTCCTGGCAGTCTCGGCCAGACCAGCCTATGGGAAAGCACCTAGCAACACTTGACCTTGATCTCCAATTTCATATTGTTTTATAGTTTTTCCATGTGTGAGCTTTTCCTACAGGAGCATGTGCTCTTTGAGGGCAGAGGCTGGGTCATTCATCTTGATAATTTTGATATAACATAAAGGAGTAATTATGTGTCTCAATTAAGCTCCCACCAAGGACTGAAATTTTGTGAGATGGAGCAAGTATTTCATTCCACCTAGAACCATCTCTCTCTCTCTGTTTTGGTCAGAAAAAAAAAAAAAAAGTTAATTTAAAGAGGAAAAATGTCTCTCATATACTTTCTCCCATGTTTTTTCTTCTTAAAATGTTGGTGTCTACTACTGTCTGTATATTCTGGAATCTAATATAAGCCAGTATTTAATTTTACACATAAATTTAAAAATCAGTGATTTCAGTGTTAACATCTTCAACATGATTGTGGTGAAAAGCACTGTATGTTCCAGGAACTTCATCACATATGAATAAGCTTGAGAACCAGCGAGCTCTGACAATGTGTGTTAAAGGAGTGAAACAAGATAAAGAGAAGGTGTCTTTCTAGCATAGGGGTGTAAACAGGTTCCCCCCCAGAAGTTAGATCTTCTCAGTTTATATGAAGAAGAAGGTCATTCAATTACTTGGCGATAGTAGAAAGTCTAAAATATCAATACAGATGAAGTAGAGCTTAAAACAAAAACAAAAAAACAAAAAAAACCTTCTCTTAACCTGACTTATTCAGGCTTGGCTTTAGTTTAGAATAGTAGCATTAGCTTAAGGTGAGTGTTTTAGAAATGGGACAAAATCTTTGCCATAAACACTGCATGGTGACAAAGAGAATCCTTAGCACAGCCAGTACTTTCTTTGTGCCATTCTAGACAACACCACTGATTAATAAGGAATCATCACGTGTTAACTTAGGGAAGAATTGACAGCACTTTCATCTATGTGACATACTCATTTTGGGAATCACTGAATTGCTCTTCAGAGAGTGGACATGCTTATTACTTCAATTCACATAAAAAAGATAAGTTAAAGGGGCGCCTGGGTCGTTTAGTTGGTTGAGCTTCTGCTTTGGGCTCAGGTCCTGATCTCAGGGGTCCCGGGATGGAGCCCCTGTGTTGAGTTTCCTGCTCATCCTGAAGTCGGCTTCTCCCTCTCCCTTTGCTCCTCCCCCCACTAGGGCGTGCATGCTCTCTCTCCTTCAGATGAATAAATAGAATCTTAAAAAAAAAAAAAAGATAAGCATATGGAAAAAAAAAACTGTAAACAGAAAAAAAAAAATCAGTAGAGAAAACAAAATCACATTTGAAAAGGGTATGCCAGAGGCTGTTTCTTCTAATAGTAATTATTCATATAATTATTTAAGATGGTAACACAAACAGGGATAATTGTTATGGAAATTCAATCAATGTCTATCTAAACACATTAAATGGGGATAAACAGATTAATACTATGTGGAAGCATCGCCAGAAGAAAACTAAAACACAAACTATAGCCCATTTATGTTTGTGCTTCACATAATATCCCTATATACATTCAATTCTTTCTCTACAACCAAGACAATGTAAGTTATCTCTGATCTCTCTGGTACTTCCTGAAACTTCCTATATTGAAGAGCAGCTTCACTCTGCCACCTCCTCAGATTCACTCAGCAAGTGAGGTCATCTACTATCTATTCTTTCCAAAGCTGCGTCCCATATATATTATCTTACACTAATAGACATATATTAAAAAAACAGAAGAACATTTAACGACACCATCCAGTAACCAGGAAACTTTTTCAAAAGCCCGTGTGTGTTCTACTCAAGGTAAAAATCCCCTGAAGAGGATTCATGGTCCCCTTTCCCTATAGCACTTTTTTAGGACTTTTTCATCAAGACGCGTACTTCCCTTCACTCTGCCTTCCACACAGGCATGTTCAGCAAACCGGTCCTGTTAGAAAATTCATACCACCTCACCTCAGTTTCTTTGTTTTGTTTTTTTAGTGAATTCACCAAACTCCAGGAAGTACAGAAGCGAGGGAATCAATTCAGTCAGCACTCTTCACTCACACAGCAAAACATGTTTACTCATTCCAGGAAGAGTGGGCAGCAGTTACTAGAAAAACTAAGCATGATGAGGGGAGAAAGGCTCTCCCAGAAGCCCCTGACACAGCTGTTCCCAGCCTCCCACTAAGTACCCTCTGAATAACAGAAAAGACAAGTAGTAAAGTGACAGGTTTTATTTTATTTTTTGGTGGAGAGGGTGGTGGAGAAGCACAATTATTCTCCATCCTCATATATCCACAAAAGAGAACTGGTAATGAACGGAACTTCATTGGTTTGGTTTTTAGCAAAGAATAGCTCTGGGTGAAGATTAGCAGTAATATCCAGAATATAATCAGGTAAATGGACATAGTAGATATCTATTTCAAAATTCTAGGGTTGTCGTAAAGATATCAAATGATAACTCTATACAAAGAGATGTGTGTATATACATATATATGGTACCGCATGGATATACTTATACTGTATATACTGTATATACTTATACTGTACGTATGGTATACATGTGGTTTATATGGTATGTGTGTCTACGTAGATGTGGAGAGAGAGAGAGAGAAACGAAGCACAGTCTTGGGCATATAGTAAGTACTCAATCATCGTTAGCTATTCACACTGTCCTAACACGGTCCTAATTCCTACTTCACCTCCGACCCACGGCCATCCCATTAACCCTCTGGATTGGCAAAGTGATTCTCACTTATCCATAGTGAAGAACTAGGGTGTTTTTTGTTTGGTTTTGTTCTTTTTAATGTTAGCAGAGGTTACTCTTGCCTCCCTCTCCCACCTTCCCTTCTTTCTACCCCCTTCCTTTCCTTTCTATTAAGTACGCACTAGGCTCCATGTGCGGCTTGAGCTGACAACCCCAAGACCAACAGTTGCATGCTCTACCAACCGAGACAGCCAGGCGCCCCTGGTTTGTTTTTTGTTTTTAAATTTCCAATCAGCCATGGAGCAATATTTTGGTCAAATACAATAAAAACAAATCATAAAGTGGGGAAAATGCAATATCAAGCACCAATTAGTTTTTACTATTAGATTTAAGAGACATATAATTACTCTGTCAAATTTGCTCTAAACATTTTTAAAAGCTTACTCACCATTGCGTTATTACTTTGTCATGGACCAGTAACAAATGTTTTGCACATCAGCGCAGGAATCACATGCGATCACACATTGAGTAGCCATGTCCTAACTTTTAATTGTCTGTACCTGATGTCAGACGAGCACTGTTAGGGAGAATATACTCTATTGCAAGTAGTCGAAAATTCAAATTAAAGCTCTATCTCTTACTCTGTGAGCGAGTTACCTAACCGTTTTGAGCTCTAGTGCATGCAACTATGAAGTCAGCATAGTAACATTACCTAATAATTCACCCAAATGTGTGAAATTAAATGAAAAGATCCCTGTAATAAGCACAGCGCTGGGCACAGGATGAGTTCTCAATTTATGGTAATTACACTGATTTGTATTCTTTTGTCCTTTCTACATAAATATTTTGAAGAGAAAGGTACTATCCAGTTACTATATGTATTTTCAGCATCTAAGGCCGTGCCCCACAGTCATTAGCTGCCCAGTTAATGCTGATGGTAATGATTTGTCATATAGGAATGGAAATATTAGTATACTTGGAGAGTGAGAAAGTATAAAGAATTCATATGTTGTTGTTGGAAAAAACGCTACTACGTTGCGCTATTCCACATAAATCATAAACCATTAGAATACAAAAAAATATATAAAACACTCTGCAGTTATTATGGTCTCAGCAAAAGTCAGCCTCATGAAATAGGGCTTCTGATATTGTGTTACTGAGTTACAGAGAAATGGATCATGTAATTAAATAGAAGTGGGATGCAGATAATTTTGTTAAAAAATTTAGACTATTGTTTTGAGAGCAGTTTTAGGTCTACAACAGAACTGAGAGGGAGGTACAGAGATTTCCCATATACCCTCCACACATGCCTATCTTCCCCACTGTCATCATTCACCAGAACGGTGAGCTTACACTGACACATCATAATCACCAAAGTCCACTGCCTACCTTAGGGTTCACTCTTAGTGTTGACCATTTCATGGATTTGGACAATGAGTAATGACATATATCCACCGTAATATTTTAAGAGAATTTTCATTACCCCAGAAATCCTCTGTGCTTTGCCCATTCATCCCTCCCCTTGCTCCCCACGTCTGGCAACCATTCATCTTTTCATTGTCCCCATAGTTCTGCCTCTTGCAGAATGTTTTAGAGTGCAAACCATACAGGCTTCTTTCACTGAGTGATATGCATCTGAGGTTCCTCCATGTCTTTTCGTGGCTCCATAGCTCATTTCTTTTTAAAGCTGAATAATATTCCATTGTCTGGATGTATCATGGGTTAGTTATACATTCATCTACTGAAGGACATCAGTTGCTTCCAAGTTTTGACAACTATGAATAAAGCTACTATAAACATCGTATGTAGGTTTTTATATCAATATAAATTTTCAACTCTTTTGGGTAGATACCAAGGAGTGTGATTGCTGAATCATATGGTAAGAATATGTTTAGTTTTGTCAAACTGTCTTCCAAAGTATCTGTGCCATTACACACTCTGTCACACTTTTTTTTTTTTTTTTTTTTTGAGCAGTTTTTACATAGGTTCTCATGCAGCCTTCAAAACGAACTTGTGAGGTAGGTATTACCACTTAAATATAGGGCAACTGAGACCAGAGAGATTAGTCCCTGGTATCCAGCTAATGCCCAGTACAGGTTTAAACTTAAGCCTGCCTATCTCCAAAGTCTATGATTCTTCTTTCTTTGTTAATAATTCCTAAGCAATGTCCTCTGGCACAGATTTCTAGGGCAAAGCTCTGATAGGATCCAAGAAGTGACTGGAACCTGAGGTAACAGCCCTCATGTAAATCTCTCTGCTGGGCAATGGGCATATCCCAGAAGCTCCAGAAGGCGAGAAAGCTCAGTCCACCCAAGATGCATCATTTGTCAATCTTCCGTGATTGTCTACACTTTTTTTTTTCCACAGTAACTTGAAATTATCAGAGTTCAATTATTTTATTCAGTGAAGAGGCCTATAAAAGTAATCATTTATTTAAATACCTGTTGGAGATGCTTGTTCCTTATAGAAATAAATTTATAATACTTGGTTTTGATTTCATATGAACTGTGAAATATCTGATACAAAATTAAAAATGTAAAGTTCATGATTTGCAATTGAAGGTTTACAAATCCAGAAAATCAATGAACATGCTAGGTACAACTCATCTCGTCTAAAAATGGCGTCATGTTCTTCATTTAATGACCCATCTGTTTTCATTAAGTTGGTTTGCCATGGGAGTTTCTAGGTTGGTTTGCAATAAGAGGGTATCCCCTTCAACATAAATACATCTCCCAAAGGGCTTCTAAAATATTTCTGAGGGCAACTGGGTGGCTCAGTCCATAAAGTTTCTGCCTTTGACTATGTCATGATCCTAGAGTCCCAGGATCCAGCCCAGCATCTGGCTCCCTGCTCAGGAGGGGAGCCTGCTTCTCCAACTAGCTCTTCTCCTCACCTTCGCTTAAGCTCTCTATCTCTCAAATAAATAAGTAAAATCTTTTAAGAAGTCAAAATAGGGGCACCTGAGCAGCCCAGTCATTAAATGTCTGCCTTCGGCTCAGGTCATGATCCCAGAATCCTGGGATTGAGCCCCCATCGGGCTCCCTGTTTGTAGGGATGCCTGCTTTCCCTTCTCCCATTCCCCCTTTGGTGTGTTCCCTTCTCTTGCTATGTCTCTGTCAAATAAATAAATAAAATCTTTAAAAAATAATAATAAATAAAATAAAACATTTCAGAAAACAACATAAATGTTATTTCACAACAATTACCATAAAGAAAGGTGTCACTCAGGAAACAACATAAATGCTATTTTTCACAACAATTACCATAAAAAAAGTGTCACTCATTTCCTGTGCCACCACTGATTCTGCTCAACCCTCTCTTCCAGTTTTCTTCCTCTTTAAGTCCTGTCCAGAAGAGACAGTTCCTGGCTCTTTATCCAAACAGGCTTGTTCCACTTGAGAAAGTGTTATTAGCATCTGCTACTTTTCCAGCCTTATCTTGAGTGCCACAGGCATGCCTGTGGGTATTCTGTGAAATTTTCAGAGAGGGTTTAGCAGACAGTGTCCCAGGAGGTAACTGATGGCACAGTCAGGTTTAAAACATGTTTAATAACCGGTTATTTTAAAAGGGTGTGGGGAAAAAAGAGGGAGATCCTAAGGGACAAGGTAGTACTCTGGAGAACAGGTGAGAGGTATAAGTAATATAGGTGATGTTATGGTTCCTTCAGATAGGTGCAAGGAAAGGAAATGGTTATGAGGAGACTGGGACTAAAAGGGTGATGTGGGAAGAGGCCTTCTGACCAAAGCTGTGATCTGAGGTAGATCAAGAGAAGCAGGCAGTTGAGGTGACTTTGCAGATAGTAAATATCCCAACCATCACCTCTGCCTTCCCTTTAACCTCTTGCCATGCTCCCTATAAGCCAAACTCTTCAACTGAGGCCATATTGATAAGTCTCCTGGGACACAGGAGGGTAGAGAAGGGAGGAGAATACTTTAGAGGGACCAATGGTGCCAATCCACCATTGATGGCTGCTCTGTTGGTCCACGTTCACGTGTGTTCTGTGTTGTCACTGACTGATGCTGAAATGTATCCCAAGGCGTTCAGTTCAATGATCCTTACTGAATGTTGCTAAGTCTGTCATCCAGACCTAAAATAAGGCAGAAATGAAACTCAGACCTTCCTCAAGAGGTGAGTTAGAATTCAGATGTATCTTAAGACTATTAAGATAGTATTTCTTGTCACTCTTAACATACAAAAAGAAGGAACTTTTTTCCCAACATTTAAAAACATTCTTGAGGAGGAATTGAACCTTACTATTCCTAAGAAAAGAGCTATCCCTAATCTAGAATACAAATTTATACCATCTTCCATTTCCAAATCGAATAGTGTTTTCTGTGGCTCACTGGATAACAACTGACTGCAGTTCACTGACACACGAGTCAGCACAACTCGAAGTCAGCAGTGGTCTGTTGATCCCAAGTCAGGGTTTCTGAGTTTTAACAGGCAGACAAATTCAATTCCTCCTGAGTAGTAAACCTCCTAATAATCCATGCCCTTCATTTTGTTTGGCTCTGCATCTCTTGTTTTAACTAGTCACCTAAAATAGGTTATATAGAACACTATTCACTCTCAACAGCTTCCTCACTACCAAAGTCCTTGTCAAAGCATAATGGATGTCAGAAATATCTGGAATTCTCTAGTTAACATATTGAAATGACTATGGAGTAAAACGGGAAAAAAAAAAAAAAAAAGGATATCCTTAAATAAAAATTGGCAGGAAAAAGGCTGCCTTCCCAGTTACCAGGTATACAGATATTACAAATAGAATACAGTTTGTCAGAAATTCCTCCTTAGCCTTAGTAAATTGGATGTTGTCTACAATCTATGGTCTCACCATTAACTGGGTTGGTGATATTTTAAAAAGGATTTGGTATGTACAACAGCCCACGGTTGGTATCCAAGATAGACTGTTTATTGGTTGATCAATTGTTTGACTTTCATATGGAAACCTCAGTTTGGGAAAGGAACTAAAATCCATTCTTTGAGTTTTCCTTTTGAGCTACACTATTAAGAGGGAAGAAGCTTGAGGAGGCAGAAGCCATCATCCACTCTTGTATTAGTGCAATTCAGCATGAAACCATGAGCTGTCCTGCCCTGGTTGCTGATCAGAATAGAGAGCAAAACTGGGCTGATTATGTCAACAACATGAATTTACAAAATGGTGAATAAGTAACAATATAAACAAATTAATTCATACATTTTATTCTGTGCTGTATTTTAAAATTATTTGCATAGGTCAAGACAACAAAGCCAAAAAACCATTTACATAGCTCAAATTAGGTAAATTAAATAAACCAGAAATAATTTGATTCCTTGTTTTGCAAAATTCCATCCTTCTTTGTCATTCACAGGTAAACCTAGTTCAATACTGATACTACTATTTATAGCCACAAAAAGGAAATTAAGTACAGAATAAAAGTGAAAGGTTTTTTTTAAGTGGCATTATAAGAAATGCATCGTTTTTAAGAAAGAGGTAATGTTCACTGAATCTTCCAACTATATCACAGAATATACTCTAAATATATTACAGACATAGATGCAAATATTGAAAATATACAAGTATTCCAAGACAACATGGGTGAATACCTTTAAAATCTGGGAGAAGGGAAAATCTTGTAAGCCACGATCAAATTTTAGAAGAAATAAAAGACTTTGCATGGCAAGAAATGAAGCAAAAATAACATAACCATAAGCACAATCAATAGACAAATGCTAAACTAGAAGAGGTTTTTTATTTGTTGTTGTTTTTAATTTATAGCTTATAGGGTTAATTTCCACAGGAAGAAGCAACTAGGACAACGGGATACGTAGGGAACAAATACCAAGATGTGTGAGGACTATCAGAGTTAATTTGGTCTGGGCATGGTTACAATTTGCTGATCTAAAGAGCTCTTTTAAACAGAAGAAAAGACCAAAAACCTACTAAAAAGTGGACAAAAGATGTATATAGATGGTTCACTAGAAAAGAAGTATATAAGTGCTCTTTCATGTAAGAAAACATAAATAAATACAAACTATATTACATGCACATACTACTATTCAAATATCAGGTGTATAAATCAAAAGCTTGACACATATCCTGTCAGAAAAGCTGTAAAGAGTGACTTTCCACTATTTACACTTCCACTCCCTCCCACTGGAGGGAAAACAAAATGGTTCAACCATTATGGAGGGAAATTTGGCAATACAGAAGAAAAGCACATATGTATTTGCCCTTTAATCTAGCCAAGCTCACTTCCAGGAATCTACCAAGAAGATTCATCTCTGTAAATATGAAATTGCACATACACATAACTATGCATTAAAATGTAATTTACAGTAATAAAAGATGGGAAATGACCAAAATGTCCCTAAATGTGGGGGCTAGCTAACTAAAATAATTCAAGTTATTAAAGAAAGAGAGAAGACAAATTGCCAATATCAAGACTGTAAAGAGGGATATCATGACAGATCCTATAAATATTAAAATAAGGGAATTCCGTCAACAACTTTATGCCAATGATGGATAGCTTGGTCAAATGCACTATTTCCTTGACAGACATAAGAACAAGAAACAGAAAATCTAAATGTTCCTGTAATTATGAAAGCAGAGAATTCATAACTTTAAAACTTTTCCCCCAAATAAGGCTCAAATAGTTGCTTAATCCACTCACATATTTAAAGAAGAAATTTTGTTTTCTTAATCGTAGTTTGACTTTGTTCTGGCAGGCCAGTAAGCTACTTGCAGATAGGCATGATCTATTGAAGGCCCCTTTGCAAGCTTTGCTAGTGAGTCTAGAAGAGCCCTGACTCCAAACACAGTTCAGCTCTCCTACTAAGGCCTGACACTGCCAGGGTCCCCAGCTAGATGCACCAGCTGATTACTGGGGACTGTCCATCTACTCTGGCTAGTTGGAGTCAGAGTGGCCTCCTGCCTAACCGTTAAGCCTTGGGAGCTGTTTCTTGCTACTCTTGCCTCCTTCTTAACTTGATTTTGTGGAGTTTTACCTTATGCATTCATGGCCTAGTACCCAGCAAAAACTCAAGAAGACCCTACGCAGGTCTCTGCAGTTTTTTATCTGAAAACTTCCCTCCTCTCTAGACCCTTCCCTACAAAGTCCAGTCTCCACCTCCTCCAAGATCAGACTGTATTGCTAATTAAATGTTTTATCTGGATTCCGGTAATGAGGAAACATTTTGTCTTATTCACAACAAATCAATGAATATCGCATGAAGCTAAGAAAGCTAGTTTTCTTCTTCAGTTTTTAGGGCACAGATTAAAGAGTAGTTATTATAGTTTTCATCACAGATTTTTTAAAAGTGTCTTTTTTAAAATGCTGAAACAGGTTAAGGTCAATGGCATAGTCAGATTTATGGGAGACAAACATCTAGTTTCTTTTAAACTTTTAACTAATGGATCATTCCTACAGGCCAGCTTGCAGAAGAGAAAGCTGGCAGAGTGGTGAGTCTGCTTTTATGGAAATAAGGTCATTAGTCCTAATCTTTGATGGACACAACTCATTAATTCTTGGACAATACTGATGTGGGGAGGACAGAAGGAGAAACAAACAAGAAACAAAACCAGTAAATATTACTTCAGGGCTAGATCTTGAAACTGTAAGAAATGCTACAACATAAATTTAAATCCAAGGAGCCACATTTTAACAAAGAAAAACCTAAAGATTTTTGAGCTAAAATTGTCAGGTCAGAAGTTAAAATTGCTTGAATTTGTTAATGCTGCACCCTACCAAATGGCATGCTTTCCTTGAGAAGACAATGTTAGTTTTACCATATCAGAAACTGTACGATAGCTTTCAGATTAAGTGGTTATGTTTTGGACACATATACACACAGAAGCAAATACTGAAAATATCATTGCAAACCTCATTATAATAAAATAGGAACGTTGACAGTATTGACGTAGAACATTTAGGCATGATGTATGACCTTGGGTTGTGAAAATGTAGTGATGAATAACTCATTGGAATTTAGACGAGTGACTGATTTCTTTATTTATAAGAGGGTAGAGATGGCCACGTTGCAGAGAACTGGTCTTCTGGGGTGTCAAGTGGTAGAAGGGTCTGGCTATTCAAGGATGCGTGTACCAAGGTCCCTGTCATCCAGCCTGAGCTTTCTCAATGCTGAACAGAAGTAGCAAAGGTACTTTCTCCACAGATGCTCCAGCTGGGCCTTGCTCCTGGACACTTAACTATAGAGCTTCTCATTGGCCCTCTTAGAAATCTGTGAACTACTTAAAAGCCCTGAGAAGATTTGCTTTCTGTTTTATTGTAGTGCGGTGTCTCTATCTGATAGACAATGAAATCAAGAAAATTTATTGGATTTAAGTACTGGGGGGGTCAATGCCAATCAGAAAATGGTCATATATATGGTCTAAGGCATCAGACTGATTGGAAAGGCTGAGGTTCAAAGGTGAGGCAAAGCAAGGGAGGCAAGTGGCCTCAACATCTCTTTCCAAAGTTTGGCTGTGAAGGGGAAAGGAATGATGGAGAATAGTTGGAAAAGGATGCAGAGTCAAAGGAGAAATTTTTCTATTTTATTTTTTTAAAAATTAAAAAAAGACTTTTTATTTATTTTGAGGGAGACAGCACAAGTGTGTGGGGGGGCGGCGTGTGGAGGAGGAGAAGCAGAGGAAGAGGGAGAAGCAGGCTCCCCGCTGGGCAGGGAGCCTGACACACTGGGGGGGGGGTGCTGGATCCTAGGACCCCAAGACCATGACCCGAGCCAAAGGCAGATGCCCAACCAACTGAGCCACCTAGGTGTCCCAGGAAATTTTTAATTTTTTATTGTTTTTAATTTTAAGATTTTATTTATTTATTTGATAGACAGAGATCACAAGTGGGCAGAGAGGCAGGCAGAGACAGAGGGTGGGGGGAGCAGGCTCCCCGCTGAGCAGAGAGCCCGATGTGAGGCTCTATCCCAGGACCCTGGGATCATGACCTGAGCTGAAGACAAAGGCTTTAACCCATTGAGCCACACAGGAACCCCCAATTTTTTTTTTTTTTTTAATTTTTAAAGATGGAAAAGATTTAAGGTTTCTGAGAAGAGTGGACTTTGATACAAAGGACAGGTGCAGGCTGCCCTAGCCTGGCTGGAAGCTGTGTCTCCTTTAACGTAATAGAAGGTTACACAGGTATTCAGTGTGCACTGAACAGTTTCTTTGACTCCAGAGAGACTGAAAGAATACCAGTATTTGCTCTGGAAGAGCCTTACTTGGTACAGGAAGAAGGAACAGAGAAATGCCACAGGATATCCCAAATACTGAAAACAGAGCAGTTACATTCATTAAGGAATATAGAAAAAGAGTCAAAATCGTAGGTGTATTCCATTTAACTGAACACCTCTGTATGCCACCTCCTCACTTATGTTTGTGAAGAATATAACCATGTTATAAAAATTTAAGTAACAGAAAAAGAAAAGAATCACTGCACAGTCTTCAGAGTTTTACAGTGCTTTTAAAATTGTTTTTTAAAATGTATGCTCAGTCTTCTTTACGTATGTATTTTTATATAGTTGAAATACAGTCTCTGCAGATGGTATAGGGCATACTGTCTGTTTCACTTAAAATCATGTTTCCATCTCACATAGTATCCATAGGCATCTGTTAATAGTATCATTTTTTAATTGCCATAATCTACCCAGCCTTTTGTCTATACCTAAAGCCAGTCATTACATCCATTTGAATTACAGCTCTGCAAAGGAGCTCAGCGATTATTAGTGCCACATCCTTCGTTTGGGGGAGAAAGCCAAGATGCAAAACAGCTGAGGAAATCTCATCAGGGTCACAGAGCAGATAAGTTGCAAGGTCAAGACCAGACCCTGAGGTCATAACATGGACAGCAGGCTAGCAGAACTGATTGGAACTATAATCCTCTAGCTCAGTGCCTCTCAAAATTCTAGTCTAAAATGGGTATTACTGGTCTACACTGAGATCAGGCATTTTCAAATGAGCAAGGAAAACAGTGCCCTGCTTTAAATTCTGGGACTGGTCAGTAGCAATCAGCTCACATACCAGCTTCAGTCCCCAGATGATGCTTTGAGTAGCACAGCTCTAATTGAAAGGAAAATGACTCACAGAATGTCTGGTTCTCTCTGTAGCTATCAATGGCATTAGTAAATAATATGTTGGAGTTCCACAGCCACATTTATTCATTGTTCTTACATTTTCTTCCTTAACAAAATCAAATAAGTCCGCAAGACATTGGCTTTTGAAAAAAAGCACACACACCCAATCTACAAATATGAGCATAATATATTTACTGTGCAGGTTTACAAGGTTTAATTTAGAGGGATTCACATATGAAGATGGAGTTGTGAAGGAGATAGGATGTCCTTTTGGCCTGGTCAGTTGTACTGTTTGATAATCCAGCAGAGTTCTTGAGATCCATGTTCTCCTGTCTTGGTCTAAGAGAAACCACCTTTAACCATCCCTGCTAACTCACAGCCTTTAGTCATTCCTGACCACTAAACTAAAATAAGGGTTTCAATAATTCTTCTATGGATCAAATAAAAAAACACATCATGGCAATTGCCCCAAAGGAGAAAATGACTATATATATATATATATATATATATATATATATATATATATATATATGACAGCATGGTGCCATGAATCATCATATTCAATGAAATTGATTTTCAGAATTAATGACAAACTTGGATATAGTGCTTGGAGCACTGGGTGTGGTGCATAAACAGTGAATTCTGGAACACTGAAAAGATATAAAATAAATGAAAAAAAAATTCTATAATTCACAGGCTACCTGAAAGTTAATTCTAAGCATGATAAAAATTACCTTTGGATCACCAGGGTAAAATAGAACACCAGTGGTCATTGATTTTCTTTCTCACTTTATAAAAATCAGCCAGCACATCAATTATACTGAAATTATAAATCCCGTTTTTAAGGATCTCTGGGGGAAGAAGCAATGCCACATTCACTGTGATGAATAACATATTTAGAGCTGCCCTGAAGGAAATGCAGATTCCTACAATGTCCCTTCCAGGATCGTTTAGAATGCTTAAGCATTATTATTACCATGGTTAATGCCAGCAGGCAATATTCTAAACACACTAAATATATTACATCACTTAATTGAGAGGTAGGCACTATTACTGAGGTGGTAGGTAGCTTTCTAGAGGAAGAAAAGCCTAACAATGTCTAAGATGCTAAATCTTAAAAAAGTAATTTAGGGGGCACCTGGGTGGCTCAGTGGGTTAAGCCGCTGCCTTCGGCTCAGGTCATGATCTCGGGTCCTGGGATCCAGCCCCGCATTGGGCTCTCTGCTTCCCCCTCTCTCTCTGCCTGTTGCTCTGCCTATTTCTGATGTCTCTCTGTCAAATAAATAAGATCTTTAATATATATATATATATATTTGTATATATATATATAAATAAAATTAAAAACAGAAAATATAAATATATATTCATATATTTATTATACATATTTATATATTATATATTACATATAATATATATATTATATATATAATGAAAAGTGATTTAGGAAGTGTATCTGGAGTGTTCTTAGTATGTGAAACTTAGTATGTTCTTAGTATGTTAGATCTTACAAAGATGTAACAGAACTCTGTGGATAAAATCAGTAAGAATTCAAATATAAAGGTGTTTGTCACTTGCAAGAATGACCCTCCGATTTTTTTTTGTAAATGCTGGGATTAAGTGGTTTGGGAGCCACGATACAAAGGCAAGTGTATTTTAAGACTGAACTCTAAGCTACTGAATTGTAAAATCTAAGCTACTGTGAGGAAAACTGTAATAACGAGAGAGGGACCTCTTCACAGAGCAGACACAGATTTGGATGGCAAAGTCAGCTCAGCTCAAGGCCATGTATCACTGAACAGGCTGACTCAGTGGAACCATTTTTCCCACAGTGGAAACACTGGTCAACTTACATGGTCATTGTATCCTTTGCTCGAATTTGGTGTTCACCAAGCCATCTTCTCATTTTTACTTTGTTCTCATATAATTAATGCTATAGGGAAAGAATGCTAGCAATAATATTTCTTAATATAAATAACCTGGCCATATGATGTATACATTTTGTGTCTTGTGATCTGGTAATAAAAATTAGTTCATTAGACTACCTCTGGATATTGAATTAAGTGTATTTCTCTCCATTCTTAAAGAAAAAAGTTTTGTGTCTTTTACAAGAGTTGAAGATGTTTATTGCAGACAATTTAAGAAACACAGATACAATGATGAAAAATATTCTATAACCTAGAAACAACCCTTCACTATGTATGTGTGTGCATGTGTGTCTGTGTGTGTGTCCACACGTACACATAGCCTCTGGTCTTTCACAATGCCAACATTTGCACACACTACTCCACTGCAAACACATTGTACCTTTCAAAGAAAAGGAAAGATACCTCAGATGCAGAGCTGAGAGGCACAGGGAATTAGTCCTAGCCCTGGAACTTCCAACATTTTCCCAGCTTCCCTAACACTTTCTAGAATTTCCATGGAACAGTAATTTTTTTGAGTTTCCCATCCCCTCCCCCTCAATTCTTGAAGGGAAATTCTTGAATGTCTATAGTGGTTTTCCCTTGCCTTCACACCATTGGATGTCGGATGTGCAGGAGACAGGTAGCCTGTCTCTTCATCTTACAGAGTGCGCAGCAAGCTCGAATGAAGGAACTAGGCCCATGTGGCACCACATCTGGATCTGATTTAAAGGAGAGTCTGAGCTTGAGCTAATGATGTAGTGAGAAGGTACTTCTGAGAACCCTGAAATGGCTCCCAGTGATGCCTGTCTTCTTGTAGTGACACCGATGTGTAATTCTCTCTTCTGGAATTAGGAATAAGGCAAAAGTGAGGAGATGTCATTTCTGAGATTAGGTTATAAAAAGACTGTGGCTTGTCTTGGCTCCTCTCTCTCATCCCTCACTCTGCCGTTTTGTAGCAGAGCCCATGTGGTAAGGAACTGAGGTGACCAGCCGACAGCCAGAGAGGACTGGCTGGAAGACTTCTCCTGACACCATGTGACTGAGTTTGGAAGATCTGTCCCCTGCTGAGCCTTGAGATGCCTGGAGCCCCAGGGGACACCCTCTTTGCAGCCTTGTGAGAGCATTTATGTCAGAAGGACTCAGAAAAACCCACAGAAATAGCTCCTGCCCCTTAGAAACTGAAAGATAGTATTTGTTGGTTTCACTATTTACCACGTTTTGGGATGACAAGCTTTAGGTAACAGTGCATAACTAATACAGATGCGGAGTATAATATCAAACTGAACCCATGCTTTATTATTTTCATTGAACATTTCATATCCATTAAACCTGACCTATTATCCTTGCTAAGTTTACAAATATATGTATTTTTTATTTCCAATGTCTGTTTCCTTTTTAGAACTTTATTTTTATTTTATGAATGAGGTATTTCATGTTTTATATGAACTCTGAGGACACCATTATTTTTAAAGTTTTTGTTTTCTCAGACGTTAGTCTCTCAATTTGTTGGCATTACTTCATTTCCTTCATGATATTTGTGTTCTTGGTCTTCCTTGGCCGTCTCTTCATCGTGGTACGGGAGACTTCCATCTGTCTGCCCATCTGCAAGTGCTTCTGTTGACTGTGGGAGGCAGAGTGTGCCGTGCCCGGGGTAAGGTGAATGCAGGTAGCTTATCTTTGGACTATGTGGTTTACTCACTTATTTTTCAGATTATAAACCATCTGGGATGATACCATGGCTTTTTAAGCCATACTTGCTGCTTTAGCCTGTGATAAATACTGCAGCTGCCCACAGATTATTATAAGGGGAAAAAGAATGAGTAGCAATTCAGCTGTTCCACATGTAGTTCCAATTGCTCATCTAATGATTCTCCCAGAAACATATCCTACCCTGTGTACACTGACTATGTGTTTACAGAAGCTCTAGAACTGTTTCCACCTCTAGAAGAGTTTTGTTAAGCATTTTTTGGACTATGGTTTCCCCTTGTCTTATTTCTTTCAGGAATGCCTCAAAAGCAGGGATTCGGCCAATGGTACTCTTTTTTCCTCCTTCATTATTGTTAAGGATATATCATAAAACACTTATTTATACTTATATACACATATATTTCTTTCTTAAGTGATTCGGGCAAGCAGAAATAGATTTATATGTTCATCTTGCCAACTGAATCCAATTAGTAAAAACATTTATATTCTTGAAATTAGAACTCTAAAAAAATGTTTCAACTAGAAACAGAAAGTCCATTTTTAATAAAACCGAAAACCATGGTTCTAAACTAACTGTAATGCTGGTGATTAAGTGGTTGAAAGGAATGGTTTGGAAGTGGTCCAGTCATTTGGTGAATGCTGCTTCTGCCATCAACACATTAAAGAGGCATGGCACTTTTGTGTTAAAAAAAAAAAAAAAAGTGATATTAAGAAAATTTGGGTAGATGTATATAAAAAAGTGTGATTCTAAAAATTGATACATATGGTTACACAATCTTTTTTTCAAGGCAATTACCCACACTGATGATCTGTTTAAATTTGGCTTTTCTTTCACTATCCACTCATTTTACAATCTGCTAAAGAAAGAAAATCTCCTAGTATTTTATACATGTAATAAAAATATAGAAAACTTATAATTAAATAATTTTATAATTTTTATATTTTGCTCTAGGCTTAGTTTATTAAATGTGTAATGAAACCTTTTTTCCAGATAAAATATAAAGTGTTAATAAATCTTTTCCAGACATCAACATATAGTCCACATACTCTGTAACAGAGGAATCTCTTGGCACTACCATCTTACTGTTGACCTACTTTTCTTTGATTGACTTAAGGATTGAACAGTATATGAAGCTTCCAGAATAATCACTTATTATTTCCAGTTTAAAATTTCCTTTTCACAGATGTTATTTGCTCTACAGTGTTAGAGAAATCAATTTAGAGAAAGAAAAATTATCAACTTTTCTGAAAAAGGAACTGTTGGGATGCAGATCACTTCATTATCAAGGATATTCTACAACAATCTGAGGTAAAACTATACATTTCACACCCTAGCTGCTAACGCCTACAATAACATCATTTAACAACCATCAATACAATAATAAATACAAGATTTAGGCAAGGATTAACATATTTATGAAGACTAAATAATTTAAACATTTTAAAGTATCTTAAAGAAATTTTAGTATTTACAATTACTTAATTCTATAGTTCAGGAAGTTACATGGGAAAAAAAGCTTGGTTTATAAAAAGCATGAATCTAGAATGGATTCCTATTAATTAATCTCACTAGAAAATGACATTGACATGTTGAGGCTGCCTAGCAATACAATTGTCCAAAAGCACAACTGATTTTAAAAATGTCTTCCACTGGTGTCCTGAGATACTGAATTTCACTCTTGAAAAATATAGTTATTTTGGGGACTGTCTCATAATTTTGTCAAGTGTAAGCCCTTGAATATTTTTAAAGAAATAGTCATTAATGATTGTTGGGCTAATGTTCCCAGAGGTATGTAGTATTCAAAAATACAACATTTAAAATCCATAATTTAAGCATAAAGATTCTAGTACCAATACTTGAGTTCAAAATACTTTTTTCATTGAATAATAATCTGTAAATTTGCGGGATTTTAAAAAAGGAAAATCAATTTTCAATCAGTATTTGGCAAACACATATTTAGATCAAACCATGAGCTTCTTACATGAAAAAGAAAGAGTGCATTAGGGAAACTGATGGAAATATGATGTCCAGATTTGACTGGAAATATCCTAAGACTGATGTTTATGACTATAAGAAATCTTAATTTAAGCCAACTGTTTAAAAAAATCATTAAAAAAATTTCAAAACATTACTGAACTGTTTTGTATTCTTTTCTTTTAGAAAATGTAGATAAAATTCATCTTTTAACCCACTTAGATTAAGGGCTATGTTAAAATTTTACAAGTATATGACTGTCTACTTTGGGTAAAGTCTTCTTTGTCTGAAAAAAATGCTGATCTGTTCATCTATCTAAGTACTGAGGTGCATGGGGCACCCTGGTGGCTCAGTTGGCTTGTGTCCATTCTTGATTTTGGCTCAGATCATGATCTCAGGGTCATGAGATCAGCCCTGCTATGGGCTCCATGCTGGGCATCATGGAGCCTACTTAAGATCCTCTTCTTCTGCCCCTCCCCCACCACGTGTGTGTGTGTGTGTGTGTGTGTGTGTGTGTGTGCGCGCGCGCGTGAGCACTTGTGTGCTCTCTCTCTCCCCTCTCAAATAAATGAACACATACATACATATACTAAAGTGCAACTTTAACTCCATGATTTTCATGGCAACAGTTGAAGACTTAGGTCTTTGTTTCTTTAGGACAGTCGAAAGTGTTCTTGTTGTTTGGTTTTTAACGCTAAAGTTTTACCAATATGTTTTATTAAGATCTCCCTAAGAACCCACAGTATTTTGGTATCAATATTCTAAAAATTAATATACATTAATTTGGTTGTTTTGTCATAGAGTGTTTCTTGTCTTCACGCACCTCCAACTCCATCCTTACTCATTCTGCCTTTTGAATAAAGAATGTACAATTTTACATGGCTTGGAGTAGAATGAGCTTGGGAATCACAAAATTAAACTGACATAGTCCACTTAAAAAAAACAAAAAACAAAAAACAAAAGAAAAACAACCTCCAAGCTACAAAGTCAAGGGAAAGTTGGAAATGCTAGAGGTCAGAACATTGCTCACAAATTATCCCAGTACAATTTAGCTTATGAATGTTTTGGAATTATACAAACAGCATCTGATGACTCATATAACTTGTACCTTAAATGTGTTTTGCTGTTGTGCATTCCTTTTAGTCCAAGTGCCCCCTGAGGAACAAAGTGTTACAGAAGCAGTTATGGTTTCAATTTCCTTCTATGATTTGCTTTCATTTAGAAACCAGTAAAAGGGGGGACATGGACTAACTCCTGACATTATCAGAGCTTCAGAATACTAAATTTTCACTCTTGTATAGCAGAGTGTCCTACCAAAGTCTACAGATAACTTGAGGAAACCAAGAAATATTAAGATGTTACTTAGGAAATGCTATTATCAACAGTAATTAATTCATCTTACAACCAGGTACTATGGATTTGAGATGAAAAATATATACATATATCGCACATGCGGTGTCTCCTTTGATTCCAGATTTTAGGCTGGTGCTGTTCAACATGGATATTTTTCATGGTACATTCCTACTATCTACAGGCAGATGAATTCCATTTTGGACTATTAGGGTAATCTGACCTGATTCTTTCTAAATCGCTGAAACTCACTGTTGTGAGTCACCCAATATGGTGACCATTTTTTAAGGCAATGACACACATGTGACCTCAGTATTGGTTTGGTTCATCTTTTTTTGTTCCACCAGGAGAAATCTCACTTTATTTTCCAGAAACCCCTTAACTACCGTGCAAAGAACCCAACTCCTAATTATGACCATTCCTCGCCTTTCTTCAAGGATGAGGAGTAAGCAAGGGGACAAGTGGGGATACAACGACGTGTCTGGGTAAGATAATTAAAGGGTAGGATAAATGGTACATACACTTTACAGAGGACACAGAGGTAGGGAGAATAGAGAGAGGCCTAGAAGGGCACCTACTCAACACAATCTTGGTTTAGTAGATAAGTGGATAAGGAAATAAATACACATTTCCATTTATCTTCCTAGAGAGAAACTTAAAGTGATCTAGGAAAAGGATCACTGATCTTGTAGCCAGAAGACTTGTGCCTCAGCCCTACCTATATTGAATCACCGGGTAAATGTTAACAAGTGACTTAAATTCACTGAGCCTCTGTTTCTCTGTGAAATAGGGATAAAGTCCTCTAATACCTACACGGTTGTCCTCAAGCCCAAATACTGAAGTGTGTATGAAACTGCAATCTATACATACGCTTATGTTCTATTTGATATCATCAAGGGCTGAGGTTTTCTGTATGTAGTCTTCTAGACTATGTTCCACATATCCATGATTCAAGGTAGGCGGACTGTAATATTCAAGTGATATGCATTTAAAATTGGTGACTGGAGAAAAAAAAATCCCCTTTACTTGAAAACAAGTTCTAGCCCTCTGCTTTTCTCCACCTAATTTCTATGTTTTCATCATGACACTTACTCTTTGAAAATCAAATATAGAAAATTCAGAACACTGAGCAACTTTAGGAAGTCTGGCTCTGTGTCAGTAGGAAATAGATGAGCTTTCACTTAGTAATTTTAATTTTTTTAAAGATTTTATTTATTTATTTGAGAGGGGGGAGAGAGAGAGCACAGCTGGAGAGTTCGAGAGAAAGGAAGACTCCCCAGTGAGCAGAGACCCTGATAAAGGGTTGGATTCCAGGACTCTGAGATCATAACCTGAGCTGAAGGCAGGTGCTTAACTGACTGAGCCCCCCCAAGTGCCCCAGTAATTTAAATTCTTCACCAGATTGTTTCTTTTGTAGTTCTTTAAGATGTTTTCAATGAATCAATAAATTGAAAATTCCACGAGCAATCAGTGGGAAAAGGGCAAAAGTCTCAACATAATTTTCCGGTCCCTTTTCTTTCTTTTCCCCCTTCTCATCCATCCCCAGGTCTATCTTTTCAGTGCAGGGGATTCATACCTTCTTCCAAATAGAATATCTAGTATTGTTGTCAGCTAAATCTCCATAAAACATTTTTGAGTCAGGATGTTCCATTTAAAAAATTTTCAATCTTTTTTAGAATAGCTCAGTTAAACATCTGATTCTTGGTTTCAGCTCAGGTCATGATCTCAGAGATATGAGATGAGTCCCACATTCCGCATGGAGTCTGCTGGTCCCTCTTCCTTCCCCGCTATTCCTCCGCACCCCACACCCCCTGGCATGTGCACGCATGGTCTCTGTCTAATAAATCATTTTTTAAAATTACCAACAGATAGTTTTTTTAAATTATTCAACAGATAGTTTTTATAGTTACCACATTCACATATAATGTTGTGGCTAACATAATCTTTATCAATTAAATAAGATAAACATTTATCTCCAAAAAAATAATTTTAATAATAACGTGAAATCTCAGGCATGTCCATTAAGAGTTTAATATTTGTTTGGTATGTTTTTGTGGGAATTTCTGAGAGTCATTATGTATTTCTAGAAAATGCATATCATTGTTATTAATCCATCATGGATATACTTTTAATTTTTGTGTATAGATTCCTTCATTTGCATTAATATGCCTGTCATGGAGTGTGAAAATAATGAGATTAATAGTATGATTTTTTTATTAAGCTGTCACTGAAGATCTAGGCAGAAAGCTGGATCAATTATTCAATAAATATATTGAGTTAATGATGCCAGTGTTGAAATCAGAGCACCATGCTCTTAAGTTCTTTTCAATGGAGTTCTGAAAAAATTTTGGTAAAATATCACTAACCAACTCATTTCTCATTAGCACTTTTTTCCAGAGTAACAAGACTCTGAATTGACTATTTTAACTTTTTTCCCTAAAATTTTATCGTGTTAAAATATAGGAACATAAAATTTACCATCTAAACCACTTTTCGGTATACAGTTCAGTAGTATTAAGTACGTTCAGAATGTGCTACCTCATCATCATCCACCTCTGGAACTATATCTGTCTTGTAAACCCATTAAATAGTAACTCCTCTTTCTTGCCTTCTGCCTAGACCCTGACCCTGACAACCATTATCCTACTTTCTGTCTCAGTAATTCTGGCTACTAGTAATCCTTTTTTCTTTTTCTTTTTCTTTTCTTTTCTTTTTTTTTTTTTTTGAGAAAAAAATTCAAATAATTTGTGGAAAATACAAATTTAAGTGACTTATTCTCTGAGGGCACATGCACAATATTTTTGAAATTCAGATTTGTTCAGTTGCTGGCAAATCATTCCGATTCTCAGTAGCAGAGAGAGAATCAGCAT
Organism: Mustela lutreola; assembly: GCF_030435805.1. Taxonomy (NCBI): domain Eukaryota; kingdom Metazoa; phylum Chordata; class Mammalia; order Carnivora; family Mustelidae; genus Mustela; species Mustela lutreola. Next base: position 13,694,555 of record NC_081295.1, on the reverse strand, counting down.
GTTCCATAATGAGTACTTTGAAATTAAAGAGAGTCTATTAAAAGTAATTTAAGGGGTGTATATCTTGGCCACCATGTGATAGATATCTTAAAAAAACAAAACAAAAGCAGCAAAAAGAATACAACATGAATAAAACAGGAGAAACATTTCTGAAGCAGCATTGTTATGTTCACGATTTTAAATATTTCTACTTTGTGTTCTGGTAAAATGCTGCAATTTGATAAATTATTTTGAAATTGAATACCAGATGTATTTACTCTAGGAAAATCTATCCATTTAATAATTGAATCTGTAGTACAGCAGGGTTTTGAATTATATATGCTATTCTATAGAGATACAGAATTCAATTTCTAAAACTACTCCAAATGATTCCCAAATAAGTATTTTAAGAGGAAGGATGTCAAGTTGGTTACCAGAATGCCATTTCTCCAATTTTTGGCAGATTATGAAAAAAATGATCTAATTATATATTATTCATATTGGCTGAATCATAAAAGGGATGCATCAATCTCCATATGGGAAGGCATTTGATTATTTAGTCTATAAGAAATATTTGCAGCTTGGTTTGCAAATAACTACAAATAATACTTAGGATCCAAACTGTTTCCGGCTCTGAAAATCTGAATGTATCAGCTTCAGTTCTTGAAAACACAGAGTTTGTCTTATAATAGAGTCATCCAACTAACACTCGTTAGGCATCTTCTATGTCCTAGAGGAAGGCTAAGTCCAAGAAATGTAAGGGAAAAGTTAAGAGTCTTCAGGCAGGTAACCGTTTTGTGGAAAAGAGAGACGCAAGCAAAGGATTTATAAGGCCACAAGATACGGGCTTTGACAGAGTTATGAACAAAGTGTGACCCGAAGTGGAATCCAGAGGAGAGGGCTGGAGTGACTTCCCACTGCAGTGACATTTCAGTCGGGTGTTAAGAATGAGGGGGGCGCCTGGGTCGCTCAGTGGGTTAAGCCACTGCCTTTGGCTCGGGTCATGATCTCAGGGTCCTGGGATCAAGTCCCGCATGGGGCTCTCTGCTCAGCAGGGAGCCTGCTTCCTCCTCTCTCTCTGCCTGCCTCTCTGCCTACTTGTGATCTCTGTCTGTCAAATAAATAAATAAAATCTTAAAAAAAAAAAGAATGAGGGAAGTTGGGGGTGGGAGGTGCCTGGGTGTCTCCATTGGTTAAGCCTCCAACTCTTGGACTGGGCTCAGGTCATGATCTCAGGGTCCTGGGATCGAAGCCTCTGCCGGCTCAGCGCTCAGCATGGAGTCTGCTTGTCCCTCTTCCTCTGCTCCCCTCCTTGCCCTTTCTCTCTCTCTCTCTGTGTGTCTCATAAATAAATACAATCTTTAAAAGAAAAAAAAAAAAAAAGAATGACGGAAGAGGGCAACAGGCCTGCCAGGTAGGAGAGACCTCACACACAGAGGTACAGGGTAGGAAAGGACATGAATTGTTGAAAGAAAAATGCATTCAGTGAGCCTGAAGACAGTCTCCCTGACTTGCTGTGTAATACAGAGATGTTACTTAGCCTCTCTACGCTGTTTCCTCATTTGAAAAGAAAGAAAGAAAGAAAGAAAGAAAGAAAGAAAGAAAGAAAGAAAGAAATGAGAGAAATGGCACTACCTTAGTGGGAGGATTTTGTGATGCATGTGAACATGCCTAGCAAAGTGTTTGCTCTGCACTTAAACACTCAGTAAGCAAGAGCGGCTGCAAAACAGAGATCGTGGGTGTCGAGCTGGGTTCACTTCCTGATCACAGGAAGTCAGCCACCTCATCTCACTGGGTTTCCCCTGCGTTTCCCCTAACAAGAGGAACTAGATGACAATCTCAAGTCTCTTTCAGCTCACAGATGATTCTGTTATAGCTCTATGGCCATGGTGGCCATGGCCATGTAAATAATAGCTCCCATTAACCTCTGAAATATAGGGTATTTTGTGTGTCTAGAGGGAAAGTGTCCTAATTCAAAATTTGAGCTGTCAAATTTGATGGACAAAAGGGTCACGGCACCGGCCTTCATATCTTTAGGTTGAATGTTTCCTTGGAACCTGAAAATCTCTGACTTTCATGTTTATTTCAGATAAATGGATATTTTTGAAGGATTTTAGGAAGATGGTAGGAAGCATCTGAAAAACATGGCTAAAGGTAGAGACGGCCCTTCTTTGTCACAGGGCCTCTTCCTCTAACAATAACATTGGTGATAGCAGAACCTAAACGTTTGTTTTGTGGTTCTTTCAATTCAGGGTCTTGTTGGACTGTAACTTAAGAATGAAATGCAATAGCTTAATGGGCACTTTGACTTATTTGTTCCTTGACAAATAATGGAAAAGCAGTGAACTAGTCAGCTATTATGTGTAACTCTTGATAAAATATGTATTGTGACTGCATGAGAAAATGGTCAAGTATGTCTTAGGAGCAAAAGCAAGGAAAAAAGACAAACATTCATTACATGCATTTCTTCTTCTTTTAATCCAGCATTTATTGAACAACTATTATGTGCCCAGCAGCGCTTAGACAATAGCAATCCAGAGACAAACGTTTACCAAAGTTTTAGCATCCAGGAGTCAGAGGACATCAAGGGGACGAAGGCCAGTTCATTAACGGAGTTTAGGTCTCTGCGTGGCCAAAGGATTGCTGAACTCTGGGAACAGACGTTTAGGTACTAAGAGATTCTAGACATGATTGCTAGCTGTTTTAATTTGCCCAATTTATTCTTTATAACTCTGATGAGTAAATACTCTCCACTTTACAAGTGAAAAGTCCAGTTTTAATTAATTTAAGCAACGGCCTATGCTCTAAGCACTGGAATTAAGATTTGAACCTAGTCTGATAGACTTCAAGGTTCACATCCACTCTCCTGCTGCATAATCTATTAGTGGCCATATGATATGCTATTGATTTGAAAGTGATGGCAGACATCTTTTCTACCTACAGCAGAATCTCTTCATCAAAGGAACACGAAGGCTGGAAGGAGTGGCCACAGAGTTGACCCCAGGTGACTATGTTAGATGAGTATGAAGTGCTAGCTACCAGCAACACACCAGACTCATTGCCTGGCATTCCATCAGACTCAGTGACCTGTCTTGGTACTTCGAAGGCATTTTTGCTTCTTCACAGCCTTCTGTTAAGGGACGTAATAAGCCTTATCACCTGGCTCCTTCCATAAGTCCTACCAGGAGACACCAGAGGATGGGACACCATGGATGTCCAGGATGGGAGATAGACATGGGACACCCGGAGAGAGGAGAGGAAACGTAGCCTGCTAGAGCCATACTTTGTCTCTGATTTTTTTTCCTGAGGGATCAAACTGGTAAAACACACACTGGTAAAACGCATCTTTCAAGTTAAGTAAAATCATAATACGTGTGTATATACACAAACATATGTGAACATACGGGAAGACTAGTTCTAGAGTTGTTACATTCCCAAAAATGTGACTGGGGACGGAGAAGGAGTAGATAAATTTTGCTGTATTAGAACTTTTTCTGGGATATAAATCTTCAGTCTTTCTGAAAGGAAAAAAAAAAAACAAAAAACCTGTTTCTAAGTTCTATACTGAAGTCATATCCTCATTGCTCTGTAACCTATATCCATTTTTATTTTGGCTTGAAGCATACCCAAATGGAAGCCAACGTTCTCGTTTTTTAATGTTTTAGATCAAAGGGAAAAAAGAATCAAAGCATTAGTTGCCACAGGCTCACGAGTTCGAAGAATATCTTCCATGGCTCTCTGGTTAATTGGTTCTTCAGAGAAAGGAAAACGGAGGGTAGCTGAACGATACAGGCCTTGCAATCGGAGGAAAGGAATCACACATTCCTTAGTCTAAGAAACACAGTGACGGAATGAAATTGGTGTATCCTGGAGTCAGACTTTGTCCAAGGCCCATCAAGCAGATAATGAAAAGTGGTAGGAATCAGATGATATTTGAGTTTTCTTAAAATTATCAGGGGATCGTTCATTGGCTTTTGCAGGCCTATCTAACTCCTACAGCTGTAAAATAATCCAACAGGCAGCGGTGGTCATTCAGGGTTCCCTTAGGCCCCGTGAGCATGGGAAGGATCCTAATCACAGTTGCCAACTGAGGGCTGCCCTATGTAGACGGATCCAAAAATGTTTATGTGTCTGAGTATTACTTCCTTTCAAATGCTAATAAGGGCTAAGCCCAAAACATTTTGGTGCCCTCCTCAACTAAAGGAACAGTGCAATGCAAACATTAGGCATTCTACTTTCATTGTGCATGGGTCTTGCTTTATGCATGCTATCTTAAAATATTTATTTTTGGCTGTGGCCCTGATACTCCGCGGCTGGCACTTGGTAGTAGAATCTCAGCCATAATTGTCGAATGAATAAAATGAACTGTGCAATGAGCTCTCTCTCTGCAAATCATTATGGAAGTATATATCCATCTCAGAATGGTTATAGTCCAGTGAGCAAACAGCATGGCTAATGAGTGTCGAATTTCTTGCAGTCACACACATAGTCCTGGCCAGTTACTGTTCTCCAATTCTGTTAACTAAAAACCAGGGCACTATACGACAAACCACAAAACATACAAGAGGATACAAAATTTGAGTAATGGCCTACTGTCAATTTTAACAATGCATTAGTAGTTTCAGTGTAACAGAAGAGGGTTTTAGGACTAATGGGCTGAAATATGCTATTTCTTTATGATGATATCATTAGTAGTAATCACATTTTTATTTCCTTTGTGTTTATATTTTATTTAAAATAGGCCATAAAATATTACCACCCGCTGACCAGGGCACGGCAGAAGAGTTCTATTTCCATGCCTTACAGAAGGCATGGTGGAGAAGGGCTGCTCTGGCTGGTGGTTTCTGCCACAGCCAATTGGCTCCTCCAGGCCAGCAGAATCACGTGTCTTCTCAAATGTGGCTACTACCCTCTTCTCCTAGCAACCGTATTATGTTAAAGTATGGTTGCTGAGGTTGCCAGGATATTCTTCTATTCTTGTTCTCCATGACCAAACCAAAGGGAGGAGAAAATGTAAACCAAACTCGAGGTGAAGATATAGGGAGAGGGACCCAGAAAAACAAAGAGCCCTCTTCTTATTACCAGGAACTAGCCTGAGCAAAGTACCTTCTGGTTCGTAAGTTAGATAAATATATGTTTTATTTTCTTTTGGGTAAAATCAGAAAAAAAAAAACACATTTTCAAGAGACCTGCAAAATAATGGCTATTAAACATGATAAGGTAAGATTCACTTCTTTGTCATTATTCACTGAAAGCCAATTTTTCCCAATAAGGGAAGAGAGATAAATATTTTACAATTGTCAGAGTGACCTGAGAGAGTCTAAACTATAATTACCATCCTGTTTAACATATAAGTTTTGAAGCAGATGCCACATTTCACTGAACCTAAGACATCACTGATTGTAAAGTAAAAGTACAAACTGAGTTCTGAAAGTGTTAAAATATGAAAAAAAAAACCCCACCTGTATATAGAATTGTTGAAACATGGTATATTGCTTGTTTTGATATTTTAATCAATTCTGAGATAAAATATCTTTTTTCAAGGAAAGGAGGTAAAGTTTCTCAGAATCACATAGCTAATAAGCGGTGGAGACAGACATCAAATTCACATCTGTTTGACTATTCATTATGCCATGTTTTCTCTCTGGTTCCTCGCACAGATAATAAATAAAAATAGTTACCAACCAGCATGTTTGCTTGTTGAAGTATTTGTCATACTAACTCACTAGGTAATTCACTAGGTATCCTTAGCCCTGTTTTATCAATGAGAACAACCAGACCCAGAAAGATGCAATGACTCGCTCAAGGTCACAGAATTAGTAAGTGGCAGAGCCAAGAGTGAAACCTAACATAAATGACTCTTAAGCCAGAACATGTTTGACTAAGATCAGACATTAACCAATGGCCGGACCTGAAATTAGTTCATGGACATAAAGATTATTCAAAGAGAAATATCCAAGAAGAGTTGTTGCCTACGTCAGATGGATGTATTGATTTATTCAGCAAATATCTATTGAATGGCTACTTTGAGCTAGGCTCTGTTTTAGGACCTGGAATACAGAAATGAATAAAAGACATAAAAATCACATAGGACTTCTAGGTGCTACAAAGAGAAGCAAGGTGGAGGGTAGTAAGGTTGGGGGAGCCTGCAATTTTAAACAGTGGTCAAGGAAGGAGTCCCAGAAAAGGTGACATCCGAACAAAGAGAAAGGAGATAAGGGAGTGAGCCACGTGGATATCTGTGGGAAGACCATTCCAGGCAGGAAGAACAAAGGGTTTGAGTGAGGCATGTTCTGGCCCACTGCACGAACAGCTAAGAGGCTGTGTGGCTGGGGCAGAGTAGCAAGGGGAGTGTGGAGGTGATGACTTCCGAAGGGTATGGAGGAGAGAAGGTGGAGTGGAGGTCGTGGGCATACTGTAGGGCATTTTAAGGACTTGGGGTTCTACTCAGAGCAAATGATTAACCTTAGGCAGAAGAGCCTCAAGGAATTTGAAATCTGGTCAACCTCAGTGAATCTGTCTGAGGTATCCGACTCCATCAGTCCAACTCAATCTCAGGTTACTTGGCAAGCAGAGGGCACTCTGTCTCTACCTTACGTTATAAAGCACTGCCTATTCCAGAGAATGCTGACAGGCAAGATTTCAGCTGTATGGATAGCTAATAAATAGATATTTATTAGACACCTATTATCTATGCTGGGCATTTAAAAAAAAAGTTCTCCTCACCTCCGCCACCCCAACCCCAACACAAATCAGTCCCCACTTTTGATCAGCTTATCACTTAGCAGTGGGTTCACAAAAGTCTGTACTGAGTGTTCACTTGTGAAAGAGCAAGCATGGAATTAGGCTAGGAGTAGCGAAAGATGGTTTTATTGAAAGTAATATGGAAGGTGAGGTTTTCTAAGTGGATAAAGGCAGGTTAAAACCTTTCATCCAGAGGCAACGGCATGAGGAAAAACAAGGCGGCTTATACCAGCATGGCTTATTTTCTTAAGGATTCATTCATTCATTCATCCATCCGTCTACCCATTCATTCATTCAGTGTGACTAGGGCATAAGGTACCTGAAAAGTAACAGCAACTGGAGAAAATTAGGCAGGGAGGAATCATGGAGAGGGCCCTGCAGAGCATTTGGATTTCATCTGTAGGTGATGGGGAGGTATGGCACGTTTTCTGAGTGTAAAGTAGCAACAGATGTCACATGTTGGTCATGCTGGCACCAGTGGGCCGAACAGGTGGAACAATGTGATAACGTGGGCAGGAGGCTACTGCAGTGGTCCGGGCAAGATGATGATGGTGACTGGGGAGAACAGAAATGGAGAAATGGGACAGAGGTAAGAAGTACTTGAGAGGTAAATTAAAGCCTAGGTTAGGGATCGATTAGTTAGGAGCCGGATGTGAGTGAGAGGAAGCTCAAGGTCAACTCCTGGTGTTCCAGCATGAGTGACTGCATAGATGCCACCCTCTCATAAGAACGTGGGAAGGAGAAGGGTTTGCGCATGGAGAAGACAAGAATGCAAGTGTCTTTGTGCGATGCAGGCAGTTTCAGTGGAGAGACAGGTCTCTCTGAGGCGGCCAAACAAGAATTCATGAAGGTCTTAGGACTTTTGCTTAGACCTTAAAAGATGGTCAGGATTTAGAAAAGTGAAGGCAAACATGTATAGCATTCCAGACAGAAAAAAGTCTGAGCAAAGGCTTGGAAGCAGCAGCAGAGAAACCATTTTCTGCAGGTCAGGAAGATTGGTCTTTGCAGGTAAGAAGAGTGGTAGAAGAAAAGGGAGGAAGAGGCTGGTCCTCAACTGACATGGAGTCTGCTTTCAGAATCTTCCTTCTTGGGGAGAGGATTCACTGCTGAGTGAGGCATCGTGGTCCACTGTGGATCAGCAATCCTAAATGATGAATGGAAGCCACCAGAAATGTCCTGGTGAGACTGATGGTGATGCTATCTGAGTATCACAATTCTTTGTCCTGCTAAGATTCACGAGCTCACTGGACCTCTTTGCAGCTAGAGTGAGAACTTGACCCTCCTGAATCCGTCAAGATTAAACAGACATTTCGGCAGTTCAGTAAGCCTAGCCCCAGGTGCCATGTTTTTTCCCAATACCTAATATAATAGTTATGTCTGAAGTGTCAAAAACACATGTAACACTTCACTTGAGCTGATCTCATCTCTCCATGAAGCCTTTAATTGATCTTGAAAGTTAAACTAAATAAATTCCATGATGAATTTTTCATGCTATTTGTATACAACAATTACATAATAAGCCTCTTAAAGTCTATACTATCTTTTCTATCAATACGCATGGGGATAATCAAATTTTAATTCCACCTGAGCAACACATCACTTGAAAAAAAAAAAAAACACGTTAAAGTCCCAGCTGTAAAAATATCACTTGCTCTGTTTAGCCTTAAATTACTGCAAGTGGTAGCAGAATACTCGTAATGTGTTCTTAAGTCCATTATTGAAACACAAATAAAGTAGCAACCAAAGCATAGCTACCCTTACTTATTTTTCCAGGAACACATTCAGATGTCTCTCCTTCATTTCCCCTTGGCAACAATCAAATCCCTAACAGCTCTTGATAACTCGTCATTTCTTGCTTCAGTGCCATCCTTGAAAACAAAGCCATCCTGTGATTCTGTATGTGCCATTACGAACTGAGACAAATCACAGGTAAAAGGGGCACTCGGATTGCCCCAAACCAGCTCTTCCAGGAAATATTGCTTCTCCTGTAATATAATTGGAAACTCATGTACATGAGTACATGTCAGTTACAAGGCAATTTGCTAATCACCTGTCCAAAGGGGTGGGGGGAGTGGGGAGCACCATATCCTTCCTTGTAACTTTTAAGCTTCCTCTGCTTCTTCTCTTTTATAGCTTTATTCATTTTTATTCATTTCACTCCCATGCTGGCTCTGCACATTACACAACTTCATACATAATTTTTCCAGAGCTGAGACACAATAAAACCACATTCCTATCTTACTGTCTAAATACGCATTTCAGGAACTTATTCCTTTCGGTTTTCTACCTCTGTTAAATGTGATCTGTATTTTCTGATATACCTCGGAATTCTCCTACTTCAGTTAATTATGCTCTAAATTCTCTGAAATGTACCTCAGAGCACAGAACACTATTAAGCAAGTTTGGCAGCCAAATGCAAGAAACAGCTAAGGGATGAAGATAAAACAGGAAGCTCCTTCCTGGGAAAATCCTGGAGGGAAGTCAGATTTGTAGCCTAAGAAAAATGAGCTCACTTCTCCCCCTTGTGTCCAAAACTTTATATTTCTTTGAATGAAAGAAGGTAGGGGAATGCAGTCTCCTTCCTCTGACCTCGCGTTCCAGTATTTTCTGACTTGCAATTAATACATTAGTAGTAGTTCAACATATTGGTTTGAAATGAACGGATACAGGTCATGCCAATTTTTAAAATAATTAAGGTCTAGAGGAGCCTGGGGGGCTCAGTCAATAAGTCTCTGCCTTTGGCTCAGGCCATGATCCCAGGGTCCTGCTCAATGGGGAGCCAGCTTCTCCCCCTTCCACTTCCCTTATGTACCCTCTTGGATTCCCTCTCTCGCTACCTTTCTCTCTCTCTCTGTCAAATAAATAAATAATTCTAAAAAAAGAATTAAGGTCTAGAAAATTCCCATTACATTCCAATCTGATACAGCTACCATGTCTTTGGTACATGCCTACTCAGCATCACTTACTTGCCCACCTAGTATAGGAGTGAAAGAACGTATATATAAAGAATATACATTTTTTTTATAGTCCTGCTTTATAAGGATCCCAAGCGTTTTACAAATGATTCCCTCTAGGAATCTACTAAAAAAAAATCAAAGATCTAACAGTATGGCTCAAGGAGGCAGGCATTTTTGTGCATTTTGTTCTCTAATAAATCTGAATCTCTCAGAACAGTGCCTGGAACATAGTAAATGCTCAATAAGTACTTTTTAAAAATTTATTTATTTATTTGACAAAGAGAGACACATGGAGAGAGGGAACACAAGTAGGGGGAGTGGGAGAGGGAGAAGCAGGCTTCCCGCTGAGCCAGGAGCCCGATGCGGGGCTCATCCCAGGACCCTGCATATTTGTTAAAAGAGAAACTTTACTGCATGAGTGATGCACAGAAATTCTGTCTCTCGATCAATCACAATCCATTTTACTTACAACTTTTCCCCCAAATCACTTATTCTTCATTCTCAGATTATTCCTATAAAAGCCAAATGCAGTGCAGTGTTAGAAACAACAAAATATCACAGATTATGAATATAACTTCTGCTTCGTAGCTTGCAAGATTTGCAGTTAAACACTGATTTCTTCCTTTCATTGTTATTATCCGAGCTTCAGTTTCCTGTTTATTCCCCTATGTTTGAATGACAGGTCACCGTTCTGTCTTCAAATAGAAGAATGAACACGTATGAAAATGGTCCTTACTTCACTTTGCATTCAAAAGACTGCCTTCCCAGTGAGTCTGTGAGGTGACTGCTTTTCTTTTTAACGCTAATTTCCATTTTTTAAACTTGTATTCTTACTCAGTTGACTCTATGGTAATTTACTTATGCTCATTAAACACTGGCAACATTAGGTCGGACATCCCTATGTGGAATGATTTAACAAATTATAATTAGGAAAGTCTGTTTACTTTGTTTTAACAACCAAACACTTCATCAAAAAATTGACTAAGTAATACAGTTAATATTATGATTAAAGCTTCTCATTCAGCATGCAAGGAAAACTAGAATGAGAATTTATTCTGTCTTCGAAGCTGCAAATGCGTCTTGTCATTTTGGAGGCCTCCAGTAAAGCCATTAGGGAAAACCCAATTTGTAATAGTTGTCCCAGGAATCTTTCTTCTGGCTATGAGTTAAAATATTAGTGATGAGGAGAGGAGGGGAAAAAGAACCCATTATTTCCGTGGACTCAGATGGTTTCAAGGTGCCTTTTGAGTTTATTATGCTCCATGGTTCTAAATCCCTCGCCTGCCCACAACCTTGGGGAAATTCCACTCCCTTGGAACTGCTCACTTTACCCCGGAGTCCGGAGGCAAAGCTCAAAATAGGGCTAAATAATCAAAATTTCTTCCAAGTACCAGGACTGACCTTGAATGAATGAATGAGTAATATTATATATTTGTTTTTATTTTGATACAGAAACATTTTAAAATTTTCAAGAATGAATAAAATGAGTTCTCCGGATAAATCTATGGCATTTTCCCCAAAACTTCTCCATTGATAAATTTTGCTTCTCACTGCCAAAAAATTTTGTCCTCTCTACACCCAAAATAAATGTTTAAAAAAGGTCCTCCTCGACTCTACTCCCCACCTGAGGCTGCTGTTACCCTTCTCCAGTCAAGTCCTCTCCTTAGTTCTTTCAAAAAGTTCATCTCTGCTGCTGGGTTCCCATTCTGGGTCCAGTCTCTCAACGGCTTCCTAGTCCTTCATTACTAAGGGTCTTCCCTCATCTGGCACCTCTGCTTTTCTCTTTGCATGTCAGTGACTTGATTTACATTTTAGGCAATTTTGATGCATTCCTTTTTTTTTTTTTTTAAAAAAGATTATTTATTTATTTGACACATCACAAGTAGGCAGGCAGAGAGAGAGGGGGAAGCAGGCTCCCTGCTGAGCAGAGAGCCCCATGCAGGGCTCAATCCCAGCACCCTGAGATCATGACCTGAGCGGAAGGCAGAGGTTTAACCCAATGAGCCACCCTGGTGCCCCAGTTTTGATGCATTCTTTTCTGCCACACACACCATGCACTCCTTACCCACATGTGCTCACACACACATTAAACTCTGTAGGGGTTTTATTGTTCGCTGTCAGGAGGGATCCTAAAAGAAAATGTACCTCATAGCTAATCAGTCTTACAAAGAGTCCTGCTAAATTATTTATGCTTAAACAGCATAAGATACTTTTGAAAGATACTCTTCAAAATGTAAATGGGTGATATTAAATAATCTTAATGAAGGAGAGAGAAAGGGAATTTGCCACCATGTAGGGTCCTTTGTGCTTTTCCTAGACTCTGCCCCTTAGAAACATGATCAACGACTATTCATGAACTTCCCATTCCTATTAGTGCCAAGGCTGCTTGTGAGTAGAAAGGAAAATGTAGCGAGCATCTGTGCTCTTCTTTTAAACCTCCGGGTCCTTAAAATTCCCAGTACAACTATGTCATTATTACAATCCGTATTCTCTTCTCAGCTACCGCTTTAGGGAGAACTTACTGTTCCAGCACTACCTCCGTTTAGCGACGGCATCTAGGCGAGCTGAGCTGTTCCCCATCCACAAAGCACCCATCCCTTTCACGCACTGCACACCTATTCTGCCCTTGGCATTGCTCCTTGTGCTAGTGTACATTCTGCCCTACGGGATGAAGGAGACTGATCAGAATTTAAGAGAGCAGTAAACGCTATGAATTTGACAAAGCAGATTGCTGTTAGGAACAACACGAGGCAGAGAGTCCAGAAAGGGTCTCTTGGAAGAAGTGACATTTGAACTGAAATCTGAATGATGAGAAGGATCAGGGGGGAGTTTCTTAGGCAGAGGAAGTAGCAAATGCGGAGAGCAGGGAGGCTGTAAGGCACTTAGAGCCTTTCCTCCCTCATGTTCCTGTTCCCTGAACTACTCTGCTTTCTCCCTTCTCGGATGACCTCCTCTTTAATGCGGTCCTAAATGCTGATTTTTCAGACTCAGGAGTCTTCTGATGCCCAGCTAGTCTTTCACAGACTTAATGCCACATACTTGACCTTCAAGGGTTTAAAAAAGAAACAGCAATTCAAATCAAATCTGCATCTTCAAGCGGAAACATCGTTGATCTCATTGTCTAATATGTCACTTTTCCTTCCTTAAGAATCAATGTGGGGCGCCTGGGTGACTCAGTTGGTTAAGCAACTGCCTTCAGCTCAGGTCATGATCCCAGGGTCCTGGGATTGAGCCCTGCATCTGGGCTCCCTGCTCAGCGGGGAGCCTGCTTCTTCCTCTGCCTGCTGATCCCCGCTGCTGTGCTTTCCTGCTTTTTCTCTCTCTCTCTCTCTCTTTCTTTGTCAAGTAAATAAATAAAATCTTAAAAAAAAAAAGAGTCAATGGGATATACTCTTCATGGAATTTAGCTCCAGGAGATAAAACTTCTGGAAAACTGTTTTTCTTTCATTAAGCAATGAGTTATAGGTAACCTGTCCTGCAACCCTTTCATTTTGGCTGCTGGAACCCCAGAGGTAAAACCTAGTGCTCCCGTTACAATAGCCTGTCCATGTTTTATGGGATGTCTACCTTCTCCCACATTTATTTCTCTTTGCGACCCCTTATCTCTATTTTGTTTCGCTTTCGTTGCCCTGTGTGAAAGTGCTTTTATTTAAGCCGCCTCAGACCTTTTGGAAATAGATGATGGATAAATCATTAATCACAAGTGCCTTCCGCACAGTCACAAACAACTTCCTCCATGCAAAGTCCCACGTGCTACCTCAGTCCCAGTCTTACCCTCTCGGCCCCATGACATAACTCAGCTGCTCCTCCTTCATCAACCTGTCTCCCTTTTCCACACCTTTTGGGAAGACTACTATAAATACAAATCAAGTTGGTTAAAAGCAACTCCACTTCCCTGGTTTCATGGCCAACTACAGTGTCTTTGCTCTCCTTTTCACATGTTACTTTTTTCATCCTGACCATCTTACGTGTGAGTGTGCGAGTGTGCACGCGTGTGTGTTTCAGTTTCCTTCTTTCCCCTCTGGCCCGTTCAATGCAGGCAGACTTTAGGATTCTACTCCCAGCTCTCACCGCTCTCTACACTGCTGTTCTTGGCGATCACCTACTACGGTCACTTTTAAGTAAAGGATTTTTGAACTGTACTTCCAGCCGCGGCGTCTCTCCCGAGTTCACGTTCCAAATCCCCTGGAACATTTGAACCTGAGTCAGAATGAAGTCCTGCAGTTCTCTGACCCGCCCAATCCTTAAATCTCCTCTGTATAACGTCTTTGCCAAGTGCGTGTCCACCACGCATTCAATAGCAAACTGCCTTTCAAAGCAGCCCATCTAAGTAGCCGGTTTTGACTGTTAAAAAAGTTATTTCCAATAGGATGGCAAAATCCATCTCTATGACACATGCCTCCCGGTTCTAATGTTATTTTTTCCCCAAGATTTTATTTATTTATCTGACAGACAGAGACCACAAGCAGGCAGAGAGGCAGGCAGAGAGAGAGAGGAGGAAGCAGGCTCCCTGCTGAGCAGACAGCCCGATGCAGGGCTTGATCCCAGGACCCTGGGATCATGACCTGAGCCAAAGGCAGAGGCTTTAACCCACTGAGCTACCTAGGTGCCCCTCTAATGCTATTTTTTTTTTTTTTTTAAAAAAAGCTTTATTTATTTGAGCACAGGAGGGGGGCAGAGGGACAGAATCTCAAGCAGACGCCTCTCTGAGCAGGGAGCCCAAAGCAGGCCTCAATCTCAGCTCCTGAGATCACGACCTGAGCTGAAATCAAGTCAGACGCTTAATCAACTGAGCCACCCGGGCGCCCCCAATGCTGTTCTTAAGAGTAACATTAAGAGCTAAGATGCACTGAATGCCAACGTGTGCCAGGGCCTCTTCACAAATTATCTCTTTACAAGTCTGCCAGGTGGTTATATTATTCCCCTTCTATCACTGGGGCAATTTTTAATTGATCTAATTATTCACATGACTCGTCTCCAAACGGTGAAATACACGTATTCTCTAAGAGGAACCACTCTATCCCAGGTTCAGAAAGGAGAAAGTCCTCCAATCACTTCTTCCATGAACTACTGGATTCTGTTAATTTTACCACGTGTATTGCAAACCTTCAACCACCTTGTTCGGGAGGAAAGAAATTCAAAATAACAACAGTCCAGCTGTGGTTTGAATATGCAGAACAGATCTGTCCCCAGCTTCACTCTAGACACCGTGTGCCTCTGTGGACACAGCCCAAGGGCGGACCTGTTGCTTCCGCCATCAGCAAGGTTTTTAACTCTGACGCGAACGTGAGATTATTTCTCGAAGTAAACTCAGCTTACATCCTCCCCAGCTTCAACATGTTGTTTTCACATCTCGGTGGGGTCTGAATTACCCAGACACAGGCTCAGACCCTCCAGCTCGGCTCTGAGGTGCCTTTCCCATCTTCTACATCTCACTGGTGACCAAGTCCTTAGGCTCGGAGTTGAACGTGGTCTCACAATGTCATTGCCCGCGACCGTGGGTTGAGCCCCTTCTCCGTTTCCCAGTCGGGGGGCTCCGCTTCTCTCACCTGGACAGCTAAAATCCTGTTCCTGCTTCCCTCCAGCTCCCCACCGTGGACAGGCCTGATGAAAACAGGTCCTACGGCTGCACTCGCTCCTTGCATGGTGCTACGGGCTGGCGCGCTGTGCCTGGCTGGCTCCTCACCCTGATCTCAAGGCCCACCAGAGCCTGCCTCCTTTCCGGCCTTACCATCTTGTGACTCCCTGCATGTACTATACGCTTCTGGAAAACTGTGCCACAAAGCATTTTTCGAATGCTCCTGGTTCTGCACCTTTATTTACATTGTCTTTGAGCCGAGAAGGCCTTTGTTTGCCTGTTTGCCTGTCAAAAATCTACCTTTCAATAACTTGAGAAAAATGTCACAACCTCTATGAGACTTTTGCCGGATCCTGGGTTTGGCCATCAAAAATTAATTAAAAGTGCCTGAGTTTTCACAGCACTTTGTGTCCCTCCTAGAACAGAAGAGCGATAGCAAGTTACATACGTATTTGTTTCTTCAGCGGGTCTCTAGGCCCTTACGTCTTAGCTTTGGCTTATTTAATTTTACTATTCCCAGCTATAGTAGGGCTCTAATTAGTTGCATTAATTACAAGTAAGGAGCCAGGAAACAAAAAAGGTGAAACTGATGACAAGCTAAACCTGAAGAAAACTTGGCAATCTAATGTAAATCCTTGGAAAATCAGAAAGTATTTATAGATGCACCAAAAGATCACTCTCTCTGTTATTTCTCTCTCTCTCTTATTTCTGCCTGCCTCTGATTTCATGTTTTGGGTTGTGGGCTCTACCTCCAGCACATGAACTCTTTCTTCTTCCCTGAAATCCACCAGGCTAGAACTCCCAGGGCTATGGGTCAGAGGTCAGCACACCAAATGCCAAAGCTGATTCTGGTTGTAACCAGCAGCATCACTGAGTAACTCTGTTCAGAGATCCTACTAAGCCATAAATGCACATTTTCTTAAAAACAAGCTCAATGACAATGAGCACATAATCTTCTCCGAGCACACTTGTCACTCCCCACACCCCAACCAAAATCTTAATAAA
This sequence comes from Mustela lutreola, assembly GCF_030435805.1. NCBI lineage: Eukaryota > Metazoa > Chordata > Mammalia > Carnivora > Mustelidae > Mustela > Mustela lutreola. The sequence goes on along the minus strand of NC_081295.1, from coordinate 13,678,292 downwards.
CAGTTTCACCGCTAAGCCACTGCACTGCCCACTGCTCAATAAACAAATCTTAGCATATGCATTTATTCATTGCTGGTATTTTAAGTCAAAATGTAAAGGTCTCAAAAAAAAGTAAAGGTCTCTTTATATCGTGAAAATAACAGTGATTTTATGTAAGATGGACTTTGGAGTAGTTATATTTAAAAAGAAAAATTTGGAGCAGATTTTTAATAGATGTGAGTAAATTTTGGTATTACCTATAAGTATTTTTAACTATTCAACTTAACTTATGCCAGGTCAAGAAAAGTGCTTCCCATTTTTTCCTTCCTGGAATTAACATTTCTTTAATGAAATTCTACATCATAAAACACCACTTGCATTACTCAGATGTTCAGTCAATGAAATTACGGAATTAATGAAAAAAAATCACCTTCTTAAGATTAGGTCACATGAATTCATGAAATTGGAAGTGGTTACATAATATAGCAGAATTATATAATAATGTATTGAATGATATTGTACTTGAAGATATAATGAGTTTTTAGCTAATGGTCTTGTTTGCTGACCCTGTCTTCCTTTTACTTACTTTCCTTCTTATCTCATTGGTTTTTCTTCTTGTACGCTAATGCATGCATCTTTGGCTACGATTACACAGGGGCAGGTCTGTTTCTCACTATCAACCAATGAACAAAAAGGGGAAATGCATCCATACTCTCAGGCATTGACCCATAAAATTACCTGTTCAAAATATTAAACTTTGAAGACAATACCAGTGAATAAGGATTCTCTATCTTTTGGTTTTTAGCATTAAACATGATACATAAATATATCCTTCCACTAAATATTATATAATATTATATATAATTATATATTATATATCTATATATATTATATAATTCCACCCATATTATATAAATATGGGTGGGTCATGAAGCACAGGCATTATCTTACTATAGATAATTTGGTCGAAAATACTTCTTCAACAGCAAAAACTGAAGACTGGACATGAGCAAACTAGGGAAATACGGACTCTGAGAGCTTGAATCAAAATGGCCAATACTATTTACTCGTGAACTAACAGAGATATGAAAATCAAGTCCGTTTATTCCTGACTACCAGAAGAGAATAAAACAGCTGGGTTGTTTTGTTTTCTTTTCTTTTCCTGATAGATTTAATATTTGAGGTCTTGATATGTTTTAATTTTCAGGCAAAAATTACGTAACTACTCTAAAAATTATATAAAATAACAAACACCTATTTTCTGTAAATCATTAAAGATACAAAAAGAATTGCTACTCCTTCCTTTTCAATTTATCTATTTAGAAATAATACTTATATTACCAATCATACTAATAATAATACAAAGAGATAAAAGGTCAAAAGTCAAGTTTCACCCACACAGTAGGTGAAGACTGCAATTCACAATGGAATATTTAATACTCTAATTTAGAGTTTTTAATACTCCAATTACAGCATTCAGTTAGTCATAAGTAAGTTATCTAGGTCACTATATTGCTTTATAGTACGTCTATGCCTTAGTGCCCCCATAAAAGATACTGCTTTCTCCGTTGTTTTCATGTAAGTCTTTTTTTTTTTTTTAATATATTTTTTTGATAGAGAGAGAGAGATCACAAGTAGGCAGAGAGGCAGGCAGAGAGAGAGAAAGGAAGCAGGCTCCCCTCTGAGCAGAGAGCCCGATGTAGGACTCGATCCCAGGATCCTGAGATCATGACCTGAGCCGAAGGCAGAGGCTTAAACCACTGAGCCACCCAGGCGCCCCACATGTAAGTCTTGATTGTACTAAACTCACAGGGCATAGGAAAATGCTGGACGGTCTGGTAGTGCTGAGTAGAAATAAACTGAGAAAAAAATAAGTTCAAATCTCAGATTATCACCTATGGTTACTTATTAACAGCCCAGTTAAAGGCTTAATGACAAGCAAGTTAAATTTAGTGGCTGACATGAGGGTGTAGCTCACCTTCAAGTTACTTCATTCAAAATGTCAATGTCTTTCATTACTACATGTAGGTAAATTAACTATCCATTCGCATTTTTCTAGGGAGGATTTGAAGTCTTTACCCCGATTTTATAAATGGTCTCAAATCTTCCTAGATCAGGATACATCTAGAATAGCCTAATGATTTCAACAAGTAGGTACTCAAGACAGTTTTCTTTCTCCAAAATCAAATGTAATTTTATTTTTTTTAAATCTGAAAAGGGCATTCTGGATTTCTGGTCAATATACTACATTACAAAAAAGTACTATCAAAGAAGGAACTATGATAGAATCAGGATGAAATTTTGTATTTTTGTGACACAGGAAATGTGAATCCTAAGGAAAGTGGGAGCTATCCCTGTCTCGGATTCCCATTGCTCACTCCTCCCCCAACACTTTAATGTACCTTAAATTACACTGTAATGATCATCCAGGATCATTTTTAAGTGAGGGGTGGGGGAAAGGGCACAGTACAGATGTGTACAGGCATTTTCTTTACTTTAAGGAGAGACATGGGAGCTGGGATGGATTCCCAAAGAACAGGAAGCCTCCAGTCTTTTGTTGTGGGCCTGTGGAGGTGGGTGGTGAAGTCATCTGCCAGGGGGAGCCCCTTCCTGCTGTCGCTTCCCCTTATCTGAGTCTCGGCTTGGCTGCTCTCATTTGGGGGAGTGAAGTCTACACTTTGAGGTCAATCTGCTGAAGACTGCTAAATCCGAAAGAGATCCTTACTCATGACATTCCCCTGGTATTTAGTTACGATTTATAAACAGATGATCAGTGCTCACTAGATGGAAACAAAACAATACACTGAAGAATTTAAATGTGAAGTCCTTGCACAAAGGGGCCATGTTGACTTAATTCTTGCATTCAAAAATCTTATCAGAGAGTCTGACAAGCAGTAGGTGCTCAGGAGTGTTTATGAGTAAATGGATATTTGGTTCACTGGTGGGTTCCACAAACTGGTCAGGAAAGGATACGATAGCAAACACACAGAAAATAACTTCAACATTAATAAAGACCACTATTGAAGACAAATACTGGCAAGAAATTAAAATCCCTTCAAGCACCTACCATCTACATGATGTTTCTTGGATTAATTTAAATTACTTGACCCTAATAAAGTGTCTAACACTTGCATAGTGACTGTCAGTATTTGAAGCATTTTTGCAGACATAATTTCATTTAATCCTTGTATATTTTTGAGGTATACACTATCAAGTCTTCAGTTCTATAGATGATGATACCAAGTCTCAACAAGGTTAAGGCTAAATCTCTGGTTATTTGAATCCCAAATCTGGGCTCATTCTATGGAATTACATTCCTTGCTTTAAAAATGTGTCTTTCTTTCTTCCTTTTTTTTTTTTTTAGGTGGAGGCCTTTTAGGCTAAGAAGCAAAGTACATGATTTCCGATGCTACCGTACAATTATCTTTTCCCAACGAGGCAAAATATTTATTTTGTGAAAAATTATGTAGAAATATCCACAATCCACAGAGAAATGTCTCATCACCCGTTTTTCTCAGCTACCCAAGATTTCTATTTACTTACTTGCTCAAAACAATAGTTAATGATTTCTTTACATATTTTGTCATGAAAAAGTGGAAAATCTGAATTTTACTTTTCCACAATATTTATTTAATTAAGTTCTCCAAATACTTCAGCCTTATATATCAGATGTAAATTGATGGTCCAACTTTCCTTTTATTTTAACATATTTTTAAAAGGATTTATTGATTTATTTTTTTTGTCCTCCTAAAAAAGCGCCTTTCTCTCAAGGGTGATTTTCCACGTGCTTTTTTTTTTTTCACATTTTCTAATTAAATCACACAGATTGCCACTTTTTACATAGTGGACTTTCAAATATTTGTTGATTTTGATTAGCTGAAGCCTGAATAAGTAGAAGAGGTGAGAGAAATAGGGTAGAGACATGGGTTTGTCTTCCTAGAACCAAAACTGACTCAGAAAATCGCTAGATTAGATAGCCTTTCATAATACACTAAAATGAGCCCCTGCCTTTCACTGAGACTAGAAGTAAATAGAGATGGTGTTGTCAACTTTAACAAAGAATTTCCACTGGATTTAACTCACTATACCATGGGAAGACCTGAGATAATTGAAGAAATGAAATAAACACTTACCTGCTCATTTCATTTATGTCATAATTTCCCTTGGGTTGTGTCTGTTTTATTGTAATGTCATAGCTCTTGAATTATAACCTTTGTATTTCAATAGACAATCAGCAGTACATGAAAAGCCTGTGACCTAATACAAGGAAGTAAATATTTGCTTTGCGAACCACATTCATTGTCTATAATAAAATTATATTTTTGACACAGATTTAAAACAATCTCAAACACAAAGTTTATGAAATTCAAAGAGCTTTTAGATATTTATTACTTAAGCCAGAATTTCAAGTATGAAACATTTATATAAAGAAAAAGCCCAGATATCTAGTAAAGAGTAGAGCAAGAATTCAAGTCCGATTCTCTTTGAAACAAGATTTCCTGTTCCACTACAACTTACTGCTTTTCCTATTGGGGCCTCCTGTTCATTATAAATTCCAAATTCACTGATGCTGAATTACTGAGGTTTTACTATATTTGATAAATCAGAACCAGCAGTCATATAACAATTTACCCTTTCTGGGTAGTTTCTTATCTAAGAGACTCTGCAGAATTTTTTTCAGCTAAGTATTCAAACTTTTGAAACCAAATTTGTCAAAAGTTATAGAATTTAAAAAGTTAAAGCCAGGCGCTTATAAGAATGCTGAATCCCATGAAACACTATAGATATAGAATTCATTAAGAGATTAGATTTTTACCATTTAATTTTACATCCAGCTGAAAATTTCAGATAAGACAAAATTCCAATCTGATACGGTTTTATAATTCAACTTCACTGATTGCATTCGGATGAGAAACTGCAATGAATGCCCTGCAGGTCCTCCAGCTACTCCTATATTTCCTTTTAAATCTCAGGAAAACCCAAAGATTCTCCTACAGCACTGGCAATGACAGAAATCATCCATGAAAACCCAGGAACTGATCATATAGAAAGGTGTAACTGTATGTGTGCACAGTGTCAAAAGAAAAAAACAGCAGACCCTAACTATTAAGTGACCCTGGGCTTCTGGAAGGAACTGGACACTTTGGAAAGCCCAGGTACAGTAGGAGGTGGCACTATGTTCTGGACAGCACAGCAGCCCTAATCCTGTGGCTGATCCATCTCCAGACTTTGCTGTTTGCTTCTCTCCAGCTGAGTTGGAGTCTGGTTGAGCCACAAGGATCTCTGAAGTCTCTGCCACATGTCCTCTCTGTCACTAAGCATTTCCTTTCTTTGTTTGCTCCTGCCATTTTTAAAAATTCACGTTAGCCCTTAAATAAATAAGAAAAATACACCAGAATACCAATAGAAAAAAATAGGCAAAAGACTTGAATAATCCTTCCTTAAAGAGGAAAAGGAAAAAAAAAAGTACATGTCAAAAAAGTTATTACCATTTTTAGTAACAAAAGAAATAAAAGTTTGAAAAATACCATTTTCGTCTATCAAATTAGCGAAGATTTTTCAAAAGATGATCTTATGTTGGTGAGAACCAGGGGTTCTGGCCAAGCATCAAGCCTACACACTCACACACACACACACACATGCTAAACAGATATACAGACAAAAGCCAGGCATAAGAATGTACATCAGTTACAATAGTAAAATATGGGGAATAACATAAAAATCTAAAAATAAAACAATGGCTACGTAAATTAAGACATCCATACATTGAATTATTTTCCAATCACTAAGTGTATTAAACCTACCAAAACTGGCATTAAATATCAGTTTTAATTTTTTGGGACACACCAAGAAAGTAATGCTATTTTTTTAAAAAGCAAGTATGAAATTCTACAATATAATTCTAATTCTTTAAAAAATAGTATGCGTTATGTGTAACTTCAATAGCAATTCCTTAGGCATTGAAATAATTCTAAGTTCTTAGCCTAGGCCAAGCACATGTTCAGCACCTTATATACACTGCCTTACAGTTATGCTTATAAACATCTTAGGAGGTGGGTCTTTATCCTTGTGGAAGAAACCGAGACACAGAACAGGTAAGTAAATTGACCACGCGGAGAAAGCTCTTTCATGGAAAAGCGAGGACATAAGCTAAGGTCAGCTTGACCTAAAGTTTCTATTTATCATATCCATGTCTGCCCATGCAATTTAAAATTTTCCATTTCATATATTTTTATGGGCTCTAGAGATTCTAAAATAAACATTTAGTACCTTTATAATTTGTAAACAAATCAAGAATATAAATGTTATATTAAAGTAAGCATATTCACAAAGTGATGATTCTAAAAATTGCTTTCTTCAATGATGTTGGACCATGAACAGAATCTTTATGATCTTACACTAGTGTACTTAGCAATGAGCACGAGCACTCCTTTTAATAAATGTCATCCCAAAGGCTTTCATGAGCCACGTTAATTCTGCAACATTTATTCATTTAGGAAATACTTATTTAGCTGCCTTTTGCCAGCTATTGTACTAGGTGTTGGCACAACAGCAGGAGAACCAGTCTAAAATACTTTCTTTGGATATTAGGAAAGTCTTTGGGGGTTAAGTGGAGAGGGAAGATGAGACTGTCAGACTAACACTGAAAGTCCTGGCTACATACATCTAAGGAATTTTTTTTTTAATTTCCGTAAAAACTTATAATATTTCTGAGGATCCAGGACACCCCCCTGTAAGTGTCATACAATTTGAAGCCTCTACAATGCATTCATATTTTACTCTAATTATACTAGTCAGATGAACTCAAATGCTTTTTTACACATCATATAGTATTACACTCAGCACAGGCTGTATGGTTGCTTTCCTGGGTGGTACAATATTTTTATTGTTAAGTAAGCAGAACTGGACTATCAGAACAAGGATTCTTAACAAAAATGCAGTTGGATGGAATTCCATTCTTCTTGGCTCCATACCTCTTTGTCTGTGCCCACCTTCCACTTTTCCAGAAAACCTCATGTCTTTCAGCAAATGTCTTCTAACGTGAAGGCTATTGTCTTCACAGCTATAGATTAACAGGTAAATGCTTTCTTACTTTTTAACTTACGAGTCAACCAAAATTTTTATCAATTTAGACCTAGATCATTTACTTTTACTTGGCTGTTTTAATAAGATCAACTAAGTGAGAATATATATATTATAAATAAGTATATATTTTTCCTTGTCTACAAAGTCCCAGGCCCTAGTGATAGAAAAATGTTAAGAATATTCTTATTAAGAAAAATTGTAAGAAGTCCATATGAATGACAATGACTTAGACTTTCAATATTGAGTTCAAATAAATTTGGATCTTGCAGGGAGATCCCTAAAAGCAAAGGGTTACCTATTTGAGAAGGAAAAGCTGAGATGCCTTAGAATTGAACATGGACAGCAAATTAACTCTCCTTGTTAATTCACTTCCAGGGGAACTAAACACCAAGGAATCACTGAGAAACCAGAGCCAAAAAGATCTAAGTATGTACAACAGATACCTTAAGTTGTTTGTAAACTAGGTGCTTTTCTTTATCTTTCAGACTACAAATCTAGGAGGAAGGATGAGTGCCCTTAGTTCTGGGATCAGACGTCACTGCCACAGAGATTCATCTTATTTAATAAACGATACCATCCAATCTTTTCATAGTAATGAACACTTGTTTTGTCATCTTCAAAAATCATATACTACCCTCCCATGGTTTCTCTAAATAGTTTTTTAAGATTATAAAAATACTCAGTAAATCTACTCTCCTGTGAGTGTGCTAATTACTGTTTTAGTTCATGCTAACAGAAGAAATGGCTTAATAACAGTAACTGAACTGGAGGAGGTCAAACGGCTCATTCATTTAAAGTAATGAGTACAAATCACCTTTGCACTTAATATTAAGGCTATAATGTACATTTCACGGGTACCTGCTATTATTGCTACAAAAGGCTTTAGAAACAAATACAATTTAAAGTGTTTCAGTTTTCAAAATTATTTAATATACATAATGTCTAGGAGATAGACGACTAGCAGGAAAACTTTATTTTCCACTACAACAATAAGAACTGTTTCTTGTATCTCCAATTAAATGATTTCAGAAGGATTCATTACTCCGAAAACCAGTATGTATGAACGCCAGAAATTCAGATGACATCCAGGCTCAGAAATGTTTATTCGAAATGGGAACCAAACTATAAGATTTCTCTCTATTATTGACGATAGCCTTCCCATGGTGGAAATAATCTCCCTGTGACATAATCTAACAAGGAAGAAAGAAAGAAAGAAACTGGGAAGCCTGCAAAGTTCTCTGGACAAACCTTCCGGAGACTCTTTTAAAGAAGGAGGCATTTATCGAAGGGTCAGGGAGGTTAGGAAAACTATGCCAGGAGCCAGGGTCCGTCTTCCCCGGAGCGACCGAGATTGTCCCAGGTGAGCAGCGTCCCGGGCTCGGGATGGAGGCTGAGCACGCAGGGCGGTCCCCGAACGGCGGGCATCCTTTTGGCCAGGCGACCCCCTCTCCGTCTCCAGAAGCCCCGCGACACCCGAGGCTGGCGCGGGCTGCCCGGGACGCGCTGCCCACAGCCTCCCGCTCGCGAGGAGCATCTCCCCGGCCGCGGCTTCCGAGGCCGGCTCGGTCCCTCCGCCATCCTCCAGTCCTCCGACATTTTTCACGGAGACAGGGAGGTAGGGAGAAGGGGAAACGGCCGAACGTCTGCAGGCAGACTCTGCCGCAGCACGAGAAGCGAAGAGGAGGAAGGAGGCTAGCGAAGAGGCGGCGATTCAACCGATTCCATCGACAATCAGCAGAATCCTCGGCACCCCCGGCCGGGGAGGCTCGGATACACCCACCCGGGCAGCGGCTCGGGGGCTTGGTGGGCGTTCCTCCTGCTGGTGCCCCCGAGGCTGTGAAATCTACCCGAAACCCAGCACCCGAGAACTCCCTTTCCTACGACTAGCGGGAGGGGAGGAACAAAAGAGACCCGCACGCCCTACATCCACACACACACACGCACACACACGCTCGCACACTCGGCTCACCGACGCTCTAGGTGTGCATTTCGGCAACCCCTGTGGCTTACACCTTCCCCACCTGCTCAGTGCATTCACCTGAAGGTAAAGAAAGGAAAAAAAAAAAAAAAACCACCACCCCGAGGGGATCGGTCGACGGGGCACCGTGAATTTCACATTCGGTTTCCTAACAAACCACCACGAAAACCCCGCAGGACCTCGCGCCCCCGCGGGGTCCCCCGCCGCCCCCCGGCCCTCTCTGCGGGTTCCGCGAAGGCGCCCAGCTCGCCGCCTCGGACCCGACCGAGGGCTCCCCGGGCGGGCAGGACACTCGCCCAGCCCCTCCGCGGCAGCTGGAGGGCGGCGAGCGGACCGCGCGGTGGCAGCAACGCGGGATTCAACTTCCCAAACCTGCGGCGCGGACCCCGCTCCCTCCCGCCGGCGCCGAGACCCCCCGCGCCCGCAGCCGCCCTTGCTCGGGCTCCGGCAGTGGCACTCTCCGCCCCCTCTTTCCTTCACCTCCCCCAGCCGCCACCTTTTCAAAATTCATGCATCGGTGCAAAGCAGACATTTTGGTGTCATTTACTTAGCACCGCTCGGTTTCAGAGGCAGCATCTTACCCAGTCGCCTGGAGGTGTGGGCAGCGCACCGAGGGGTCCGGGGGCGCGAGGCTCGGCTGCTCGGTCCTCTAGCGGAGCGGGTCTGCTGCCATCCGCCCAACTTCAGCACCCAGCGGGCGAGAAGAGACCGAGAGAGGCGAGGATGGAGGGGAGAGGGGAAGGGGAGGAGGGAGGGTGGGCGGGGAGCGAGCGGGAGCCGCTCGGCAGCGCGCATGCGCCCCGCGGCGGGCGCAGCCCCTCGCCCGGCTCGGCCCGAGGTGCCGCGGCTGCCCCCGGCGCGCGGCCGCGTGAGTCACGGCCCCGCCCCTCCCGGCGGCCGGGCCCCGGCGCGCCCGCCTCGGCTCCGCGCCCACGGAGCGGGGGGCTCGGCGGAGCTCCGCGGGAGCCGCGGGGACCCGGGAGCCTTCCCGGATCGGAGAGGCTCTGGCTCCTGGGCGCCTTCAACTACCCGTCCGCCCGCAGTCCGCGCGGTTTCTCGTGCTCCGGCGGAGGCGGCTGGAAACCCGGGGCTCGTCCTAGAGAGGGAGGAGCTGCAGAAGCGGGGTCCCCGGGGAAGCCGTCCCTGCGTGGGGCTTCGGGACACTGTGGACTCGAGCAAGTTTTGCTCCCCGAAGGACTCGACCGTAGGAGGAGTTCTTAACTTTATTGACGTCCTCTCCCAGAAATCTGACCCTTTACCCTAAAGAATTATTTCGGATCAGGTCTGGGGGCATGTATTCCGTCCCAGGCGTCTGGACCGCTGGGACCAGAGTTCTGAGCGAGAAAAGTCGACGACAAGGCAAGAGCCGTGAATTACTAACCGAGGTGTTGATGCTGGGGGCCTGGAGCATCCTTTGGGGACAGCTCGGTAGCTCTCAGGACTGATAATTGTTCCATTCGCTAGCGGAGCCCAGCTTGATGGTGAAGAAGCTTTGGATGCTTAATGCATCATGAGCGCTAGATTGCATCTCCCGTGATTAAATTGAAGTGTTTGTGAGGGCGAATTAGGGAAGCTGGTGTCTCTCTTCAGATGTGACATCTGTGGGAAGAGGAGTGAGTTCCTGGCTGGAATGATTAGGCTTTTTTCTTATACGTACTTAAAATTGTTTACTTGTAAATATATATGATTTTCCATAGCTTGTGTGCGCCCCTACTTTCAAACAGTGTTACTCTTATGCCAGGCTCCCTGACTGAACACCCTCCTGGCCTCCCCCCACCCCGCCCCCTCTCTATTTGAGTTAAATAGATGTTTCAGGATTTGCTCCAGGGCCTTCTTTCTCTAGCTGTGGCATGGCTTTGGGTACCAGTGTTCTTCAACGCCTATCCCCTGGGCTGGTGTTGGTCTGTAAATTGTTCCGTCCCGGTCTGTAATGAGAGATAAGGACAGAAATTGAGAGCAACATTTAGAAACTTCCCTAGCATGCCTTGCTATCCAAGCACATTAGTCAGTTGCACTTGTATGTCTCATTTTATTTGTAAAGTAATTCATTTTTGTTGGATTTTATAGAAGTATTGGTCCATGATACCAAAAAAAAAATTTTTTTTTTTTTTTTTTTTTTTTTTTTTAAGCAAAGAAATGTTGAAGAAATTAGGTTTTATGGTTTGGCCAACCTCAAACTGTGTGTCACTCCCAGATTTATATCTTCAGTTTTGATCTCACGGAACGCTTTTATGTTTTCTACAACCTTTATGGCTCCATTTGAAGAATAATTATACTGGTTAATATTTATTGAGTCATTACTGAGTGTTAGGTCCTAATCCAAATGTTTTACATATGTTTCTTATTTTCTCTACAAGGTATATGCTATTATTATGTTTAACAGACATCTCAAAAGAGAACTGCAGATATCCACCCCCTCCAAACCTGTTCCTCTTTCAGTTGTTCCACCCAGCTACTCTAGTCAAAATTTAGAAGTTACCTTTGTTTTGTCTCCTTTTTTTTTTTTAACTCTACATCTAATTAATTAGCAAGACCCCTTGTCTCAACCTCCACAATGTATCCCTAGTTCATCCATATCTTTCCCTCTCCACTGCTATAACCATAGCCTAAGCTACCTCCTCTCGCAAGAACTATCCTAAGAGCTACCAGTCAGTCTCTCTTCCACAACCCCAAAACAACACATTCTCTAAATGACAGGTGAGTGATCTTTTAAAAAACATAATTACATCAGCGGGCCTGGGTGGCTCAGTCATTGGGTGTCCGACTCTAGATTTAAGCTCAGGTGTCCATCTCAGGGTTGTGAGATCAAGCCCTGTGTTGGGCTCCAGGCTGAGTGTGGAATACACTTTAAAAAAAAAAAAATTAAAAACATAATCACATCATGTCATGTGCCTGCTTAAAACTCTCCAGTGAGTTTTCATTGTAATTTTTTTTTTTTTTTTTTTAGATCTTATTTAGTTATTTGAGGAGAGAGAGAGACAGTGAGAGAGGGAATACAAGCTGGGGAAGTGGGAGAGGGAGAAGCAGGCTTCCTGTGGAGCTCGATGCAGGGCTCAAACCCAGGATGCTGGAATCATGACCTGAACCGAAGACACATGCTTAACAATGGAGTTACCCAGGCACCCCAAGTTTTCATTCTACTTTAAATGCAACCTCTAATCCTTACCATTGCCCAGAAGGTTCTACATAATCTTGTCCCAGCCTACGTGTCTTATACTATGCTCCCATAGACCATAGCTATGTGTAGTGTTGCCATATTAGCCTATGTCTTTTACTTTCTTGAATAAGTCTAGCTTACAGTACTTGAGTCCTCTGCCTGGAGTCCTCTGCCCCCAGATCTTTAGAATAGGCTCCTTCATATCTTACAGGTCTCTGTTAGGGCATCACCTACTCAGGCTTTACCTAACCACTCAATGTAACCTTCCTCAGAGTTCTTCTGTCTTGCATCACCTTGCTTTATTTTCTTCCATATACTTTTCCCTATCTGAGTCAACTTGCATTTGTTTACTTGTTTATTATCTCCTTCTCCCCTTCTTGAATAAAGTATCTTGAGAGCTTTGCCTGGACTTTACCCTGTTTTATCTCTAGTGCTCCGAACAAGATTTGGCCCTCCATATATACTCAGGATTTAGCGGGTGAATTTGTGATTGAATGAATAAATAACACAATTAGAAAAAACATTATTTTTTTAAGCATTCTTTATTTTTTCTGATGCTTCTTCTTCCTGGGCCCTCATTGCTGCATATCAGAATCTGTTGTGTCCCAGAAGAATGCAAATAGACTACATGTTTCCTCTGCCCACTCTATCAAAGATGGCTCCTTGCAATGCCACACATTTATTTTTTAATTTTTTAAATTTTAAAAAAGATTTTATTTATTTATTTGAAAGAGAGAGAGATAGTAGGGGTGTTTGGGTGGCTCAGTGGGTGAAAATCTCTGCCTTCAGCTCAGGTCATGGTCCCAGGGTCCTGGGATCAAGCCCCATATCCGGCCCTCTGCAGCAGGGAGCCTGTTTCCCTTCCTCTCTCTCTGCCTGCCTCTTTGCCTACTTGTGATCTCTGTCTGTCAAATAAATAAATATAAAAATCTTAAAAAAAAAAAAAAAAGGGAGAGACAGTGACAGAGAGCCCATGACCAGGGAGGAAGGGTAGAGGGAGAAGCAGACTTCCCACTGAGCAGGGATTTGAATACAGGATTCCATCCCAGGATGCTGGGATCATGACCTGAACAGAAGGCAGACACTTAACTGAATGAGCCACCCAGGTGCCCAGCAATGTCACACATTTAAACTAGAATCCAGGGTTGTATTGCTAGAACTAACTTTATGACAAGCATCATCAGCAAAAAAGAGATCTTTTACTTCCATGAACTTCTCTAAACTACAATAATAGAAACATGGGCAGTGTTTTGCACCTATGACAGTTTGGATATCCTGTCCATGATTTACTTGCTGAAGTCAAATGCAACTTCCTGATGACTTTCTTTCACAGTTATAATTTGTTGTGAAATCCTTTATGCATTAACTAGAATCTTCATTGACAATGTTGTCGGAACTGGATGTATTGCCTACATTGAGTATTGAAGAGATGGGTGGAAGTGACCACAGTTATAATGACCTTCACCTCATTGAGTTTGATTACATGTGATCTATGTGTACATCTGGGTCTTAGGAAATATCTACAACAGCAATGCACCAAATAGTGGCTTGGTAAATAAGTCAATTCAATAAACTTTATTAATGTCTACCATATGCCTGGAATTATGTCTTCAAGTTTTTTGCAAAAAATGTAAATGTTATACAAAATTATTATATATGAGTCAGAAATGGATTTCAGTTCATTTTAGCCATGGAGATGCCTTCTCTTTGCACAGAATTTTGGAGCTCCTTCGGCTTATCATTATCAAGCAGCTGTGAGGTAACTATGAAAATCAGTGTTTGATCATGATCATTTCCATACCATTACGAATGCATTTTTCAAGTAGAATCTGGATACAACAGCAGATTTTGGCATAATGACTTCATAGTAAGGCAGACAGGAGATTTGTAAGCAAGATATTTACAGACAGAAAATATTGGAAAAGGACAGAACATCAAAATGTTTACAGTACACTTACTCATAATTATGGTTCTTTTTCATCATTAGGAGACCCAAAGTCTACCTCAGTGAGTCTGTTAACGTTGGAGGTTATTTCAGGAAGAAATTATGTAGCATCTTTATGTTTCATTTTCTCTTTTCCAACATGCTCATTTTTTAAAAAAGCAATTATTTTACCTTTGAAAAGCAGAGGGGGGCACCTGGGTGGCTCAGTCAGTTTAGCATCTGCCTTTGGTTCAAGTCATGAACCCAGGGTCCTGGGATTGAGCCCCACATTGGGCTCCCTGCTCAGTGGAGAACCTGATTCTCCCTCTCCCTCTGCCTGCTGCTCTACTTACTTGTGCTCTATCACTCTCAAATAAATAAATAAAATCTTAAAAAAAGAAAAAAAAAAAAAAAGCAGAGGGAAAAAGGAGGAAATTTGCTTCAATCTAGAAAATCCTGACTCCTCTGTCTAGGCAAACTTCTCCGGGCTGGAGCCAGAAAAATAGTTAAAATATGACTGCTTAAACACACATTTTTCTTTACTCTTGGTAAACAGAACTTTCCATGTTTCTTCAATCGGTTTTAATCAAACCATAGAGACAGATTCTTTTCAGGGATCTGATTTAGATGGAAACAGTCTGATTCCCAGATAAAATGAGATATAATTAGAGTTTCACATTTTATATGTATGTTTTTATAAATCATGAGTTATTAATGTTTCTTTAATTGTTTAACTTACCAATATTAAACTTAAAAGGCTCAATATTATTCTGTTAGAAAGGCATTAGTGCATTTATACTTCAACGTAATTGGATGAATCCATGGAAGCAGATATAAAGAACTTTATGTGATTTTTTTTTATCAGTTATGCTCAGTTTTGTACATAAATTCCTGCAGTGGCTTGACAAGAACCACTTGGGTCTCAGTCACCCCAAGTACTTTATAAAAGTGCTCATCTGATGGACTATGCATATTCACATTCTGTTTGGTCAATAAGGTTGGATGATAATACTCTGCTTCTCCACGGAGAAATAGCAAAATGTTTATCTCAACTAGAGAACATAATGATGTTCAATTATTATAGTCTGATTCTTTGTGGATGGAGAAATATTTCAGAATTTAGTGGTCGATGTTATATTGAGATTTTTGAAGGCTTCTTCTTTTTTTTTTTTTTTTTTTTTTGACAGACAGGCAGAGATCACAAGGAGGCAGAGAGGCAGGCAGAGAGAGGGGAAAACAGGCTCCCTGCTGAGCAGAGAGCCCAATGCCAGACTCAATCTTCGGACCCTGAGATCATGACCTGAGGTGAAGGCAGAGGCTTTAACCAACCGAGTCACCCAAGCGCCCTTTTTGAAGGCTTCTAGATGATAGTAGCTGGATTGTGGAGCAGACATTTGCTTTGTATGACCTACCTCCTGGGTTTGATGGAAGGAAGGTAGAGAGAAGCAGTGATTTGATTTCTCGGTGGTTTCTCACATCTTTACTATGTTTTGGTTTATGGCAGAGCAAGTTCAGAGATGCATAAAGTTAATAACTCTCTTCATGTCTATGTGTACTGTGTGTATGATCTAGAAGGCCCTGGCGACTAATGTTTGAGTTCCATGTTGCAATATCCTTAATTTGCAAATCAGAAATTCTATATCCACATTGTCAAAGTTTTGCTAAAGGTCCTGTGGTTTCTTGATTTCTTGAGAACTGGTTTCACAATGTGACTATGTTAAAGTAGTATGCTCAAGTTTTTCATAGTCTCACCTGTCTTCACATTTGAATTTTAGTAGAATTTGCCTAATTCTGTGCATGATTGCCCATCCAGTCTTATCTGTCCATTAATTCATTCGCCCACTCACTCAAAGAGCTCTTAAGAAGTATCTGTCCTCCTATTGTGGGAAATAGAAATTCCATGGAAAATAATGTTCCTGTCCTTGACATGAATTTATAATTGAACTGAGATAGGCTTTACATACATGAAGTAACCAGAAGAAATCAATGAGAACACTTGAGATAATGTGGTATTATTTTTTCCTTCCAGGAGGTAGGGCAGAAAATGATGAAAAAGGAAATTGCATGTTTTATAATCAGAACTCTCAACTGCACAGCATAGAAATTGCAAATGATAAAAGTGGCCCATTGAAGTACACATTGGGAACTCTCTTTGTATTCCGGGGAACTGGTTTTGAATGGCTTTGCAGATTTGTAATAGGAATTCAAAGAAGGAAGGATTTAAAATATAATATTCAAATAGGAAGTTATTTGTTAAACTTTAAGTTGACAGCCACTTAGGAAATATTAAGCACCTTCAATATGCTAGGCATTGTGCAGGACTCTGGGAAGATTGCAAAATGAGACATAGGATAAGGGATATAGTAGCGAGTATGTAGAGTCTAAAGAGATCACACTCAGCTCATTGGTTATAGCTGACTATGGCCCTTGGGATGATCTACAAAGAATGGGAGCCATTTACATATGCTGAGATGTGTGAAAGGGCATTTGGGTTGGAAATCACAATACGGTATCCTGATGGTGTGTTGGTTCAGAATAACAGGATATATATGGTAAAACCTGATTAGTGTGGTTTAGTTACATAAAGTTATTAAGTTCTAAATGTAGACTGAGGCGACATTGTGGTGTGTATATGTGGGGAAAGTCTTGGGTATGTCAAATTGGTTTCATCTCCCTACCAAGTCTAATCAAGTTCTACTACTGTGTTGTACAGGATTCTGAGGCCAAATCTGAGAGTAAGCAAGAAAGATGACTATGATTATTAACAATGTCTGATATTCTGTTTCTACATTTGTCTAGTATTTGAAATCTTTATTCTAGTCAATAGGGAGTCAAATGATTTTGAAAAAGGGGAGCTGTATATATTCAGGATGATAGTTCTTGAGAAACTCTCAAACTCTCATTTTTTTCCTCCAAAATTGATATTCTGAGAACAATGAATTCATTTGGTAAATAAGCTGGGATAATGGAAATTGATCTGTAAATTTCTTTCTTGGGGTTTGATAAATATACTAGCATATTAAAGGCTCTGAAAAGCTCCTTGATTATAAAAAGCCAAGATAGCTACTAAACACATGGGAAGATTCTTTCTTTCTTTCTTTTTTTAAGATTTTATTTGTTTATTTATCAGAGAGAGAGAGAGCACGCACAAGCAGGCAGAGTGGCAGGGAGAGGCAGCAAGCTTCCCGCTGAGCAAGGAGCCGGATGTGGGACTCTATCCCAGGACCCTGGGATCATGACCTGAGCTGAAGGCAGCAGCTTAACCCACTGAGCCACTCAGGCACCCCAAGATTCTCTTTCTTTTTCACACACACATACACACACCACACACAGACATGTCCATACGCACGTGCAGAGCTAACACACACACATTATTTACATATTTGCCCATATAAATGTGGTATCAAGAATCTCAATTTTATTGATTTTGTGATCTAAAATTTAAATAAAGTTAACTTTAGCTTTAGTTCTAGTTGGTTATAAAGTCATAAACAGGATTTCTTCGCACATAAATGTACCTAACTTCTATTTTTTTAAAACTCATTTGGGCAATGTATCCTGGACATCTATTACATGGTTATGTGGCAGGTACTGTTCCAGGTAGTGGAGATTCATCAAGAAACAAAATGAACAAAAATACTACCCATTTGGGGCTTATATTCTAGTGATGGAGATAAAAATCGTGTAAATTAAGTATATAGTAAGCTAGATAACTCTAAGAGCGAAAGGGAAAAACTAAGTCAGGCAAAGAGGATAGTATATGTGCTTGTGAGCCAGAAGGCCTTCTGAAAATTATGCATATGATAGAAAGAAGATCTAATGGGGGAGGTATGAGTCAAGATGTGGGGATGGAGCACCATGTTGGGCTCCCCACTCAACGAGGAGTCTGCTTGTCACTCCCTCTCTGCTCCTCCCCCCGCTTCTCTGTTCACTCTCTCAAATAAAGAGCATCTTAAAATAATAATAATAATAATAATAATAATAATAATAATGAAAGATGTGAAGGAAGCAAGAGATTAAGTTAGTGGCTCTCTGGAAAAAATATTCCAGCAGAGGAAACAGCTAGTGCAAAGGCCATTAGGTAAGTACGTCAATCACAGTCCCAGGACAACAGTGAACAAATGGAGGGGGTTTTAAGACTTGATGTTAGAGAGAGAAGAGAAGGTAATCATGCACCACCTTGTAGCTCAGGATGTTGGCGTATGCTCTAGGGAATTGTAGAGCCGCTGGAAGGTTGCTAACGGACTTCCACGGAAGACAAGCCACAGCCTTTGAGAAGACTATTTGCAATGTGTGTATAACGCAGCCCTGTAAAGAACTGCTCAAGAGCAATAAGGAAAAGACAACACTCCAATAAGAAATGGAGAAAATAAGAATAGGATCCCTGTGACTACCAGGCTGAGGACAAACTGAGGGGGATGGACCAGAAGCCAGGAGGGCACTTGGGCTGCTCTTGCAGCCAACCAGGGGGCAGGATGGTGGAGGTATGGACCACAGTCACAACACGGGGGATACTAAGGAGAAGGCAAATGCTTGATACATTTTCAAAGTAGAGTTTATAGGATTTGCTGACTGTTTGGATGTGCGAAAGAATTTGAGAAATCAAGGATGACTCCACTGGTTTTGGCCTGATCACGGAAACTTCCCTTTAATAATGATGTGCTTGATTTCCTGTTTCCAGAGCTCTCCTATCCACAGCTGAGACCAATAAATTACTATAAACAGACTTAACCGACAGTTTTGGCAGGACCTCTTGGTCCAACAAGCAAGAGGATTCCAGAAAAAGGCAATGCGGAGAGCTCTACCAGCCTCTTACACGGGTGCAGCTCTGACTTTGAATCCTGAAACGGAACTTCCAATCTTTCTTTTGTTTTGCTCCCTTTGCCTCCGAATAACCGCTCTCTTGTCTGGGATAGGAGTGTCACTCTCTCACTCGAGTGTCTGAGTGCCATGAGGTCCTGCTTGAGTGCCACACCACGTGATCCCTGCTTTCCAAAGCCTCCATGCCAACCACCTGCCTGTCTGGTCTTCCATCTATTTCCTCTTGCCAAATCCCCTGCCACAGAGATCTGCCGGCTGCCAGGACTTGCGACTGTTGCCTTAGGTTGGACCTCTCGAATGCTTACAACTTGCCATCCTAGCCTGGACCTTCACCCTTTACCTGCTGTCATCATCTCCTATAGTTCTGTGGCTTTTCTCATGTGTTCAGTTCTTCCCAGTTCTTAAGAGAATTCATTCACTTAAGGATTCATTCATTCATATCTGCATTAATGCATCCAAAGAACAGTTACTGAGTGCTAATTTTGAGTCGTCTGCCTGAGACTGTACAAAAAATGTGAAAGTAGGCTCTATTCTCTCTGTCTTAGAGCAGCACCTGGTATCTAGAAGGACATGGGCTAATGAGGGAGACAGACACGTAAGCAATATTTACAGTGAATTGTGATAATTGCTCTCAATCTCTAATCATCTTTTAAAAATGTAGACCTTTTAAGGCTCGACAGAAAGCCTGGTACAGTGTTTTACAGACTGGAATTAGAATTCATCTGATCAAGGCTGGAGTTTCAGCTCTCCCACTCCCTAGCTGAGTGACACCGGCAAGTTAATTTGCCTCTGTGACTTCCGTTTCTTCGTCTTTGAAATGGGAATACTAACGAGATGTCTTATAGGGTTGTTGTGAGGATTACATAAGATATTCATCTAAAGTGCTTTATCATTGCTGCTGACACATACCAAAGCATAATGTTTTAGCACATCTTCATTTTCCTCTCTTCCTCCTCTTTCTTCCCTGGCAGTCGAAGTGGGTGTGACAGGAACACAGGAGGAGAATCCTTGGCACAAGGGGAACCTTCTCAGAGTCCCAGGGCCTGGGAGGTCAGGAGTCCAGGGCTCTCAGAGCGCCCTGCAAGGATCTGAGTCATAACATTCTTTAGGAATTGCCTGTGCATTGGATCATCTCCTTCCTAAGACTTGCTTCTCGCGGACAGGATAGGGAGCTGCTCACACTGCAACCCAGCATCTTCCACGGTGCCACGTAGGAAAAAATGCCCAATAAATATGAAAAAAAAATGACGAGGCTTCCCTGGGGTGGTGCCTATTAAATTAAATTTGAAAGCAGGAATTCATCACATGAAGCTGGAGTAAGAGCGTTCCCAGCCTTTAGGAGAGCCTGAGCAGTGTGCTGAGACCGGAGAACTTTAATGTATTCAGGAAACTTCAGGTCACGTGGGAGTCCCCTACCTCCCTGTCTATGCACCGCATGAGACCTGAATTTTGAAAGGTGGGCAGGGGCTCGATCAAAAAGGACGCTGTATCTAGAATAATGAAATAATGAAAGAGTTCAGGCCTTTCTCTGGGATGCAGAGCACAGTATGCTAGGAGGTAGGTCACTGGAGGCTTCTCACGATCTGGTCTTTACCTTCCTTTTCCAGACTCCTCTCCTTGACTACTAATGTCTGCTCTGGCAGCCCCAGAATATTTGTGCCTCACCCTTCCCCCACCCCTCCAACATCCCCTCCAACATCCCAGCACTTCTGTGTTCTTGCTTTGTTTCTTTGCTTATGTTGTTTCACTGCCTGGAATGTCCCCATCCCTCCTTATTACCAACACCTCCTCACTGGGCCCCTGTCTCCTAGTGATTATTCATTCTGTAGTCCAAGAGGCACCAGCTCCAGAAAGTCACTTGAATTTTGGAACTCTCGCCCCATCATTAAAGTTCACATCCAATGAGTGCTCACTATGGGTCAAGCACCCTGTTCACTTTGTAGCTATAATTTAAATTAGTTCTCACAGCAACCCCATAAAATTGGTAATATCCTTTTTTAAATTGAGCAAACTGATCTCCTTTGTTATTTTTTGATTTATTTTACATTTTGTAGATGAGCAAACCAAAGCTTAAATTATCTCAGGTTAAAGACTGGCTGAGCTATGCCCCTTGATGTAGGGGCTACAATCCCCAGTATCTTTGAACTTGAGCATTACCCTTCACTGTTTAAACAGGGTCATGTGACCCTTCCACATCTCTGTAACTTTTTTTTAGCAGTATCAATTGGATAGCACATTAAGTTACATAGTTTCCATTTTACAGTTACAGTTTTAAACCTTTCTGTGTCAAATGTCTTTTTCCTATTCCTTGATGATATCTTGGGCAGATTCCATAATTATCTGGTCACTTTCCATTATTAAACTCACTTTAGCCCAGTTTAAAATTTGAATTTTTTTTTTCTCAAAACTCTTTTTCTTTCCATTGCAAGACAGGCTCTTGGCACAAGGGAGTTGGAATGAAGATTGGGCACACTCTGCTCTCTTACTCCCTCCCCCACCTCCTCTAGCCAGGCCCAGCTCCACTGGGTCGGAGGGAGTCCGGGAGAAGAGATGTAGAGAAAAGGGCAAACGTGTCTTTATTTAACTGGTTTTGGCCACAGCTCTCTCCTTGTTGGCTGTGTGTGCTTTGGAAACAAACACTAATGGACTACTGGTGTTTTTATTTGTATGGCACGTGTTCAGATGCTGGCTCTCTGTGAGCACAGTGTGTGGGTTCTTAGGAGGGCCATGCTGGGGCTCCTGCTCTACACCCCTAAACCTGAGAGCCAGCTGCTGCCCCCGCACCATGGCCACACTGTTCCCGTCACTGGCGGTCTCCCCATAGACTTTTGTTGCTAAAGTCTTCTCACCAAGTGGGCAGCCGTCTTGGCTGGGACTCCAGCAAGCTGGCTCAAAAACAGGTCAGATTTCATGATGTCCACACAGCGATGAGAGATTCATACAACCACGCTATTCTAGAGGGTGGAAAATGCAAGAAACTATCCTGTCACTGGTACCTCACTGCCTGGCCGTCCATCTCTCTGTCCAGTCATTGAGCTGATGAGCAAATTCGCAACCCAAGCAGATGCCTATTCATGGTGCTGAAGGAACTGCTGTTTTTGTGGCATGCACACCTAGTCTATTGCTTTTGTCTTAAAAATATTTTATAAATACAATATTTTATTCATTATAAAAGTTTAATAAACACTAAAAACTAACAACCATGTACTTATCATTTTGAAAATTAAAGCATTTCCCAGGACCTCAGAATTCATCTTTGAAGAGGGCATTATTTTACCTAACACATATTTGTATTACTAAAAAATATTTTGTATAGTTTTGCTTGTTTACACGGTTTACATAAACAGAATTAATTAGTATGATTTTTTCTTTGGCTTATTTTTTCCACTTAATATTAGATTTTGGGTTTATCCATGTTGATGCATGAGCTATATTTATTTTTATTACTACACAGTATTCTATTGTGTGAATACACTATACCATAATATAATGAAAAATGTACCATTTATATATCTGTTTTACTGTTAATAGACATTTCAGTAGTTTCAAGTTTGGGGCTAGTAAGAACATTACTAATAAGAACATTCTTATAAATATTTACCCTGATTTTTGTGAGCACATGTTTCTTTAAGGTTATATTTAGATTTTAAATTGAAGGCATTTCATATATTTCATTTTCCATATTTTCTCCTGAGAAGTCAATTGTCACTCTGTTAATCATTTTTCTTTTATGTTACCTATTTTTCTCTTTGAATTCTTCTAAGCCCTTCTTTTTGTTGCTGATTTCTTTTTATTTACAAGCTTGAAATTTATTGAATTCTTGAAAATGAGAAAGACTAAATCAATTATGTTAATTATTTATTCCAAAAAATTAGGGGAAAAAAGTGGAAAGATAGTCTGAAGATAAGCAGAGGAAGAAATTACTAAAGGTGTAAGCAGAACACATTGAACCAGAATAAACAAAAAAGTAAAACAGATAAATAGATAAAAATCAATAAGCCATCTGTAAAATTAATAAATAAAAATGAAAAAAGTGCTGCAAATCTTCAAAATAAGGAATAACGAGGAAAGAAACATCAAAACAAATCACAAAAGATTACTTACTTATTTTTTAAGAGAGAAAGTGCGCGTGCGCACACACACAGACACACACAGACACACACACACACACAGAAGCAGCATAGGGGAGGGGAGGTGTGAGGGACAGAGGAGTGAGTGAAACTCAAGCAGCCTCTATGCTCTGCTCAGCTCAGCACGGAGCCCTCATCCAGGCTAGATCTCATGACCCTGAGATCATGACCTGAGCAGAAATCAGAAGTCAGACGCTTAACCAACTGACCCACACAAAGTAATTTCTGCTGTTATTTCTTTAACTTTTTTTTCCCCCGCGTCTCCTGGAAACTCAATTTCATGTATGAAAAGTTAGTGAGCATTGCTTACATTTTCTATTTAGTTACTTTGATCCTTTATTCCCTCTATCATTATCTTGGATAATTTACATCAGTCAGCCTGTCTGTAGATTCACTGGTATCTCTTTCTGCAGTGTTTATTAGGCTAGTAAGCCTATCTAACGTGCTTTGGATGTCAGGTGGTGTATTTTTCAGTTTCAGAATTTGCATTGTATCTTATCTTGTAGTTTTCGTTTGTTAGCTGAAATTTACCATTGTTTACCCATTCTTTGTCTTTTACTGTAATTTATATGTATTAGCATTTTCAAGGTCCTTGTCTCTTAGATACAGTATCTTTATATTATGTGTTCTTTTTCTTTGCATATTTGTATCTTTCATAATATTTAATTTCATATCAGAAGTGTATAAAATAATAGTGGAGGTGAAGCTCTACCTTTTTTGGATACTATTTCTCCAGACAGAGAGTTGTTTCCTATGTCTGGCAGCTAAAGTGAGGGTATAGATGACTTTAATGACATTGGGATTATCTCCCAATTAGCCCAAACTCTAGCTCCACTAAGGAGCCAACCTCGCTGATTTTGTCCTAGTCTAGAATCATTTGGGCCACGCTCTTGTGCTCCAGGGCTCAAGACCCCAGGCCATCTGAGAGTGGCAAGTTGCACGTGTTCTTTCTGCATTTCAGGCCTAGCTTTCCTTCTCTTTTCTCCACAAAATTAGTAATTAGGGTCCGGAAGAATTGTCAGGTTAAGAAAATCATTAAGAAAAAAAAAATAATGTCAAATCAATGAAATAAGCTTCTACCTTAAAAACTAGAAAAAGAAGAGTAAAATTAACCAAAAGAAGAAGAGAAATAATAAAGTTTAGTGAGGAAATCTAAGAAAGAGGAAACAAATAGGAAAGACCTACAAAGGCAAGAATAAGTATTCTGAAATCATCAGTAATATCAATAAATCTCCACTACCAAGTCTTAACAATGAAAAATGAGAGAAAACATCATAACAAAAATTAAGAGGGAAAGCAGGAGTACCATTTAATATCCTACAACAATTAAAAGGATAATGAGGGCATATTATGGATGATTTTTTCCAGTAAAATTGATAGCTTAGATGAAATGGACAAAATCATTAAAAGACACAAAATATCTCATCATACATAAGAAGAAATAGAACATCTGAATCTTCCTGTATTATATGAAGAAATTTAATTGGTAATTAAAATATTCCCTACAAGAAAAACCCTGCCTAGGTGTTTCATTGGTGAATTTTATAAAGAAATTTTTCTGAACTAGTATGAGTGCTATCGGAAAACAGAGGAGGACAACACTTCCTAACTAATTTTATGAAGCTAGAATAACACTATTTCTGACCCACTAGGAAAATTATGTTTAAAAAGACAAGTATATGCCAATAGCACTAATATAAGTATAAATAAAATTCTTAACAGTGTAACTGATATAGCTAATCCATCAATACATAAAAGGGCTGTGCATATCACAAATACTAGGTTTATTTCAGAAATGCAAGTTTGGTTTAGCGTTAGAAAAATAAACATAATCCTCACCATATTATCAGAATAAAGAAGAATAAAACAAATAATATGTAAATAAGTTGGGAAAAAGTATTTTGCAAAATGTAACACCTGTTCATGATAAAAGCACTTAACAAACAGGGAAAAGTAAAGTACTTCCTCAATGTGATAAGGAGAGTCTATGACAAACATTGTGAATATTATCCATAATGATGAAGTATTAATTACTTTCCCTTAAGATTAGGAACAAAGCAAAGAAATTCACCCCTGCCAATTTTATTCAGTATTACACTGGAGGTTCTACTTCGTGCATTAAGAGATTTAAAAAAATTAAAGGCATGAGGATGGGAAAGGAAAAACACTGTTTATTTGCTCTGCTATAATTGTGTACATAGTAAAATAGGAGGAAAAAAATAAAAAACCAACTAGAATTAAAATAAGAGTTACAAGATTTATACAATAGGAAGCTGTGACTTTTAAATTTTGTAGTTTTATTTGTACTATTTTTTTATATTACTCTTAATCATCTCTTTGGAAACTGCTTGTTGGTTTCCTACCATATGACTAAAGTTAGTCTCTCTGCTTCGCCTTCACTTTCCAAGTTCAATCTCAAGCATTATTTTAGTGATAATCTCTACTTGTCAAATTAGTTAAGTTTCTACTTCGTTATTTATTATCCTAAAAGATACTGCTAAGTTTTAGATATATTTCAAGTCTTAAATATACTTCAGCTTCTACTACTTAACTTATTAGCTTCAGGTACTATTACTTTACCTCTAATTAAGTCATCTGTGGTAATTCATAGGTTTGTTTCATTATCCAAAATTTTTACCTTGTAATTTTTATTCATGTAAGTGTCTAAATATGTAAAACCTCTGTATTATTCATTTACCCTTAATCCTATCTTCCAACCTTAGTTCCACTGAGTTAAATATTTGCTAAACCTTCTACAAATATTTCATGTTTGAAGCTCATTCTTTTGTAGATTTGTCACCAAGTGATAATGAGAATGCTATTCCTTGAAGTCTTCCATATTTATAGCTGCTAGCCTATGGCTTTTGTGTTCAAGACAAGTTTAACTGTACATAAAATTCTTGTCTCACATTTTCTCTCCTTTAAAATCTTTTTAAAAAGTTGCTACATTCTTTTTCTAACATAAATGTTGCTTTGAAGAATTCTCATATTAATTTGAGAGGTGTTCCCTTAAAAGTGATTTTGCCTTATTGTCTGGAAACTGAAGCGATTTTTTCCCCTCATCATGAAAACAAATTTTTTTGGCTTACAGTATGAACTGAGAATGATCATTTTCTCAGGTACACAGTGTGCTTGGCTCTTTACTGTTCTATTTCAGGAAATATTTTCCAATCATGGTTTTAAATATTTGTTTTTTCCACTAAGAAAATTTGGGTTTTCTTCTTTGAAGACTTCAGTTATAAATATGTGGTTTTCTTTATTTCTGTCTTCAATGTCTATCGCATTTCCTATAATAGCTACAACAAATTATCACACATTTTGTGAGTTTAAAACTACACAAATTTATGATCTTAGAGTTCTAGAGGACAGAAGTCCAGGTTTGTGTTCCATCTGGAAGCTGTAAGGAGAAATTCTTTCCATCTTTTCCCTCCGATAGAAGCTGCCTGCATTCTACGGCTCGTGGCCCCCCATCACTGTGACCTCTACTCCTGTTGTCACATGTCCTCTGATTTTGATGTTCCCATTCCAGTCCAATAAATACCCTTATGATTGTACTGTACCCAACTGAGTAATCCAGGATAATCGCCCCATTTCAACACACTTAACTTAATCAAACTGCAGGATCCTTTCGTTATGCAAGGCAATGTTTTCACAGGTTCCTTGGATTAGGATATAAACATCTTTGGAGGGGGCATTATTCCACCTACTACACATACATTTTTCAAATCCTGTTTTTTTCAAATCATTTTGTTTACTTCTGTTTGATTTCCTCTCAATTTTCTTCTCTCTTATTCCTGTTTCCCTTACCGTGTCTTTTATAGTGTCTCTTTACTTTTGTGTTTTTCTAATTTAGTGTTCTTTTCTGTTTTCTTTTTTTTTTTAAGATTTTATTTATTTATTTGATAGACAGAAATTACAACTAGGCAGAGAGGCAGGCAGAGAGAGAGGAGGAAGCAGGCTCCCCGCCAAGCAGAGAGCCCGATGTAGGGCTTGATCCCAGGACCCTGGGACCATGACCTGAGCCGAAGGCAGAGGCCCTAACCCACTGAGCCACCCAGACGCCCCTTTACTGTTTTCTTAATTCTTTACTGATATCTATTAATTTCTTCTGACTTTTCCTATTTCTTGTTTGTGCTGTTTTTATCACAGCTTCTCTAATAATGAAATATTACCTTGCAGCTTTCATCTGCTCTGTGAGCTCATTTTTCTGATGAGTTCTTCCTGCTTGTCTTAATTTATTAAGGTCTCATTTATCTTTTCATTGTAATGATTTTGTATGACATTAGAAAGAGTTTTCTCTTGTTGTTCCTCATATCTGAAAGGAAAAAAAGAAAATGAGATTTCCTGAGATATGAGGAGAAAGTCAGGCTTGAGTGGGTTTCTCTGAATCACAGTGAAAGAATTTCTTTTTTCTCTTTTTACCAATAAAGATTAAATATATACTCTCTGTCTCTTAGCCATTTGTTTGTTTTTCAAAGCTATGTCTGGCTTAGAAAGATCTGCTTCTTGTCCCTGGGATTCACAAGCCTTGTCTTCCAAAGTACTTTCATATTTCTTGGGGGTTCCTTTCTATGAGCCCCTCAAAAATCCCCGCTTCCCTGCCCACCTCTCTCTCTTTTTTTAAGATTTTATTTATTTGAGAATGAGAGAGAGAGAGTATTCACCCATGGGAACAGGAGCTATAGGAGGGGTAGAAGGAGAGGGAGGGGGAGAAGCATGCTCCCCCTCGAGCTCAGAGCTCTGAGGGGGGCTTACTTTGGGGCTCGATTCCAGTACCCCAAGATCATGACCTGAATCAAAATCAAGAGTCTGGGGCGCCTGGGTGGCTCAGTGGGTTAAGCCACTGCCTTCGGCTCAGGTCATGATCTCAGGGTCCTGGGATCGAGTCCCGCATCGGGCTCTCTGCTCAGCAGGGAGCCTGCTTCCTCCTCTCTCTCTCTGTCTGCCTCTCTGCCTACTTGTAATCTCTCTCTGTCAAATAAATAAATAAAATCTTAAAAAAAAAAAAATCAAGAGTCTGCCACTCAACCAACTGATCTACCCCCGAGCTCCTGTACTAGTTTATCTGTCGGGTTTTCTAGAGATATTTGGTAGGTTTAAAGCAGCAGCATTGTTGATACAATGTTACAGAAATGCTCAGAGACATTTCAAGAGAATCACTATAGTTACTGTGTTGAGATTAGACTATCTATAGGAGAATGATAAGGAAGCAGGGAGAGTAATTTCTGGACCCCTGCTGTAACCCAAGTGATAGATGAAGATCACTTGGATGATGATTATCAAAGTGCAAGTCTGCCTGTTTTCCAGAGGCAGACCTGGAAGATTCCTTGATGGATTGGATGTCGGATGTTAAAGAAAAAAAAGGAGGTGGAATATTTCAAGGGACATAGTTGTCATTAACCGGAATGTAGAAACTGTGGCTACACCAGATTGAGTGACTGAGCCTCACATTAATCAGGTTAGGGTTAGGCTATGCTACAGTATTAAGCCATGAACTCTCAATTTCTTGCATAATGAATAATATGGCAGGAAGCAGACTTCCTTCATCCTGTAGCTCTGCCATCAGGAGCATTTTACCTTTGCCTTTGTTAGAGCAGGGAGAAGAAAGCTGGAGGACCACGCAGGTGGGGGCAGATGCTGTTGCTTCTTCTTTTCTTTCTCTCTCTGTTTTTCCTCTTCTTCCACTTCTTCTTCTTCCTTTCTTCATTTCAATTTCTTGATCCCCCCCACAATCAAAAGTGTCACTCATCACTTCTGTTTGCATGTTATTTGCCAAAATTCAGTTACACAGACCCAACCTAAATGCAAATGAGATGGAAAATTTATTTGCTGCTCAACGTGATTTTCTGTTCACTGAATTCCTGTTAGAACACTTTACTATTTGCTCACTGTTTTATATGTAGAAATTCTTGACACACTCCGATAAATAATTGTTTCAAATATCTCTGTTATCCAAAGCCTGCTTTTTAACTTGTTTATAGTTACTTTTGACATTTGGGATATGTTAATTTTCCAGTGTATTTTTCTTTATGATTTGAGCATCCTATGTCTTCTTTAAGAAATTTCTTCTTGTCTTGACATCCTAAAGATATTCTATATTTCTTTCAAAGAGTTTGAAACTATTTACCTTATTTTTTTACTTGCTTATTTAAATTCACCTGGGATCACATTTTATTTTATTTTTCTATCTGACCTAATTTGCCAAGTCACTTATGTCATATAGTAAGTTTTCCTTTCAGTGAGGGCTTAATTTTTGTTTGTTTGTTTGTTTTCCTTGTTTCCAATGCTATTTCCACTGATATATTTGTCTATCCCTGCGCAATAAAATAATTGGTTGCCATAGTTTTAAAATAACCCCTAATTCCTTATTTCATTATCTTTTAATTTCTTAATTATTTTCATATTTTTATTTTAAATATATATTTTAAAATCAACTTGGCAATTTTTAGCTGAAATTCTATTGCTACATTGAATTGAATTACATTGATTTATAGATGAATTTGGAGAGACACAAAATATATAACATACTGAACTGTTTTATGACATTTGCATATCTTTCTATTTGTATTCTTATGCATTTTAATAATATTTTCAAAATTTCTCCCTATAGGCGTTATTCATTATTAATTTGGTTATTCCTAGGCTACTGTACATTTATTTCTACTGGGACTAGACTTCTTAATTTCATATTTTCTTTTTAGATTCCAATATTATAGGTCCATTATTTTATTGTGTATATTGTATATGTATGTACCTAACTACTTGCTAGACTGTTAAAAATGATCATATTTTATCCAAAGTATTTATTTTTTGGTAAGAGAATATAATTTTTGTTAATGATTTCTTTATTAAGTTACTTTTTGTGAAGAGACATTTTAGAAAACTGATACAGTAAAGGGTTTAATAAATGATAGTGTTGCAACTGATTTCATTACTACTTTTTATTTTTTGTTTTGGTACACAAACACATTACCTGCAAACAATGACACATTTTCCTGTTTTATTTCATATTTATATTTCATTCTTTTTCCTGTTTTATTGTGTTAGTTTGGAGTATAATAAGCAATAGTTAGAAATGTATATACATTTTAATATGAAGTGACTTTGCTGCCAGGGCTGGCAAATTTTTTTATCAGATTAAGGAAGTCAAAGGCTGGCTACTTCTTGTTGGTTAAGAACTTTGAATCATGAATACAAGTGGATTTTTACAGAATGTTACTTTGTTTTATTAAAAGATTTTTTTTTTTAATTTTAGAGAGAGAGAGAGAGGGAGCGAGCATGTGTGAGAGAGAACAGGGGGAGGAGCAGAGGGAGAGGGAGAGAGAATTCTCAAGCAGAGGCAGACTACCCTTGAGAATCCTCAGACAGATTCCTTCGAGCATGGAGCCTGACTCTGGGCTTGATGCCCGGACCCTGAGATCATGACGTCAGCTGAAACAAGAGTCAGCTGCTTAACTGACTGAGCCACCCAGGAACTCAACGGAATATTACTTTTGCACCCATTTTTTTTTTTTTTAAGATTTTATTTTACTTATTTTACAGAGAGAGTATGTTAGACTTGGGAGGGGCCGAGGGAGGGGACAGGGAGAGAGGAAAGCAGATTCCCCACAGAGTGCAGCACCCCATGCAATGTGATGCGGGGCTCCATCTCAGGACCCTGAGATCATGACCTGAGCCGAAATCAAGAGCTGGGCACTTAACCAACTGAGCCACCCAGGTGCTCCTACTTTTGCATCCATTGAAATAATGTTTCCTTTCCTTTGGGGTGTTAATATACAAATTTCATTTCTAGGCCCCGTAGTATAGGAGGATAAGCTCAAGAAGATGGGGAGGGACTGGGATTGGTATTGAATGATCGTCTAATTTTGTGTGATGTCAGAATATCATGAAGAAGCAAGTGTAAACCAGGCTTTTAAGGCTTTTATTTCTCAGTCATCCAGTCAGAAGGAATTCTGAAGGAGGCTCAGGTTATTTGCTGAGGGGTAGGTGATGTGCAGCAGGAACAGGCTTTCCAGGAATGTGAAGACCCCACCATATTACTAACTGTGTAGTTAGGACCTGCCTAAGCCCAAGGAAATATGTACCTCTTCCATGCGGCATGTCTGTTGGGCATGCCTTCCTTTAGTTGGTGGATCAAATGACCCCCACTTGATGATGTTTTGCTTAGGTCACTTAATTACTTGGTGTCCTGTAGTCATGTGTCCAGTTAATGTGAGCACTTAACAGCAAGCCCCAGACTGTTTCTCAGAAAGAGCACAGTTACTTGTTAGGATGAGCCTTGTGTCTCCCACAGCTTCTACTTTGATTCTTGTATTTAAGGCCTACTCCCAGATTGTAGGGCAGTGTGCTCAATCACAGATATTTTGAGCACTGTTGGATCCAGGGATTGCCATGGTTAAAGATGGCTACATATTTTTTTTTACTACGCTTATTGGAAAGCATTCTAATCCTTTACCCTTGAATCTGAAACAGCTTACTAAAGTGCTTAATCAATTACATACGACAGAAGTGATACACAGCCAATACTGGGCTTCATTTCTTAAAGGCCCAACAGATTCTACTTTCCCCAGTTGGAACTCCAAGCAGTTGTGTAAGAAGATTGGTCACCCCAGATCCTCCATGCTGTGTGGAAGTTTGAGCTACATGGATGGCCATAGAAAGAGGCCACGTGGAGGGATTACATGGCTACTCCTCAGTTGTTCCAGCCTCCAGTAATTTTAGCTATCTCGGCGTAGGCCTGGACATTGCAGAAAAGAGATGTGTTCTGTCTACTGAATCCTGCTTCATTTTTACATGTGTGAGATAGATAAACGATCGTTGTGATTTTAACAAATTTGACTTGGTGGTTCATTATGCCATAATAGAGGAAGGGACAATGCCTCATAAAGACCAGTTAAAAGCGGGAGGGGAAGCCTGAATCTGGCTGCTTCCAGTTCTACGATTCTCATCTGCACTGACCCCACTCAAAACTGTCTGCCTTATGGGTTACTTGGTAAACCTATCAGGGAAGGCCACCAAATTGCAGTAAGTGTTGCTTCTAAAGTCCAAAAAGGCCACCAATAATTGTGACTCTCTTCATGGTAAGAGATAAATAAGAAAAAGCAGGATGTGTTGCACGTGTTCCTTTGGACCTCAAAGGAATATTGCAAACATTGGATACCTAGAAACTTGCAGTGGTGAGTCTCTAGATGTTCTTGGACTTTCTTTCCAAAGTCACATCCAAATATGACATCCATATTTCTTTCCATTGCATTGAGGGTATATGCCTCTTCCTCCTTCCTGGGTCCTATTATCATGGTGTCATAACCTGAGTGAACCATGATGATTTTCTTAGCCATTATGTTGTTACTGTTTAATGTCAATTCAGCCTTCAATAAGGACAGAAGTCTAGGAAAATTGCCTTTTCTGACCTAAATCCAGAGGGAAGCCTGAGGCGGAACAACATTTAATTAAATCTTTTTAAGCCCAGCCACCTGAACACAGTTTTTCTGTTTTTAAAAATTTTTATTTTTAAAATTTTTTTTAAAAAATTTAATTTCAGTATAGTTAATATATAATGTTATGTTACTTTCAGGTGTACAGTATTAATTCAATTTTTAATGATTATTAGGCATTTGTTTAGTGTTCCCTGGGCCATTTTTCTCTGAGTTTTGAGATCACTGACTTTGCTAGAGAATCATATTAGTGAGGTTTCATTAAAACCTCAGCCTTGGGGTGCCTGGGTGGCTCAGTGGGTTAAGCCTCTGCCTTCAGCTCCGGTCATGAGCCCAGATCCTGGGATCGAGCCCCGCATTGGGCTCCCTGCTCAGCGGGGAGCCTGCATCTCCTCCCACTCTCTGCCTACTTGTGATCTCTGTCTCTCAAATAAATTAATAAAAAGTTAAAAAAAAAAAAACCCTCAGCCTTAACTGTGTGTTGAAGAATTAAGAGAGCAGTTTATGCTCAATTGAGAGTTAAGAGTCTGGAAAACATTATGTTGAGCAGGAAGAACCGAGAATCCTGCCACTGTGACCAAGCCATCATCTCAGGTGGGAACTGACCACAACCACAAACGTGAGATTTTGCTTTTGGGTCTCAAAAAAAGTCTGGATTCCCAGTGGAATTATCAAATTTCCTGCTTTAATGTGAAAGAGGGGTCTATGCACTTTTTATTTACATATTTAAAGGAGAGCTCTTTCCTGGAAGCTGGAGGAAATGGATGAAAATAAATCCTTGAATATCAGTTCTGGGGGTATTTGTATGAAATATCAAATAATAAAATTAAATAATATATAGTAAAAGATACTATATCTTTTTAGCACATTCATTACCATACATGTATCTAAGAAAGAAAAAACCCAACAATACATTTAGATACATTCCTGTTCAAAACATCTATGCCCATTTATCAAGAGAAGATGGAAGTATTTGTGTATGATGGGTGCTTCGAAATGGGATTATTTTGATTTTCTTTATTTATGGCTGAAGAGAATTCTAGGAGATGTACTATGATTGATCAAGAAATCCAGGCACTTCTCTTTGCAGAGAATGGTTTGGATATTTAGTAGTCAATAGACTTATCGCAGCCACTGGCTCTCAGATATGCTTTTGAAGGATGTGTGTGTGTGTCTGTGTACCCACGTATTCCTTAGAATTTCTCAGATAATCACTACACTTAGCTGAGGAACAGAATCCGTTTATCACTTAAATGCTTTCTTCTTTGCCACCGAGAGGCAGTAAATTATGAAGAGCTCTTGCTTGAGAGGTTCTTGCTTTTACTCTACAGGACCTGTGGTCACATGAAAGAGAAAGAATTGAGATGGAGCTTCCTGACTGATAACACTCTTTCCCAAGTGTCAATTAGGGGTCACTTAGGTGTTGTAGCCCTCCTGAGCATGGGCAGGTGCACTGTACTCTGTACTTCACACACTCAGACTTTAAAAGAACCCAGGAGATTGCTGCAGATTGTGTTCCATCATCCTGCTTTGTGGATGAAGTCCCTCAGATTCAGAAAGGACTTAACCATTTCTTCCAGGCAAATGTACTTGAAGTTGATGGCTTTTTTGTGGTTGTTTCTTTTCACCATTGTTCATAAGACCATACATGTTATCCAGGGACTCAAAAGTTTACAAGTGTTAAGATATTTGTTCTCCTCTTTTGTAGAAATAAGTCAAGTTTATGCCAGAGTATGATGCTTGCCCTTACTTTAATTTTTAGGTCAGCAATTTCTGCTTATTATCTTTCTTTTTTTGTGAACAGTCTGTCAATTACTTCCCACTACTACTTGAAGAATGTTAGTAAGGGATGTTATTAGGATCTTCTGGTTCTAGGAGAACTGGTTCTATGAGAATACTTGAAACCTATCAGTAGGTTTC